>NW_008824376.1:702768-720867 GCF_000699105.1 Pygoscelis adeliae | reverse complement strand
TTGTTCCCCCCCCCCCCCCCCCCGATTATGACTTGCATAATGTATGGACTAATAGTTGCTGTATGGTTTGCATGTAAGTTGCTTTCTAGAAGCCATGTGTAGGCAGGGAGCTCAAGATGACATAATGTAGGATTAAATAATTGTAATATTATGTCGTGGTGCAAAAAGGGGGGTGATTGCAGTATGAATGATGCTATCCAGTTAAACTGCATCCAGGCAGGAGTGGTACAGGGTACAGATGGATGGGTCCTCCTTGACTTGTGTTCTCTGCAACTAAAATTCTTCCTGCTGTCTGTTGGATAGATTTGGGAGGACAGAGCTTTCCTAGTGATGCCACTGTAAATTAAGACTGAATTTATCCCAGTGTCACTGAGCTCTGAGCCTAGCTCATTGTAGTGGTCTGTTAGTGCCCTGTGTTTGTGCATAGCTTAGTTCGGTATCCCCCTTCAGTAAATTTTGCTAATAGTTCACAAATAAAAAAAACTTCTCCCTAGTCAGCACCAACTTTTTAGGTCAACAGTTTGTAGCTTTAAATAAGCATCTGAGATTTTGTTGTTGACTTTGTTTGTTTTAATTCTGCTTTGGAACTGTTTGTACCTAAACTCACTGTGACTCAGTGTGGGGTCTTGCTGCCTTTGCTCAGAAATGCACATTTGCTGAACTCAGCTGGAAAAGATTTTTGTCAGTGGAGAGTGGAAGGGTGAAGGGAGGTGCTGGAAAAATTCAGTTAACACTTCACTGCAGTGCTTACAGCCCAGCTATTAGCATGTCTTAGGAATGTGAAAATGAGTGCAGAGTATAAACAACACAATTCTGTAATAACCAGGATGAACCAAAAAGAAGCAAAAAACATAAGATGTGGTCAGGTAAGTTACAACCTAAAATCACTTCCCTTAGATACCCAGAAGTTCCTACTAAATACAACAGAGTGTTTTTTCCTCAAGGAATACTTTTTTATTATCATTATTGTTTATTTACTTATTTAGCCAGAGAAACCCTTAAAGAACGGTGCTGTCTTTGTTTCCATGAGGGCTGCAAGTTTCTGCTATGAGAACTGGGAAAACTCGAGCCCAAGCCTCAATACGAATCTACAAGAAAAAATACGTGAGCAGAGACACAGGTGTGCCTTGTCTCTACAAGTGTCTGCAGGCTCTCCCCGTGCTCCAGGACAGTCTCCTGTCATCGTGTACCATGAAGTAATACATTCGTTATCACACTAAAGTGGTTGGCGTGGCAGAGCCTTTGGGCTCATTATTCTTTGCGGACAATGCAGTGTGACAGTGAAACGGCTGATGAAATCTAATGCTGTCTTTTCAGTTAAAAGGCAGTGTGATGATTACAGCCATTCATTTCCTGAAGGCAGCTGAGTAGCAGGGATTAACAAGAGTGAGGCAACTGTACTACATCTAATGACCAAAGGTTGTACCGTAGTGTGGAGCTGACTTACCTCCTGAGCAGCCAGACCAGCTCTGGCCTGAGCCCACAGGGTTTTATGGCGGCCAGTGTGTTGCTGTGATCAGTTGAGGTCTCAGATAAATTCAAAGGAAAACTAGTTAATGTGTGCAGAAAGCAGGTTAGGCTAACAGCACAGGATGACGTGTTAATGAATGTGTGTGGTCAGTGTAACTGTTTATTCAGGCCAGGTACTATCTTGTGAGCTTCTATACATGCAAGAGTTGTGAAGTTTCCCTGAGCCTTTGATGCTTGTGTTGTTCTGCAACCCCGAGAATGCTGCTCTTGTATGGTTTGTGGCTACTGTTTCTTATGTGGAAGTGTCTTTTGTCTTTTCTTGGGAACTGGGAGGGTTAATTCTAATGGCCACTAATGTTTATAGGTCTGAAGACCAGCTGAAGGTCTGCAGGAGAGTCCTGCACTTGGTGCTGAGGTTGTGCAGTGGGTGGGGGGCATGCTTAATAAGGTGCACCTGGGGGCAAGAGCAAATTTTTTTCTGCATTTGGTTGCAGATGTGCATCTGTGCTGTTGGAGGGGGTAGATAAATTATATCAGCTTAAGTAACGTTCTTTCCTCAGTGCAGATTTTCCTATGCATTGATTAATCTGCTTTAGGATGTATTGCCAAACTGCAAATGGCACCATCCATAGAAATGGTCAGAACTGGACACTGCACAGTCACTGGAAGGAACAGGTATGTGAAGCTTTAGTTAGCCAAGTTCTGAGTTACGGCTTCTCAGACTTACTGTTGAGCATCCTCTGCTGAGGCCCCAGTGGATGTTCCCTGGGATCTGGCTTTGTCACTGGTTCTTTGCAAGATGATTACAGGCAGTGTCTCTTACGCTTGGAGCAATTCAGTCTTTGGTGATTTTTAAGGATACGTATGCAGTCCAGTGGAGATGCGTGTTAACTCCCCATCCAGCCCTACTAGGGTGTCCTCTGATGAGCCTGTGCTGACATCTCCAAACAGCTAAGCATTTGCCTAGCTGCTGTAGTCACCTGGTGCTGCCATGCTGTCAGTCAAGGGGGTGCTGACTGCTGAAATAAATGCTGTCCATCTAATTAGTATGTGTAGCAGCAGCAGGTTTTAATTCTATGGTTAAATACACAGAAATACAGGATTATCATATGGGATCAGTCTATTGGCCCTTTGTGGCTGACATCCTGCCTCCAGCAGTAGCCAGTGCTGGATATATTAGTGCATAACATATTTCTTTTTGCCCTCGGAGTAATATGCGCAGGCTGTTACAGGAAAATTTCCCCTCTGGCTTTGTTGAAGCCAGTTTGCGTCCAGAAGAGTAATTCCTCCTCTGTGAACCCTTTCACTCTGCTGTGGTTCAGGTTAACCCAGGGACTTTATATTTTATGTTTTCTAGACAAAGTTTGTAAGATGAATGAGCTCTTTTATTTTTTCCCTGGCTTTAACAGGAGGCTTGGTCTCTGCAGAATTTCCTGAAGTTTGTGGTTTCTCCAGATCTCTCAGTGATTTCTTGTGCCTAGTGGAAATTCATTCGATAGGTGACCAGGTGGTGAGCTTGCAGAGTATTTATGCTCCAGTTACTCTTTCCTTTTTACCTTTTCTTGTGAATATTTCTCATGCAAATCAATCTTGCAATTTTTGTTAATAGTTTCAGGTTGGTTTAGGTTGTTAGGTTTTTTCTTATTATTTTCACTTTCTATTTAATTAGGCATTGACTGCTGGGAGCTAATTATACAGTTCTGATCTAGAGATGCATAAAATGGTAAACTAAATTTGTATTTTGGTTCATATGGGATGTGGGATGTGCTGTGTGGCCTCTCTGTTTGAGCAGGTGAATATGAAAAAGATGAAGAGAGCAAAGCCTTCTTCCTGGTGGTAATATCTATGCAGTGGATACTCCACCATGTGGATGGTGTGTGATGGGGAGAGTTGTTGTTCCTTTAGCGTTGTGACTATTCTGCCTTCCTGTTGTACAGGAAGAAAGATGTGAAGCAGCTATTGCCTTGTGATGTTGGGAGGATCCCAGCCCACTGAATTTTGATTTTTTTCCAAGTCTGTCTCCTGCTGTATGGAGGGCTTGCTCATTCAGCTATGTTGGTGTTAGCAATACTGGTAAACTTGCTTACTGAGAGTCAAGAGGTCTCAATTTCATTCACAGAGGTCACTGAGCGCGTGAATACCAGTCTGCATAACAAATTTTAACTGTGGCCATCTGGGAGCCTCAGACCAAGGCTCTGCGGAGTCAGAATGACTCATCAGTCGAGCCCATCTTTGGTACAGATGCAGCTGTTGTCAGCAAAGGAGCATCACTTCTGCAATAGTTTCTGATATCTCTCCAAGAGAAATCAGTGACACCTGCAAAAGCTACAGCCTTATGTGGCACAAGGGTTTTCCCAGAATACAAATATTATCATAAAGCCCCTATGGCCCTGGCATTTTCTGTTTCTCAAGTTATAGACCAATAACACATTTACCTTGAAGTAGGGGGGTCATACACTAGTGGTTGAAATGCAGATTATAAAAAGGGTCACTGAAGGTCTCTGGAAACGGTGAGATGCTGTTGCTCCTTTGGATGCTTACACACAAAATTCAGCACAGTGAGGGTGCAGGAAGATTCCTGAGAAACTGAGTTCCTGCAAGATGTAAATTCCAGTCACTCAGTGAATGCGTATCAGAGTATGTTGTAATCTGGGCTAAACAAGTGTGTGTGTTACCTTATTTTTCATTGTGAATGCTGGTAAAGGATTTAGAGATCCCACTGGACTGAGAGATAAGCCTAACAGGAATTTTCCTGATTACTTGTTACTCTTTTGACACTAACTAAATTGGAAGGGGGAGGGTGGAAAGACATGGCTCTAATGGTTTTTAGATTTGATTGGTTTAGATGTGGTTGTGGGGGTTCATTTCCTCTAATTTGGGAGATGTTGTTTAGGACTTGAGGTAATGGATATTCTCTATGTGTGAAGTACACTGGAGGCTAATTGATTTATGGGCAAATTAAATGTTACATTTTCACAGGTGGAAAAAATTACCTTCAGAAGTTCCTGTCCTCCCAGGCTCCCACCCACTGTGCTAACACCACACCTTGGTCCACAGCACCCTCCCTTGGGCTGCTGCAGTTACTCTGGGGTAGTGTTATAACTGGATCATCACAGTGACTGTGTGTTTTGGGGTTTTGTGGTCTTTTTTTTTTTTAACTGCTTTTTAAAGAAACAGCACTGGAGAAAATGTAATAATGTAATGCCAGACCATACCCTTCACTGCATGACTTTTGTGAGATCTCTGATAACAGTATTTGGTGGACTGTAGGTTGTGTAAATGAAGTAATCGTCCAATACTGCGAAGAATATAGTGATTTAATAAGTTAAGGTAAGAGGAGAGGGCAGTATTTAGGAGTCATAGTTTGCAGCCTGAGAATAAAGGAGTACAAGCATTTGTTGTATCGATACGCTTTTGTCTTCCCAGGGATAGTGACTTTTCCTAGGTGGTGCATGCTATACATATAGGTATTGTCTATTTAGTTATCCTGCTGGATATTTACAGAAGCTCATGAAATACAAAGCTGCCTGTGTAAGTTTGAGGTTTTATATGCAGTCTGCATACAGCTCTCCTGCATGCCCTCACAGGAAGGGAATGATGAGAATGAGAGTGTAATGAAGGTAGCTGCAGCATACTCTACTCTCACTCACAGCATTTTGCAGCTGTAATTCACAAAAGGTATAGGAACTGTTTACCTTTCAATTTATTCTTTCTTCTCTTTTGTTTAACAAAGACATATATTCTCCTTCCCTTTTGTAGGGTTTGGCTTGGAGACTGTGTATCACTGCCACAGGAACTGTATTGGAGAAAAATGGATCTAGCAGAAGCACTGGTTGTGATGAACACTGTTCAAAACTTCCCTTTTTAAAACCCTGCTTTCAGTTATCCTAGTTTAGCTGTCTAGACCCAATTATACTCTGCATCTGCTTCGGACAGGTTTTGTTGATAAAGCAAAAGATGGGCTATTTATCAGAGAAACTTAAGGAAAATAGTCTCACTTATGTGTGTGTCTGTTTGGTCTTCACTGAAGAACTTGAGTCATTAAGGGCTTGAAATCTGTCATAGCTTTGCCTTTGTGTTGAGGATGTGCTTTTAATAGCCCCATTAAAATTCGGCTGGGCATGAACCTTTGTGCAAATCTCTGTAGATGCATGTTTAGCTTCCATCCTGGAATTGTAATTTTTCTGTCTGATTTTTTTCTTTTCTTTCCGAAACCTGAGAATAATCTTAAATTATTTCTATTAAAAGAACATTGAAGGCATAGTCAAGCACTTAAAAATCAGATATTGTTGGAATTGGCAATAGGAGCTGGTTTTTGCAACCTCTAATACTATTTTAATCTAACTCTTTATCCGCACATTAAACATCTTACATGTGATCTGAACCTGGAGACAGAGTTCCACAGTTTCTGGCTCCTTAAAAGGAATTTTACTTTGCTAGAATAAAGAAATTATGACAGATGACTTAGGGTGGAAAAAAAAATAGGCAGTTAAAGTTTTTGGTGACGTTCACTTAAACTACACTGTAAAAGGAAGCATACCTTTAGCTTGTGGTAGTACGTTTGGAACAAGCAAGCTGCTCACACTTCTGGCCTGGTAATGAGGTGAGCTCAGAGACCAAAATCTTGTGAGTGGGTCCAAGTCGTAAAGAAACTTCAGCAATTCAGTAAACATCTTTGCTTGTTTTTAATAATGGATGATGTTACTTAAAACCTCAAGTAGAGGACACATTGAACATCACCTTTATATAATTTTGACTGGTAATTGTTCACAAAGGATATGTCTAAACAAGGCTATTGTGGTGTTTGGCTTTCCTTTTTCTTTTTTTTTTTTTAAAGTACAGTATCTGTTTTCTTTTTGAGAAGCACTGAGACAGCTATTCATAAGATTTTCTGCAGCACCTGCTAGAGGATATCATTTACTACCAACAGAAATGATTGTTTGCTGTACCTCCCGTTGTAAGTGTAGGGACTGCCACAAATCTTGTCGCAAAATAAGACAGAACAGCACAGCAGATGTTGTTGCCCATTGATTCACAGGTAGTACAAACCTGATTCTGTTGTTAACACTTTTTTCTTGCAGTGTGATTACTCTGATTCCACTTGTAACTTTTTATATCACTGTAGCTGAGAACAAAATTAGGCCCCCTGTGTTTACTGATGAAATAATGATTCCAGAATACAGCTTTTTAGCTCTGCTGGTATCCCCACAGTTATCCATATTCCCATTGCTTAGGAATTCCCATTGCTTTAGCATGTGTTTCTGTGTGTCCCCTGTTGTTGCCGTACTGTGGGACTGGACTGCACCAAAATCCACTTCACAGTTGCATCTGCCCCAGGAGCTGCTGAATGCGTCTGTCACACGATGAGGATTTCTCATCCATGCTCATATTAAGAGTGACTCTAGCTGTGCATGATGACATGTCAAATCTGGCTGCCAGCAACAGTTGGCTTTGTCTTTTTTAGTTCTAATGTCAGTAACAGGTTAATTTGTATACCTCATCTTCTATTATTATTATTTTATTTTGTTCCACACTATATTTAATTTTCACATGGGATACTAGAAGTAATAAATCTTGTTAAGAGAAGCATTTCCACGGCAGGAGAGCTGAAGCAGTAGGACGGATTCAGTCTAGAGGTATTTTTTGTAGCACTTAGATTGTTTAGAAATTCTGCTGTGTTCTGAAGTAGCAAGGGAGAAGTTTCCTTCAGCAAACAATGCCTGGTCACAGAACTTGATTTTTTTTTTTTGAGGTGGATTGTGTTCGTACTCTGCGGCATGCTTGGTCAGATGATTTGGATTTGGGTTTGGGAAAGCAGCTTAAGTGCTGACTTGAATTGTGAGCTACGGATCACGTGTCTGTGGGGCTGGTGTGCATTTGAGCCACTGGAAGTGTGTGGTAAGGGAAGGACTCAGGTGAACTCAAGGAGAGGAGAATGCAGTTTATGCAAGTGGAAGTGAGCAACTCTGTCAGTGCAGGAACAGCCAAGGAAATTTTGCCAGGAACAGAGTGAATACAGGTTGCATAACCCAAATTTAGTATTATCAAAGATAACGCTCTGGAAGGTGAGGAGGAGAGAAGGGGTTGAGATTTTTGCATGTCCCTATTGAGCAGGATTGTAGAGGGCTAGAGAGCTGGAGTGGAGCAGTAAGAAAGATGGGAACGTGGATCACTGATTTGCAGGAAGGCGGAGGGGTATGTTGTAGAGATCGAGGAGCTTTGTGAAAGAGTAGGAAGAAAAAAACTTTAAAAGGAATGGTAATCTTTTGAACATTGAATTTAATCTGAAACTAGCCTTCCAGACCTTGAGGCTCACTTCTTGTGATTACTTGGCTTTAGACTGAATATAATCAATCCTTTCTTCCTCAGAGAAACCACCAGGTTTTGTGTTGTGTCATGGGAAGCTGGACCCGGTGCCCACTGCAGAGTCCCAGCATTATGTGGGCTGTAATGCTTCACCAGTCACCTCATTAGCCACGTACTTTGGAGGATCTCCTGTCATGTTACGTCTCCCTTACGCTGTCCTGCAGGTTTATCTGCTGGTTTTTGCTTTTGCTGCTTTGCACTCTTTTGCAGGGATGGAAAGAAAGGGAGAGTGATTTTCTTGCTTGGCTCTTGAGACAGTATTATCCTGTTTTATTGCCTTGTTTGTTATATGGAGAATAAAGCAGGTGATTTCCGCTCTCACTTCCTTGCCTCTCAGAGCAGAGGACAGTGGGACTTGCCTTTCCCCAGTAGCTGGGCTTTGAAATGTGCACTTTTCACACTACTTTAAGTGATTTGATGACAACAAACCCCAGGTACCACAATGAAGGATGTGAGCATCCCTCCTCAAAGCAGAAACTCGTGTGGCTGAATTGCAGTTCCTGTTACTGCTTTAGGTGCCATCCGAACTTCATGAAATCATGTCATGGGAGTGTTTATACAGTAGAAATTGTCAGCTTGCTATGAAGTTTCATTGAAAGTAGAAATAATAGGGTAAAAATGTATTATTAATACTGAGATTCCCGGATACAAATGGAAACCATTTGATAGATTTCAAGTGTGCTATGAGTTTCGGGTAGAAGAAAAGAGCAGAAAACTGCCAGGGAGGGAAACAGGGGGAGACATATGTGAATCAAGGAGACATCACAGGTTGTGGTAATTACTGTGAGACAGAATTAAAGATGTGCTCTTTGCTTTGGGCGACAATGTGGAAGACTTGTGTTAATGCATTACAGGCTCTTGTACCACAGGCAGTGACCCCTTCCTCCTCCCAGCTGCCCCCTTCCTGCCCAGGTAATGACAGCAAAATGCACCCAGCAGGCTGACCCTACTGAAAGGGACGCAGCAGATCTGAGGGCAAGTGAGATGGAAGGGCAGCACTGCAACGTATGTGCTGGAAGAGGAGGATGTGAGCCTACTAAAGATAATAGCAGTCCTCCATATAAAGAACAAATCTAGATCATGCCATAAAGTGTTGGTTGCCTCCCCAGCACCCTCCATTTGGAGTCCGTCCTTTGGTGATGCCCATGAAATATATAAATTATTACTTATAATAATTTATATAATAATATCTGTAATTATAATATATAATTTATATAATAATAGCTATTACCAATGCTGTGTGCAGAAATGAGGGAAGTGGTTTTAAGCAGCGAGGTGAATACAGTTATTGTCCCATAGAACCAGCAGCAAGTACCCTCCACCCAAGCTGGTAAAGCCCTGCCTCATAGGTATGTTTTCTCTTTCATTGTCATGGCAACTCTTTACACTTTTAATGTCTTTAAGACTCCACTAAAAGTGCAAAGATCCCAGTGAAAGTTCATTGCTGTGTTCCTGGTATGCTAACAGCTCTCGTGAGGTCCCCTTCACCCAGTTCACATGCTCTGCTCTTAGCTTTTGCTGTAATGTGGATCAAAGTTGTGTGGTTTTTCTTGCTGTAAAGTCTGACCTGATAATATCCAATATGAATGGAAGACCAACCTCTTTGATGGATGACTTGAGTTCTCATTGTAACATTTGAGTTGGCACTAGTGAATGCTGAGTACCCTTAGAAACTGAGAGCTGGCTTTCTCTTTCATTGGGGTATCACTGTCGTCTTCCCTGGAGCTTGTTCTTGATTTACCCTGAAGCAAGTGAGAATGGCCCCCAGCCCAGGAGAGCAAGCTGAGCAAAAACTACAGCAAGAGAAAGAAACCCTGAGAGAAAAATGCTAATTATATATTTTGACCTTGTTGCATTAGAGATGGCATCACCCACATTAGCCACTATTCATGATCATTCCCCGGGGCCTGAATTGCTTCTGGACAAGGAGAGAAGTCTGGAGCTTTTATTGTGGCTGCCTAGTTAAGTTACAGAATGAAATACATACCATGTAATGCTTTTGGACAAATTCAGTGGTTCTTAGGTGCTTTTGCCTGCCATTTGTCTCCTGTAGCTGTAACTTCTGTAGCAGACAACAATTACCAGACCAAAATAAAATCCTGGGCAGAGGATGGGAATGAGCTGCCCAAAGAAGGCAGGGGTGGAGCATAGCATTCCTGTTGTGGAAGAGGAGGGAAGTTGGTCAGTAAATTCACAAAGAAATTTGTTCTACTCATTTGCTTTAAATGTTGGCAGGTGGCTCAGTTGTCTGTGTGCATGACTGGGAGCCAGAATTTGTGTTGCAGTGTTGTCCTGCTTACTGATCCTTTTAAAATATTCTTGAGTCCCCAGCTCTTATTCTTTGGTACCTCGTACAAGGCAAGTTTTCTTCCAAATGAGAGTTGGTAACAGATCAACTTAAGTCTGCTCGTGCTCTAAGGGTAGGAGGGGAGTGGGCAGAGGCAAGTGGGAAAAGAGGCACTCCATGAAGAAAGGTGAGAACAAGTTATTTTCTGTAAACCTTCTTAGATTAAATCAGTGCTGTACTCAAGAGGGGTAGAAGAACTTAGTGCCTAGACGTGAACATGACTGGCATCCTCTGACTGACTCAATATATACTACAGCTTCTGTTATTGGGAGAAGTGGTCTATCTACTATGAATCTAGTTAGAATTAGGTCTAGTTTGTCACAAGGTGTGTCCAGCTGCCTAATCGCCTTTTCCTGTAAAAACAAGACTTGCAAACACTCACTCTTGGCATATAGGTGTCTGGCTTTTATTTGTGGACTGATTTTAATGACATTTGCATGAGGGATGGAGGTCTCAAAGCCTTAAGGAAGTAGGTCTCCTGCCTCTATCTTTTGAGTTTCTTGGTTTTTTAAGGGGGTGAAGAAAGAGTCTTATGTAACTGTATAAGACATCACAGAATCTGCACAGAGGAGTCCTGGTCTGGTCTCAAAAAAACACTTCATTCATCTCTTGAACATCTACACCAAATCCATCGAAAACTGAGCTTCAAGAAGTGCAGGAAATTAATTTGCTTTCCATGACTGAAACCAAAGTTCTTGTTCCTGAGCAATGATCCATGTCCCAGTGCTGAGCAGTCAGCTTTTCCCCAGTCAGACACCAGCTCATTTTGCAGTAAGGAATGATGAGATTCACTGTGGTGGCAAGTCCTTCAGCTCTGCTTCTACAAATTACAAACTGAATGAGCAAAACAGGTAGTAACACACAGGATGGGCTGCTGGGCTTCCTTCTTTGGGATTGCCTGTTTTGAGCTTTCCAGACTTTGGAAAAGAAAAGCACATACAATATAAATTTTAATTTAAAGTAAAACTGTATCTGTATGAATTAGATCTGCCTTTATCTTTTAGGTGTTATCCTTCCCTGCGAGAGACATATTTAATTTTCATATGTTAAGTGCGCATCGTCCATCTCGGTATCCTAATGGTGTTATGGTCTGGTCTTTTGTAAAGGTACTGATGCTGTCTTTCCAGCATGTAGAACAAGTTGCCTCACAGAGTGTGCCCTCATCTAATTTGTTGCCAGTTCATCTCATTTTGTAAGACTGTATTTTATATTGTATTGTTTTCAAACCTGGACAAAGCACAGACACAGCCTAAGCTAATGTCTAATTTTTATTTATTTAAGTCTCATGCTGCCAACTTGACCCATTTTTTCCATTCTACTGACTGTTCAGGTCTCGCACACTAATTAGTCAAGGAAGGCACAGCTGATCCTGGAGCGAAATCCATACCCACACATTCTGCCGCTCTGTGATCCAACCCTCTTGGTTGTTTCCCCCATTCTAGGATGAAGGCTGTTGGTATTACACTGCACTGTAATAGACCTGACCAGCCATTATCACTAGCAGTGGGTACCAGCTTAAAAACCCAGTCATCAAAGAACAAAAATGCTGGCAGCTAAATCGAGAAATCCAGCCAGGAGGAAAACAACCCAGAGCGTCAGCCAGACGGCTGCTACTCCCTGTACAGAAGAGGAGGACCATGCAAGACAAGTCAGCTAAATGTTGTCTGACATTTTAAAACAACTGTTCTGTTGTATTTGAGAATGCTGTTAAGAAATCCCAGCCCGATGCAAATTGCTGTCAGCACGCCTCAAAATGACCACAAACAGACTGAATCCTCCTTTCCTCTGTGCGCGCGTGTGTGTGTCTATCTATATATATATAGGCAAACAATTCTTTCATGTATTGTATGGGGGCCACATCCCTTATTTATCAGAGCCCTAGGGTGTCTTTAAGCTTGCTTTCTCAAACTTTGGCAAATCCTGTTATACCTGAGAGCCATTGTATTTGCCACTTGTGTTCACATGCTACGGAATTTAGTGTGTCCCCCCCCTTTTTTTTCCCTCCAAAAATGTTATTAACTAGAGCATTAAATGCTGGCCTCCAGCAGGCCCTCTCCATATGTTTACAACAAATGTTTCCTCTATAGAGGGAGGATGTATGTGTGTGAGAGAGCATGCAGATATAATGGGTCAGCTCCCAGATCCAGTCTCCCTGGGAGGCAAAACTCAGGCACTTGAAAATGCTTATCAGTTCAAGCAATTCAGATGGAAACAGATTGTAACATCTCCCAATGCACCTTTCACCCGTGGCAAGGAGAGGACTGCAAGCATGATGACCAGATTTTTCTTCCTTGTGATGCGTGAAGATTGGCCTATGTCCTGGGGGAGCACAGACCGTTATTTGGTGTGGCAGAAAGTGCTTTATCAGGCAGGTCGGACTTCAAAGTCAGTTGGACTGAGTTGCCCCTCTCCAGTCTTCTTTCAGTCCAAGTTCTGTGCATAAAACATGTTTCTTATCAAGCCATGACTTGCTCCCCTTGTGAGCAGTTGGGAGGACGTAGAGCATCTGCCTTCAGCGTTCCTGAACATCTTTGCTGCTGGCTGGTGCAGCGTGGAGGGCTGTGATGTTACATGGCTGCTGCTAGCCCTGAGCTGCGGCGTTCCCAGAAAATATCCCTTTTCGTGTAAGAGGCACAATTAGAGAAGCTGTTGAAAGTGACTCTTGCAACGCAATTCCCGTGGTTATCAGTTGGAACTGGGCATCACTGCGTTGTTCCCTAGTGTCAGTACTTTGTAGGTTAACTGTTCAGGTAATAGCAAAGGCAGAGTTAATTGCAGCTGTTTTGAACTGAAGATAGCAAATAGTATTCATCAGTCATATCCCCCCTTTTGGCTTGTAAATAATTCATAAGCTGACCCTTACTTTATACAAATGTGTGGTGTTCACAATGATGTACTTTGAACGACTTATTTTTATTTAGTGAATGCTCATGAGCTCCTTCACCTTCATAATTGGTTCTACTGTGGCTGTCACCCAACAGTGAAGGTTTTGTTTCTGCTTCCTGCTCAGCAATTGAAATTTAAATGGGGAGAAGCAAATAGAGTAACAAATAATATGCTTTGGTACACATTTTCATGAGGAATAATTGTTTGAACTAAAAGCTTTCAGGATTCATTAACTACTGGGTGTTTGTGGAAATGCTATCAGAGCATTTATGAATAATGGAATATGAGTGACTATTGCACACTGAACTCTGCCCTTTTAGATTATGCAAATATTTGTGACACAACTGTGTATATTGTAAGATCTCTTGAATCAGCTCCTCACTATTGCAAGGAGAGTAGTGGAAACAAGAAAATCTTTTTCCTCTTTAGTTGGTTCATAAGTAGTTGTAAAAACACAGGAAACAGTTGTTAACATTTCACATTCAATTTTAAAATTAAAAGCTTCTTTTTAAATTGGGAGAATCATGCTTCTTCTGACTTTACAGACTGGTATAGCTTAAATTTGTGGTGTCTGACTTCAGGGTGAGTGAATAAAATGTGCAGCCTGTGCTATAGACCATACGTAGGACACTTCAGTTGAAATTATTTGTTTGGCAAAGTTATAAATGATGGAAAGTCCAGACCACAATACATATGCTGCACGTGATAGAACATCAAGGTTTTATCAAAGTGCCTTTGGGAAAGCTACAATAGTTAATACATTAGCCATAAGTTATGTAGGCCATTTCAAACAAGTTCAAGTAAAAATAACTCTGTACTGTAAGATACCCACTTGTGTTCGCAAGTTTTTATATATGTTACAGAGAAACTGCCTTAATGTTCTAAATACATTGAAAGATGAAGCAAAATGTAACCCAAAGCTAGCAAAGCTTCAAACATGCCTTTGGCTGTATTTCTAGTTTATCTGGGCGCTATTGATACCTAGAGGTAGTTTTATTTTCTCTTTCTCCACAAACTCTTCAATATTACCTCGTTAGTAGTTTACAAAGGCTTGTCTGGTCTTTGTTCTGGAGCCGCGTGGCCTGGTTCTGCCAAAAAAACCCTGAATTCTGTAGGATTGGTGTCTGAGGACATTTTGCAGCATACCTGGTGCATAGGCAAATATTCTGGAGGAATTCAAGTAGCTTAAAGCTGAAAGAGGGGCAGTGGAGCAGTTGAGAGGTGGTATAGAGATGATACCTTTTGCTTGTGTCCAACCCAAAGACATGCTTGCTGTTGTCTTTGTAAGTAGGCAGAAGTCATGTAATACTCACTGATAGTGATTGCAAGCCTTACGCCGGTGAAATCAATAGAAAATACTCTAGTGACTTCAGTGGAAGCAAAAATGGGCCAGTCCTTTGGAAACTTGTGTTCTTTAAGGGTAATCGGAAAGTGTAACTAAGCTGATTGCATCATCTCTCAAATTACTGTCAAATGTTAACAATTAAATATTTTCTTTATATTAACAGCATTTTCCATTTGTTTTCCCAATACGGTCTCAGCCCCCTCTCCCTCAGCGTGTCACTCTTGCCGTGTTTCTCCCTTTGCATTGGCCTGCAAGTATCTTAAGAGATTTCATTTCACTCGGGATGCAATGCTTTTTGAGCCTGATTCACTCAGTTGGTTTTATGGTTTATGGTCTGCTGCGGGGGCTTTCTGTCTTCTGCCCAGTCTAGCGTACCTCCAGCTCTGTCGCTTCTGCCTCTCTAAACGTCGTAGGGTTACATTATCAAGCAGTGCTGCTCTGCTTGATAATGTTTGATGGAAAGTACTGCAGTTACAACTGTTGCACGCAATGCTCATGGAGATGTGTTTTCACCTATTTATTTTCCAGCTCATGTTTCCTGGGCATTTTGATGCGATACAGTGACTTTTGCTTGACGAGGCTAGCCAGTCACTGCTTTGCGTAATCAGGGCTTGGGCTAAACAGTTGGTTAGTTTATTTTCCAGTGATCGTTTCCTGACGGCTTTCATAGCTACCTCATTACATCTCAGTATTTAATAGTTTATAAAGCATGTGAAATATTATAATAACTTCAGGACTCATTTTCATAATATCAATTTGCAGTAGCTAGATAACTATTCATTTTCATTTTATTGCTTTAATAATTGTTCTGGAAGGTTAATACCAGTAGTCTGGTAGCACTAGTGATGCATTAGCATCTGTTTCTCATTGAAGTGTGTGCCCTTCTGTCTGTGGGGGCCTGTTGCCCTGAGTCAGGGTGTGAGCAGCCTACGGAGGAAGCACATGTGGAAGTCTAACTCTTTCTTGAACATTTATTCTTATGTTTTGAAATGGGTTTGGACACAGGTGAGAGCAGAGCTGTCATCTGTGTGATTGCCTGGGATTTGCTCTTTGCTTCATGGACATGTAATTCCCCTTTTTCTCCTTCCTTTCATCCCCTCAAAAATCCAAATTTCATTTAACAGCTTATTGCTGCAGAACTGGCAGTGGACTCTGCAACACTGTTCTGATATTTATTAGCTCCTAGAAATGATGTTACACTTCCAGTCTGAACTTACCTTCAACCTAAAGTCACTGGAGCACGGTAGACTTGCCTGCTAGGCTAAAAGAACCTTTTAATGCTCCATTTTTGTTTGCCAGGTAGGTGCTGCCAGTCAGTAATCAAATCGTCCTTTGCATCTGCTTTGATATGCTACAAAACCTGTTATTTCTGTAAGGCTCATAGCCCACTAAGGAAAACAACTGGTTAATTTGACAGGATCTCATTTTTATAAACTTATGTTGATTGTCTTAAAATTAAAAATGAATGTAATTCACTTCCTTAGATTAGCTAGAACTGATATTAGGTTGACATGTCGATAAGCACTCATTCATTGTATTTAAATTCTGACACAACATTAGCTTTCTTTAAGTCTCCTGGAATGACATGAGTATTCTAAGATTTAATGAAAATAAATAATTTTTTTATTGCCTCCCCTCAGCCAGCTCTTTTAAACTCTTGAGTGCAGGTTATTTGCCTTAAAAAGTCTAAATTTAATAACTGCTGTTTAACAACCTTGTGTTACTTGTTAAAATTGAAGTATTTTATTCTGCTGTGGAATGGGAACTATTTTTGAGCACTTTCTACATTATTGCTGTCACTTTTAGTGTATTTTAAAATGTCTTTAGTCTTTAATTTTGCTGCCTGGAGAATTTCTTCTTGTATCATCTTGTTTGAATCTTGCTTTCAAGGGTTCCTGGCCTGTATTTATTGCTATCGATTTGCTTTTTGGTTTTCCTCTCTTCTGTATAGGTTGGGGTTTTTCTTTAAAAACTTAGTCTGTATTTTTACTGACTATGGAATGAACATCACATAAAATGTTCTAGCCTTTTAAGTGTGAGGCAAAGATTTCAGTTCATCTTTGGATTCTACATAGTTTTCAAGCAAAGTGTCCTGTGTATTCTGAAGCAAGTTAATATACATTTACTGACTTAGCTGGCACAGGGCTAAGGACCACTTTATTATCAAAAACATGCTGAGGATGGCATATATGTCCAAGTGATGCTAGTAAGTATTTCATCATTATTAATTTTCCAGTGAAGTGATTTAGTAACGGACCTTTACTACAAAGATAATTTAGCTGCTGAATTATATCTAAATTACATGTGCACTTCTACTCTGTACACAGCCTATTAGCACTTCTGTTGAAAACAAATAAAGTTGGAATACATTTTTTAAAGGAAAGCACATTAGAGAATAGAAATTTAGTTTAGTTCTGCTTGTGACTGGGGGAAAAAAGACTACCAACCTTTTGAATATTTTATGTTTTATTTTCATTGTCTGACTGTATGTGGCTTCCCCCCCCCCATGTCACCTGAACTACTAGGGATGCTGCTTCATCTTTTCTTTGTGGGAGGGTTTCTTTGTATGATCCATGGGTTATGGATTAAGAGCTTTCAGTGCATTACTGATGGAGCAACATCACTGAATACTTAGCAACAGGCTTTTTCTCTCAAGTGTTTTTAATGAAACGGAAGTTTTCTGTTGCATCTAATAGGTTTAAATACTATTAAAAAGAAATCCCCTCTATTTCAGTTAATCAGATTCTGTTTGCTACCCACGATAACATAAGCTTGCTAGTTCTGACATGTTCAGAGGGAGATGAGACCTGAATGTTTAATTTTAAAAAGAAAGGCAGAAAAAAATGTTTTGTGTGAGAAAATTTCTTGTGCGGTTCATAAAACCAAGAAGGGGGAGCAAAAGGGTGCAGTAATAAATTTTCTTCCTTTTACAACTCATCTTAAAGCAGAATGCATGAAAAGTACTTGCAAATTTATACACAGTAGTGTGATTATATTTTCAAAACAGTATAGTTTTGCTTCAAAATTTATTACAGAAATTTGCTTTCCGGTTTTTCTTTTGGATTTTTTTAGGTTTTTTTTAAGACCTATAGCAAGAATATTGTTTGCCAAACACTAGGTTTTTTTAACTACTTCCCTAAAGAGCAGCTTGGTAACTCTCCAAGGATTACCATACTGCTGACTTCAGAAAAAAATAGAGAGCACAGAAAGAAATTTATTTGCAACCCAGGCAGTAAGAGAAGAACGAATCCCAAGTGATTGTGGCAACTGCTGACACTGTATTGCCTGGAAACGACGTTTGGTGCATTTTGGGATTTGGCTGTTGTGTGACACTGAGGGCCTCTTGGGTTTGAGGGTAGAGTGAGAGACCCTTAGCATCTCCAGTAGGCAGGGGGCCACAGCCGTCCCAGCCAGGCAAGGGGTGCCTAGGAGGCATCTGCAGCAAAAGTTGAAATTCTCTGCTTTGAATGATGAATAGCTCAAGTCTCACAGGTTGTCATTTTTTTTAAATTACATATCGTTCATAGGTTCAACAAGGCTAAGTGTCAGGTCCTGCACTTGGGTCAAAACAACCCCATCCAATGCTACAGGCTTGGGGAAGGGTGGCTGGAAAGCTGACCAGCGGAAAAGGACCTGGGGGTATTGGTCGACAGCCAGCTGAACATGAGCTGGCAGTGTGCCCAGG
>NW_008824376.1:698257-702068 GCF_000699105.1 Pygoscelis adeliae | reverse complement strand
CTTAAAGGTCTTTTCCAATCTAAATGATTCTGTGATAGCAGAGACTTCTCTGACAGTTCTGATATATAGGACAAGCTTTCCTGTGTTTTAACATTTGCCAAACTGTAGCCTTTTAATCTGACCTTTTCTGTGTGCAGTTGATGTGTTTTTCAAGCATTTTATTATTTATTTATTACATATACATTTTGGGTTAAAATGAGTTAGAGGCTGTTGGGAGAGCACTATAAAATGTCACAGAGGAATCGCCAGCTTTGCATTCAGTGGAGAGGCTGGATAATGTTTACTGAAGATCAAATAACCAGGTATAGAATTAAAATGGTGAAGAGAAATATTCAGTAACTCCCTGCTCTGTAAATGAGGCACAGCTGGTAGGGGAAGAAAATAGCTCAGGAATATATAAGTCTCTATTATACTATAAATACACAAGGGAGCTCAATTAAGGTTGTTCAGGAACTCTTGCTTGACAGTTTTCTTTGAATGTGTGATTTTTATAAACTTAATGCTCTTTTAGAGCAGTAGTTTCTAAACTACTGTGTGTTTTCTGAAGAAATGTATAATATACTTGCTTCGGGGGGAATCAGCAAGCAAGAATTGAGATACATTCAGCTCACGTGAGGACTGCTCTCACAAGATGCTGATCTTGCTAATAGAGAAGTCTGAGTTGTGCTGGAGGCCAGTATGTCCAAAGCCAACACTGATGTATATAGGTCTCTGTTGGGAGAGGACCCGTCGTGTGCTCCTTGGTCGTACCTGGTTCCTGCCGAGCAGAGAAATCTTGGTACTGAATTTATTGAGGCAGGTCGTTGTCCTTACAAGCCTGTGTTTTGTAGGCAGTATTGGGAGTGGAAAGCGGATGTGAAAGGGACTTGCTGTGTAGACCTTTGGTGGTGGCAGCAATCAGGTGGTTAGTGTAGTCCAGCCACTGCTGCTTCTACTGCTGCTCCATCTGGAGGATGTTTAAAACCTTGTGTGGATGGAAGATGGAGCCCTGGATCATCCCTGCCTGCACAAAGGCAGCAGTTTAAGGCACTATTAGTGTCACAGCTTTGGCAAGACATGGCTGGGCAGACCCCACAGGATCTGTACACATGGCAGGTGGCTCCAGCTCCCCAGTAGGAGCGTCTCTAGACAGTGAACGAGGACTCTGGTGAGACCCCACCTGGAGTACTGTGTCCAGCTCTGGAGCCCTCAGCATAAGAAAGACACGGACCTGTTGGAGCGGGTCCAGAAGAGGGCCACGAAAATGATCGGGGGATGGAACATCTCTCCTATGAAGAAAGGCTGAGAGAGTTGGGGTTGTTCAGCCTAGAGAAGAGAAGGCTTCGGGAAGACCTTATTGCAGCCGATCAGGACTTAAAGGGGGCTTGTAAAAAAGATGGCGGCAAACTCTTTAGCAGGGCCTGTTGTGACAGGACAAGGGGGAATGGCTTTAAACTAAAGGGGGGTAGATTTAGACTAGATATAAGGAAGAAATTTTTTACGCTGAGGGTGGTGAAATGCTGGCACAGGTTGCCCAGAGAGGTGGTGTATGCCCCATCCCTGGAAACATTCAAGGTCAGGTTGGACGGGGCTCTGAGCAACCTGACCTAGTTGAAGATGTCCCTGCCCATGGCAGGGGGGGGTTGAACTAGGTGACCTTTAAAGGTCCCTTCCAACCCAAACTATTCTGTGATTCTATAACTCTGGCTGATTTGTTTTCCAAGGCTCTGCAGTGACAGGTATGTTGGGCTATGTCTGTGATAGTTGCAACTGCGTGGGTTCTTTAAAGGCAACCCTGTCCTCCCTTTATGGGTTTTGTTCACCTGTTAGCTGGAAGGGTAGTGAGCAGTGATACCCTTCAAATCGTTAATAACGCAGAGTTCTGTTATCATAGAATAATATAGAATACCAAAAAAGTATGGCACCACCAAGTGTTGTGCTATTGTGTCTTTTGGACACAGGATTAGTGCATTGTCCGATTTCTGACTTTTGTACTCAGTCCTTGAGGTCACATGGGTCTTGGCCACAAAGGGGAAATACATAAACATGTAGATACTTACATGTTTATACATGTGTATTTTGAAAAAGTAGGTGCTTGCTTCGCTCAACTACAGTAGAGTTTTTCTTCTCTCATATTCCTGCAGAGAAAATTAATTTGCTTGTGATAGTTATATGCAATGTAGTCTTTCAAATGGTTGATTTCTTTATTCTTATTTTGTTTTTTTAAACTGGCATTTTGAAACTGTGTGCCAGTTGGCATTCTGCATAGGGGAACAGAATCATCTGCTATGTCAATATTTTACCCTGATGTATCTTGTTCAATGTAAGTTGAAATTCATTGCCTTTTTCTTTCCTCCACAAAACCAATTACAATTCTGTTATCTATTTAGGATAATACTACTAAATGTATCCCTTTTCCCATATAAATGTTCCACTTAGTACAGGTATTCTACTTACTGTAGGCTTATGCATAGGCAGAATTTGCATCAATTTCAATTAAATCTCTCTAGCCAATTGTTACAGAATTTTGTGTTTATGTCCTTAATTTGAGTTAAATGTGGCTTATATTGATGGAGTTTAAATAATTTCCTCACTGAACATAATTAAAATACTGCAAAGTCAAGATTACGAATGTCCAGTCGAGTGGTTCCCCCCCCCCCCAAGTTTTATACTGAGCTATTGATACTAGATTCATTTAAACTTTTAAAATGTGTTAAGGCAGCGAAAGAGTGAGAACCTTTGGTGAACTGAAAGGGGATGGGGGAAGAGGGATAAGGAATCTACTCATGCAAAGATAGATGCTCCTACCTGGGTTTCAAACACCAGATACTATTTGAATACTTTGGGTATTTTGAGTGGACTGAATTTACTGATGATGGGAAAAGTAAAGCTAAGCAATTGCCATTGAAACCAGACATGGATTTCAAATGTCACTTGAGCCTGAGCATGCTTGGCTTTTCTTAATAATATGAGATCTGTGTGCAAGTCCCAGGATTTATTGCTTCCAGAGGTATCACAGCTTGTCAGAACTGCCACTAATTACTGTCCTCTTGTACCATTGCCTGCTGTACTGTCTCACCCCAGGACCTCTTCTGGCCCTGAGACACATAGAGCACTAAGCAGGAATTTGTCCTGATTATGCAGTATTGATTCATACAAGCAGGTAAAAAGGAAGATGTTGAAGGCTTTTGCAAGGGCTCACGTCTGTCAACTCTCTGTGGGGTTCTGGGATTCATTCTGTTTTCATTTTGACTGAGTTTAACTCCTTGATAGGTTACCTTTTTGTTTTGAGTTCACTAAGTACAAGATTGGCCCTCAGTCCTGAGTACTCTCCACTCAAGTGGAGTGTGGTTTTTACAAGGCTATGATGTTAATTCCCCAGTAATGGGTCTCAGTTACCAATATGGAAGATTTCCCTCTCTGCCCTGCCCCCTCCCCCCCTACTATGGAATGTTGACCCTGGAGACTTTCCTTTTGTTTTTAGTGTGGTCAGACAAGATGCGGGTTTGCGTGAAAATAGCCATATATAAATTAGCCGTCTG
The DNA here is from genome assembly GCF_000699105.1 of Pygoscelis adeliae. NCBI lineage: Eukaryota > Metazoa > Chordata > Aves > Sphenisciformes > Spheniscidae > Pygoscelis > Pygoscelis adeliae. The sequence goes on along the minus strand of NW_008824376.1, from coordinate 698,547 downwards.
CTCCTGAAGTGATAAAAAGTGATCTAAATACTGCTGTGGGGAAAAAAAAGTATTCTCTAATCTGTGTATACATTGGAGAATACTTTTGTTTGGCTCAGGAGAGCACTCAGCATGAACTCTATCCTACCCAAATACTCCAAGAGCTGCTGTTACACTGAACCATTCATGTGGCAAATTAAAAAGTCTGGTGGACGGATGATATGGTTCAGAGAACTCAATAAAACTTATTACCTACGAGACTGATCTTTCTGTTCCAGTGACATATGTGCTGGTAGTTTTGCAACAGCAGG
>NW_008824376.1:684246-698243 GCF_000699105.1 Pygoscelis adeliae | reverse complement strand
GCAGGAATAATTAAGAAAAAAAATACAATTTTAGTATTTTGAGGCTTCATTTTAATGGAGCAAAAGAACTAATTTCTGCCTCAATATATGCAGGATTAAGTGGAAAACTCCCCTCCATTACCTTCCCAAAAAGATGTGAGCTTCCTAATCGGAGTCATACTTGTTAAGCTAAAATGGCGATGGAGGTGTGAATATATTAAGGTAAAACCTTGAGAGGGCTGAAGTAAACAGGAGTGATTTTACTTGCATCATCCGGGGTATGAATTTTTATCAGTTTAATCTGGAAAACAGCCTCGTTTCATCTAGACACAATGGCAGCTGAGAAACACACAGTTGGTCTTCCCTGGGAGTTAGCTGATCTTATAAAAAGTTTCTATAAGGTGGTTTAAAAACAGAGCAAGTGCTATCATGCATCTCTTGTCCATGAACTGGTTAGTGTTTGCTAGTGATTCTCCAGGATAGGAAACAATAAGGAAAAACCTTCACATCCCAGCATCCAAAGTAAGGCAGATCCCTGAATAAGAGTTGTTTTGAACACTGAGGTAAGTATAACGAGCAGCAATGTAGTAAATCACAATTACTCTTCAAGAGCGCTTGTCTGCCTCTTCTGCCAACCTGTCTTCAGTGTGGCCCAGAGGTACCAGTGAGAGCTGAAGAGGTAATGTTCTTTCTTGTGTTTTTGGAAGTTCAGTCTTGAATAGGAGCACCGACTTAAGCACTAAAAACAGACTAGGGTGCCTGCTTGGTCAGCCGCTGTCTGAGCAGTAAGAAGTATCTGTAAGGTTGGTAGCTGAAACCACTATATCTCTTTCTATACTTTTTTCACAAGTGAATGTCAGATAACTCCTTGAAGTTGAACTTGCAGGCTGTCTGTAGTGGCAACCTGCAGAGGCCAGCTGGCAGCCTTACAAATATTATAAGCATCCTCCTGTTTCTATCTTATTGGATAGTTCTATGATTGTGCATGGGAATTGCAGTATACTTTTAGATCCTAGAAAAAAAACTATTTTTTTTGTCATATTAATACAGGTTTAGGCCTATGCTGGAGCATATGCTTCTGCACAAGTCAGTTGAAAACAATTGCCATCATTCGGTATAAACCTTAAAATCAATAGGTAATTCAAACTCTAGGCAGAATTCTTTTTATTTTCATTTCCACTTGCGGCAGTGTTGCGTATACCAAGAAAAATTCTCATTATACATTACTTCTATTACAGCATTTTGATGCCGGCAGCACAACTATGTGTGTCCTTGATCTTCTTTTTCTTCCCTCTGAGCCAAGTAACTTCAAGAAACGTTTTGAGCTAATGATGACCATGCAGTAATAGTGACTCTGCAGTTCTGGTAGCTCTCAATTATACACGTAAAATCACAAAGTGGACTGTAACAAGTATTTTGGGATGTCCCTTTTGTTCTGTTCCTTTAGGTTTCTCCCCTCATTTGCTTATATTGTCTTTGGAAGGATGTATTTCCTTCATTTGACTAGCGGGGAGGGCCTTTGTTGCTGGATGCGATTCTTGTTATAGTCAACTCTGCTCTTCAACAGAATTTGCAGATGGACGTGCAAATTTGCAGAATTGACGTGCATGTGGCACCAACTTCCTTTGTTACTGCCCTGACAGGTTGCTTTTTGGTTGACTTGACTTTGAAGTTCTGAGTTCTCATTTCTAAGAAGTTTGTTGTGGTTTTTTGGCATTATTTCTTGTATGTTTACGATGCTTTCCATTCATATTCACTTCTTGTCACTGCCTTTGCACTGGCTGGTTACGAGAGATATTCGGGGTGTTATAAATAATAGAACGAGAGAGATCTATTCCTTGTTCGGTTTAGCAAAGCTCTTGGGAAGCAGCATTCTTATTAATTCTCATCTTTCTGCCGGTGACACAAGAGAGGGGATGGATGTGCATAGTTAAGGGGATGGCATTGTTGTGTTTTCATCAGTTTTGTCTCAATGTGTGTTTGTGTTGGGCAGAGATTGGCATGAGTTTTCCAGCTCTTACACAGGATCATTGTGGAAGCAGTTCATGTCTGTTAGTTGTGAACAGATGGTAATGCATTATTTTTGGCATGGGGAAGGAAAAGGAGACCTCACATTGCATATGAATAGACATCTCTGGGGATTGTTCTACCAAAATGAGGATGCAAAAATAACAGCAGAATGAAACTTACCTGGGGTTTCATGCTGCAGTGTATGGGATTTCAGTCAGTCCTGGCTTTTATCTGTTGCTTCTGGAAGTTCATTAAACTTATGGTGGATGCAAACATAGTAGGGCTGATGAGCATATTTATTTTAGCTAATCAAAAAGATTTTACTTGCAATTTTTGGAGTAGTATTAGAAATAGGTAGGTAGGTAGATGGGCCAGCAAGTTGGGGTGAGAGACATAAGAATTAGCTTGACTGTAGTAACATAATTTATGTTATTTGGGTTATTATTATTAGTGTGGTTGGGACCGTGTTGTATTTGCTGTTGTGTTACTGCAGAACAAAAAGACCATTTCTGAAGTCCACACATGGACTGTTATGCTATGGGGAAGCATAAGGAGATGCTGTGTGCAATAACTGCTAGAAAGAACACATTACAAACTTACCCGTATTTAGTTTTTTGTAGGTGGTGTAGCAAGTGGCATCTTTAAGGAAGTATTTGAAAGCAGTAATGTGGTTCCTTAGGATTATGGCAGCTCCTCTGAAACAGTAGTGACCGTGTGAGGGAAAGCAAAAAAAGACTGCTTTGAAAGTAGGCTGGAGACAAGGTGGAGGTTTGTCCCTTGCTGCAATATGAGAGGAGTGTGAGTTCATTGGTGGAAGGATGCACAGAGGGGGTTGATGTGCCAAAGTGCTGGTCAGTTTTTCCTGTTGTTTGTACCAGTCCTTGGCTGGAGGTAGATAGCCAAAAAGGAAGCCTGCATCTATTCAAGGACAGAGAAAAGGATCCTGCAATGTCTGGGACTGATGAGACTGCAGACAAGACCTGTGCCTGTAAGCAGAGAGGAGCCCAGGGTGTGCGAGGTCCTATTTGGATGGGGAAAAACAGAAAAAGGTATCCATCGAAAAATGAGTAGTATAATGTGAGGTTAGCTGCTGACTGACTGAGAGATGAGGCTGTGGGGAGTTTGGAGTAAAGATCAGAGTTTTGTTTTAGACATACAGACTCTGTGGTGAAAACCCAAACATCTGCAAGGACCAACTGAGAAGCAAGCTGATTTTTCTTCACCATAGGAAGCTTTGACTCCTTCATCCCCACACACGCACCTCCCTTGCTCCATTTGCCACCCTATTCACTCACTGTTGAGCATTCAGTCTAGCTCTCAGGCTGCATGGGAAGGTCTGTAATACAGCTGCCTAATTACCTCCAAAATAAACTGCACAAAGCCCTATGGTGAGGAGCAAACATAGGGAGTGAAAGAACAAGACCAGGGGATTTGAAATTGGGGGTGTTGAGCTTTTAGGCTGAGTGTTTGAAGGGCCACATCTTAGGAGGTGAGTGCAGTCAGCAGATGGAGGAAAATCTGAGGAGCTGGGTAACTTCAAGAGATAATACATCCTGGGTGAGATGTGGCACTATAGGTTCATGCTATCCAATACTGGACTCTGAGTACAAGGTACTGATATCTGCTGATATCTGTGTGTGCTGGTTTTGGCTGGGGTAGAGTTAATTTTCTTCACAGTAGCTAGTATGGGGCTGTGTTTTGGATTTGTGCTGGAAACAGTGTTGATAATACAGGGATGCTTTCGTTACTGCTAGCAGTGCTGACACAGAGTCAAGGCCTTTTTCTGCTTCTTGCACCACCCCAACCAGCGAGCAGGCTGGGGGTGCACAAGAAACTGGGGGGGGACACAGCTGGGACAGCTGACCCCAACTGACCAAAGGGATATTCCACACCATATGACATCATGCTCAGCAGATAAAGCTGGGGGAAGGAGGAGGAAGGGAGGGGACGTTCGGGGTGATGGCGTTCATCTTCCCAAGTAACTGTTACACGTGATGGAGCCCTGCTTTCCTGGAGATGGCTGAACACCTGCCTGCTGATGCGAAGTTGTGAATGAATTCCTTGTTTTTGTTTGCTTGTGTGCGTGGCTTTTGCTTTACCTATTAAGCTGTCTTTATCTCAACCCACTAGTTTTCTTACTCTTACCCTTCCAGTTCTCTCCCCCATCCCAGCGTGGGGGGAGTGAGTGAGCGAGTGGCTGTGTGGTGCTTAGTTGCTGGCTGGGGTTAAACCACGACATTGTGGAAGCAAAGTATGAACTAAGACAGAAAACCAAGTATGAGAAACCTTTGTTTTCTTTGTGTTTAATAACTTGCATTTGGCTTCAAATGCCAATCATTTAAGCTCCCAACAGCATTCTCTCAGATTGAGGAATTAAGGATTCGTGGGGAAGTGGAAAGCTCTGTGTTCCGATGGAGAATCCAGCCCGGGCATTCAGGGCTGAGTGATTGCTCTCCAGCACAAAGCCTCAGAGATTCTGAGATGCGTGTGGTGCCTGGTTCCCTGTAGTTTCTTAGTTGTTGTCTGGCTCTTAGTTTGTTTAAATAAAACTTGACTTCCAGCATGAGAAAATTGTTTCTTGGATGCATTTTTCATGAGCTCTTCTACAGTTGGTGGGACCCAGAGGTAGTTCAGTGTCTTCTACTCAGTGCTGCTTATCCTTGTCAGAGATGAATGATAATGCTTAGTGATTTTAAAAAACATTGAAACACTGATTATATCTTCTATTTTTAATTCTCTTTTACAGTGGTAGGTTGGGTTTGTTTTGAGTCATTGCCACTTTGGCTTTGCGCTGTGCATTCCTTCACAGAGCTAATGTGATAGCAAATGTTTTCAGGTCAGATGAGACTAATTAAACGCTAAGACGCAATTGTACGTGAGTGTCTGAGAAAGTCAGCTCTGAGGCTTGCCTTTAGCCTTTTCCTGAGAGAGTAATTATATTGTATCTCACACTTCGGGCGAAAGAGTGCTGCTCTGTTACCAAGCCCAGTCAAGTTAATCATGCTGCTCTGAGCAGACATGTAAACGAGGGCTGTACTGTGTCTGAAGAAGATCTGGCTCTTCTTGTGAAGACCACTTCAATATAACAGCACTTGGTACATGCAGATGTCTATATTAGCTTTTGACACAAGTGTGCTATTGCCTTTTAATTCTCTTGGTCTTAATATAACGTACTGGATCATCGTAAGGCATCGATATGCTGAGATGGTAAAAAATGATGCTTTTATATTTTTATTACAGTGTAAATAATAAAAAAGTTATAAATCAGTAACTTTTTAAGTTGTTTTTATAAATGTAAAAAGCTGTGCACTTTAAAAATAATCAAAATTGCAGCACTGTAAGTTTACAGTGATGAGAGCTAGGCACATGTTTTAACACTTTGATGAATACATCTTGCAGTTTAGTTTGGGTCCACGTGATTTAAAAGCTGAAATAGAGATTCCATTTTGCTGGATTTCTTTGTAGCAGGTATAACTTGATTTGATCTTAAAGATAGAGGGACGGAGGGAGAGTTCATTTGGAACCATAGGCAAAATTTTTTTGGACCAAAAAGACTCATTCAGGATCAAACTGGAGGGCTAGCAGCTGGGGAGGGGGCTGGGGTCGGGACCTCCAGTATCACCCTGAAAGCTTTCAGTGACAAGAGCCTATCCCAGAGCTGGGAAGGCCACACAGGCTCTTCCAGAGGCAGGTGGGACCCATGTGGGCAGCACACCCTTTTCCCACACCAGGGACAGCTGTACTAGATGACCTTTAATGGTCCCTTGCAACTGAAATCGTTCTGTGATTTTATAATATTGGAGGAGCTGAGAGAAGAGCTTCCTTTGGTTTCAGAATGTCTTAACTTATGAAGTCTTGCTGGCAGTCAGATGGGCTGAAAACCACTGAGCTTTCCAACCAGCCATTTAAAGTATTTTGCACACCCAAATGGGCATATCTTCAGTTACTTGCTGTTGCTTATGGCAAGCTTGTTTCTTCCCTCCCAAGTAACACACGAGGGAGGGACTGCATTGTGATAGTTCCTGGTGATTTTAGTGCTCTGTGAGAAATCTGGAAATCTCTGGGATGCTGCAGTGTAAATAAATGCTGCCCCTCACATCCCCTCAAAGTTTAAGAGGGCTCTGTGTCTGATTGTTAATGTGCAGGGTGGATTTATGCTGACATATATGGCTTTCAGAAAACATTTGACGTTTCAAAGCAGTATCACTTCCATGGAGATTTTGTTCACCTATTTTGGGTATGCATTTGGCCCAGGTCTGAATTTTGTACAAAATTTGCCTGACACTTTACATATTGAGTTAATTAAATGCATGTGGTTCTATGGCTGTCACTGGTGCTGTCTGGACAGGGGTATGTGTTTATAACTTGTCCCTTTTTTCTATGATAAATGTGACAAATACTGGTTTTTTGGGGGGAGCTGGTTGTTTTTAAGCACAAATTCAGCTCATTCGGCCACCTGGAAATTTCAGGAGAGCCAAGGTGCACAAATCGCTGTCTCACGGGCTCAAGAGCAGAAGCTCTGTGCTTTTGTCTTTCCATTAGGCAAAGAAAGAGTCAAATTCTCACCTGGTGTATGTTGACACAGACTCTGAAGTCAGTGAACCTTTCCAGTGATCTCTGGTTCATACAGTGTAACTCTGTAATAACCATAGGCAAACACAGATGGTTGTCATTACTTCCAGTGGCCATGATATCTAAGTTCATCAAAGAGTGGAATGATAAAGCTGGTTCTTGATCTCTGGATCCTAAAGATCGACAGGAGTAATGACTGCATCCAGACCCCCTGTGACAGTGGAGAGCTGTATGGCATTGAAAAATTCTCCTGAATGCATGTGCCTATGACTTTGTGCTTGCATCAGCAGAATCAGGCGCTATTATTTGTTTCTGTAGCAAAAAAGACATTGAGATCTTTGTTGTGAAGACCTTGGATTCTAGGAATGCAAAGCAAATGAAATAAATGAATAAAAAAATAAAAATTATGTAAATATAAACTGATGTGATGGGAATTGACCTTAAGCAGATCAACTCTCCTTTTTATTTATGTGAAAATACAGAGACCAGTCACTGAAAGCATTTGTCGTGACTGATGCCATATTTATTTCAGAAGGCAATATGACTTATTGTCACGAGCGCCTCAAGCAAATCTCTGTTGTTGCCGAGTTTGGCTCCAGTGTCAGTAGTTTGCTGATCATGACAAAAACTCTTGTTTGGAGTGGCCTCTACTAGGTTTCTCTTCAGTGCTATGATAGAGCTGGGTTTTCAGAGAGATTTGAATGGAAATACTGTAGCAGGCAGCCACTGAAGGGAGGCTTTCTGGGAATGGGGAAACACAGAAAATAGTACCCAAGATCCTTAGACTTGTTGGCAGATTGGAGCAGACGAGAGATCAGGAGACTGCAGTAAACAGTCTGATAGCTGAGCATTAAAGGAAGGACAGGAAACTTGCTTGGTGCAAAACCGCAGTGAAAGAATGACGTGGTCAGCAATGCTCGTGTGGAGGCATTGGTGCCTGCATTCAGCGTGGATCAGAGTGTGATGGCAGTGTTGGGGAGGGCAGAGAGAAGGAGGCTGTGCATCACTTGGGGTGAAATACAACATGATCTAGTGCATTCACTCTGGAGAAAACTTTCCCAAGGAACCAGGAGGTTCTCTATTGCCTACAGGGTGATGGCAGTTTCAGCTGCCATCCAGAGGAAATCCTTTGGAAATTTCCGCTCTAAAACTGGAAGAAGCAGTTTTGTGTGCCTTGCCTGCCTGTAGACCAGCTGTGGCTGTGCTGCGGCTTGCGGGGTGGTTTGTTTACCCTGTAGAAATGACTCTGTAGGAGACATTAATGGAAAAAGACTTGCAGGAATAGTTGTGCTTGGGGTTTGCAGGAAACTAAGTTTTTATTGGTCTGAAGTGTCCAACTGTATTGCGGAGGTGACTTTCTGAAGGCAGGTGGAGAAACACAGGTCAGTTAGTAGTGGCTGCCCTGGAATAGATGCAATTCTGCTCTTGTCGGTGGTCTCAGCTATGGGTGCAAGATGTGAGGCAACATTTTGCAAAAATCTCTGCAGTAGATCACTTGGCATGTTCATGTGCTTCCTCTGAGTAGTTCTGCTCTCACTGAGCCCAGACTGACAGTTCCAGCTATTATTTTAATGCTGTGCAAATAGTCTTTGTATTTCAAAGTGGGTTTTAGATTTTAACAACAGTTCTTTCTGCAAGAGCTGATATTTCTTAGTGTTCTCACAGCATCCAAAATGTCAAGCCCCTTGGGACATAGCAAGCCTAACATACAGTGGTCAGTGCTAATTAAACTTCTAAATATTTCCTCTTGTGTCAGGATGTTGGAAATTCCTTGCTTTTGTTTAACTTGCTTTGTGATTTCCATGCTCTGATTTCCACCTCCCACCCCCACCCCCTGGTTGCTTAATGCATGCCGTAACCCAAATACTTGTTTCTCTGTGTAGAAAACATGTGATTTCAGGGGGGGGAAATGCAGAACTTGTAACCAAAGTGCTTGCCTCCTCTTAATTATACTTGGTTTTTATTTTAACGGTTGTTGTCTCTGCTGATAATTGTCAGGTGGTCTCAACACTTGCTGCTTAAATAGTGAGCTTTTTTCAGTGTTGTTGGAGAGGGTTCCTTAACACAAACAGAAAAGTAATTCTTTGAAATCCAGTGTTAGCTTTGGAGTCAGTTTGTGCTTGCGGAACTGGCAGACTGACTTACAGCTTTCCATTGCTGCTTTTTGGCGTTTTGGCAAAGAACACGTTTCTGGCAAACAAGGCACCCTGTCCTTCCTGTACAGGAGGCTGATCTTCCTGAGAAATAGACCTTTTTCTATTCTTCTCTACAACTGCTCTCAGCCTGACTTGCTCTTAAACTTGTGGAGACTCTTTCAAAGACCCAGTCACATTATTCAGAGCCAGCGGCCTGGGGGGTAAAGTCATCCTGGGCAACTGTGAGAGGTAGCCACCTCCATGTCCCTCAGCTTGGGAATGCTGCTGCTTTTCCACACCTGGGATTCCCATGAGGGTCTGGGGGATCTACAGGTTTCCTTGTTACTCCGTAAGGATGCAAGTACTAGAGCCTGGCCATGTTTGTCTCTCCCTTTGGAGACTTTTGAGGATTCAAGGACACAAGTGTGTCACTGGTATTGTGCATCTGTGTGTCAGTGCTGTGGGATGATTCCTAGTGTGTGTATACCTACTCTGTTAGCTGGAGCTACGTATATGATGGGTAGTTTTCACAAGGATCTTTGAATGTTTTTCAAAAGCCTTTTATATAGCCCCAAGCAGCCTTTACTGAAGTTGTGTTTCTTCACCCAACTTTATTTCAAACAAGAGGAGGACTCCTTTTAGGGTGAGGGCAGCCAGCACGCCTGAGAAACTCCTGCCCTGTTGCAGTACAGGATCTTCCTCTGGGCCTTTACATTTTGTTCCTGAGAGCTCTTGCAATACAAGCTGTCACTGAAGAGAGGGGGCAACCGTGAGTGTGGATTGCTGGTGTAAAGCCTGCCCATCTGAACCGTGAAGGTTGGCAGAAGAGGCACTGAAATAGGAAGCTAGAGAGTGATTTGGTCTCCAGAAGTGGTGTTCATGGAGATTAGGTAGAAATAATAAAGCTCTTTTAGGATCACAGTGAAACAAGGTAAAGTTACACTGGCTAAACAGGCTGTTGCTCATCTGATGAGCAGACATGGCATCTCTGTGCTAATTCGGCCTGTCCAGCTAGGTAGAGGAATGTTCTGGCATAAAATGCAATGAAAAGAGCCTGTGTCTCAGTCCATGAGACAGCAGTGTCTGAGCAGTTATCAGTATTATTGTTCTTTATTTCTGTCCTTTCAAACCTGTAGAAGGCATGACTTAATTATAGGCTCTCTCTCCCATTTGCTTATGTCTGATGTGTAAACATGTATGTGTTTGGAGCAAAAAGAAAAGTGTCAAGTCCAGGAGGAAAAACAATCCTGAGTTTTGAAATTGGGAGGTTCAGTCTCATGGAGCATGTCTGCCTTTCAGGAGCAAGCTCTGTTGTGACTCAGCACAAACAGCAACAGCGTTGGCCTTGTCATGGCTGCTTTAGTACTTTTTGAATTAGTCCTCAAAACTCTTGAATCTGTGATTGCTAAATGAAAATTTTCTGGGCCCTTTATGCATGTCACTTAATCTCCATCTGTTTCAGTTCAGAAGTATGGAAATCCATTCCAAATACACAAACGGTATGGGGGTCTACAAAATCTTTTTAGAGGAAGGGATATATTTGAGTGTGGAAGCTTAACTGCTCTTTTAAGTCCCTGAATAGCTGCTAGAAAATTTGTCACTGCCACTTCTTTGAATTGGAAGAGAACAATCCGTATCTTACGAGATTCAGTAAATCAAGAAGATCAGCAGTCTTCCTTCTCTTTATCAGGGAAATGTATGCATTGCAAGCAAAGCATAATCAGGATCCCAGTGCAGGCCAGTCATTAAAATCCTTTTGCATCTCAGGATCTCCTTTATCATTGTATATTTGCATAGTGCTTATTCCTTTATGCTGAAAAACAGCAAGGAGGAAAACCCCTCTGGTTTGGGACTGAGAGTCTGCAGGCAGCACCGCTCTAGTTAGTAGATGTTTCTGTCCTCATTCCTTTCCATCTCACTGTTTTGTATATGACCCTTTGACATTTGCAGATGGTAGGAGTCAGGGAAAAGATGGTGAAGGATTTAGCCTGAAGGGAAATAGACTCTGATAAGAAAATTAGACTTTCAACCTGGGATATGTGCACACAGTCTGATGGGGGGAGATGAGAAGATATCCTGGGTGTTAGACTTGTTTAGTGCCTCCATAGGGTGTTAGACTCGTTCAGATGAAGATTCAGTGCCTCCATACTTCTGGTTTCCAATTGTTTTCCTTCAGGTAACTTAGAAAGCATCACTATTAGTGTTACTCTGTCAAGGTCCCCTCAGACTTGCTGAAGTCTCAGGAACCATCTTCTGGGCTCTGAGTCAGTAGTGCAGTTCTCTATCTTTTGATCTTTAGCACTTCCTTCTTAAATTCTATGATTTAGACTTTATTTTAACATTTTCTGCAAGAAAGACTCCATGACACTGCTAGAGTTCACTTAGGTGCAAAATGACACTATGTATTAGAAGAAAGAATTGGGAAAAGGATTAAAACTAAGAAGAGTTGCATTAATTGATCTTTTGTCTTAGTGCTGCCCAAACAGCAATGGCTCCAGTGGCTAAGTCTCAGCAAAGAACAAAATTGGGAAGTGTTTTTCTTAATCTTTCTTTCTGATGTACACATGCATGTATGTGCTCATACACATGGGATCTAGGAACATAATAGATTTGTTGGTGATTAATAACTGTTAATTTTTATGGAGGCAGCCCCCAAGGGAACTGTCATGAAGAATTAGGACCTTGTAGTTCAGGACAGCATGCAGGCATGTGATAAGGGTAATCTTTGTCCCAGAGCTGTGACTGTGCTGGGGTGGGGCAGGGTGCAGGGACTGAACGACTCAGGCAAGTGGGGGTGTTGGGAGGGAGTGGAACAGAAGAGAACAGAGAATGAGAGGTTGACGTTAAAACCGAGCTCTCTCCTAATCCCTGTGTTTCTATATTGGTATTACAGAGCGCTTTAAAGATAATGCAGACATTGCTAATTTTGAGCCTTTCCATGTAAAGGAGGCAGCCAGGGAGATGAACCCACTGGCCATTATACTTGCTCTGAATCCCCAGCTAGACTGTTCCTTCTTATTACCTGTAATGACTTTTCCTTCTAAGATCAGCTCTTCCTTTTCACTTTCAGTTTCAGCAACGTGACTTTTTTGAAGCCTTTATGCACTGCTGTGTTGTGCTAATGGAAGGTTTCTTCTCCTCCGTAATACCCTATTACATAATATCACCATCCATCAAAGTGGTGGTGAAAGGAAGCAGAATTGCGTTATGTTTTCATGTTTGGTGCAGAAACCTAGTTTAACTTAAATAGATTTAGCCAGTATGTTTTTTCTTTAAATTGTCTATTACTAGTCAACTTAATACCTTATACAAATAATCATTAAAGCAAAGCCACAGGATAAACTCTTTGTGTAAGCAAAGAATGGAAAGTATCCCAACCATTAATGAATTAACCTGTTCAAGGAATAATTTCCAGAACCTTATAGCATATTAGGAAAGGCTTTAAAGTGAATAGAGTGCTGCATATTTGAGAAAATATATTTTCCTGCATGCCTGATGGGATTTCTTGACGTGGGTATGAACACAAGACTGCTATAAGGGAGCATAGCTGAACTTAGATTTGCAGAACTGCACCTGCCACAGTAGATTTGATCCATTACATCTCCACAAATGTGCTTTTCATTTTGTGTCTCACCCAAACCTTTCTTGTGAGTGGCATTTAGGGCTCCACCAGCTACCTTGTGATTGTACTAGAAGTATGTCTAGTTCTCAAACGCATTTTTTTTTAGTGCTGGAAGGGACCCTGGCATTGAGACTGAAGTTCACTTATATTTGCTTGCTCTTCTGTTCTGAAGAGGAAGGGATTTTGCTTGGGATTTTCCTTTCTTAACCAGCCCAAACAGCTCTTTCTGGATTAGGGGAGACTCCACAGCAGTAGAAGAAGAGGAATCCCCTCTTCCCTGAGAGAAGAGCTGTGACTTATGTTCTCCTTGCTTCTGAATGGTTTTAGGGATAAGAGCTGGATCCTAAAATAACAGTATCTACCTAAAGATACTCCATAGCTCCATTGCACTTTGAGAGTGAGTTAAATCCTTGTTCTGATGCTTGGTACCTTGTCCCAGCCTTAGATGCAGCACTGCCTTGACTGTGCAGGAAAGGTCAAACTGGAGGAGATATGTGGAAGGGGGAAGAATTTGAGCCTTTGTTTCTACTGTCTCATTTCTCACATATTTCATTTAAACATGAAAAATAGATTCCTTTTTGCTTTAAAGGTCTTCCTACAAAGCTGTGAGTCCATGAACAAGCTCAAGCACTTTGGCTAATATTTCAGTGAAAATCTCTCAAACTCGAGATGGAGTATGAGACCCAAGAACTGGCAGAGAGAGTTGACCAGGCTGGTTATGCATGAAACATGTTGGGTACCTGCCTGTACCTTAGCCAGGAACTGGCGCGTTAAAAGAAGCTCTCAAAGTAACACAGTTGAAGTCAGAGGCTGAAATGGCTGTTGTGATAGAGGAAAAATGTTTTTGGGGGAAAAATGAAAGAGCGTTAGGGGTAAGAAGACTACTGAAGGAGAATTAACACCCTATGAGATGTGAGAGCAAGTCAGGTTACTGGGTATGAAGTGGGCTGCTCTGGTAAACTTTCCCTGGTGTGACTTCTACCATTGCTGAGCTGTGGGCCATTTTACAAATATACCTAACAGCGCATATAATACACATGCTCATTATTTATAAGCTAGCAAAGCTCCCATACTGCTTTTGTGTGAATGATGTTGGTTGATGATTGTATTGGAAGCTTTTATGATGACTACTTTAAAGCTTTTATAGTAATAAACACAAATCCTGCAGTGCTGTATGTTTTAAAATCCCTGTTCTCAAACTGATACGGTGTTAAAGGACTGAATCCTTAGCAGCAGTGAATGTGAACAGCTGTGTTGATTTCCGTAAAGCTACGCTGGTTTACGTCAACTAGGGTTGTAGCCTAAAATACTTAGGTATGTTTAGTGCAGTGCATTTGTCCAAAAAATATCATGACGGGTCTCTTTGCAGTGCCAAGAAAATTGTCCCACCAACAGTGGAGCGCACTCAGTACATCATGCCAGTTCGGTCAAGGCTGAATAGCAAATGGCAAGCCCCAGAACTGGGTAAATGCCTCTGTAATTTGTCTTCTGACATTGTACTGCTTGCAGCTCTGCCAAGGAAATAGAAAAATGTACAGAGAGCCCTGAACAACCCGTCACAACACAATGAATCCAGCTTCCAAAACTATTGTAACTGGGATGCCGCTCTCCTCACACATGCCAGCAGCCTCAACGAATTAAACAAAACAAAAGCAACCCCCCTCATTCAAAGAAAGGAG
>NW_008824376.1:678376-684164 GCF_000699105.1 Pygoscelis adeliae | reverse complement strand
GGGGGGAAGGGGAATCACATGATGTCATATTTTGTGAAAGTAGCATAAACTTGGCAGTTTGTACAGCAGGATTGGGTCAGTGTGTGGAAACAACAGGCAAGTCTAGGTCCGTGTAGCCTCCTTGCTTCAGGCCCCAGCTGTTATACACCTCTGACCAGTAAGAAGTGAAGGAAGCATATAAGATGTTCCTTTTGGTCACATTCTGCAACATGCACTTTATTATGATAATACATACTGACACAGCTTTGATGAAGTGGAACCCACTTAAGGAGCAAGAACTGCTCATCGAGACAGAAAATCTCTATTGATACCAGTAGGTGAGGTTCTGACTTCACAGGGAAGGCCTGCTACATTATTAACTTAAGTATGAAGTGAGGGGAACTAAGCAAAAGGCAAGCTTTTCTTGAAGCTTAGGACCCTCAGAGTTCTGATGCAATAGAGTTGCCTGCTCTGGCTTGTGTCGTGGACACGTAGGATCACTGCAGGGATCCCCTAAATCTCCAGGGTGCTTTGGAGAGACAATGCAGCTTTCTGATCCTGCCAACATTTAATGTCCAGGATCTTTTCCTGTTGTGCCATGTTTTGTCTTTTTTTATTTTTTTTTCCCCCCCAGACATGTTATTAAATACAATACTTTTTATTAATAAGAAGTAGATTTTTCTCCAGATAAATACATTCTTCAAACAGAACTCAATGGCAGAAATTTCCTGAGCAAAAATAAACCACATCTCTCTGAAGCTGTGCTAGTGACAAAACATAGCCCTTTTCATCTTCAAAGCACTGTGCAAACTTTAAATAATGGATTTTTTTTTTTTTGAAGTATGTATTAATGTTCCAGATGAAAGATGGGAAACCAAGAAGAGAGGTTAAGTGATTCAGTTAAAGTTGTTGGGATCAGAGCCAGCTTAGAGTGGAGACTCTCTGGGCTGCCTGGACCTAGAACACGAGATTCATGCTTGTTCGTGCTTCTGCTAGTCTGAGATCTAGATGTAATAAACCTTAGGGAAGTCAGTGGAGATTCACTAGGAATAAGTTTGTTTAGTCTTATTCATGTGCTGAGGTGCTGCATCATTGAGCAAATAGTCTGAATTATTCAAGGGTAGGTAATAAAATGAAGCTTTCTACCTATTAGAAAGAAGGTAAAACACAAGCTTTCTGTGTGCTTCACGCTGCAACCTGAGGCAATCTGCACACTCATCCTGACAGACCCAGAATTTCATTGTGGTTTATTTGTTAGATTCTTGCAGTTGTATTTTAAACTTGCTGCTCATTGCCGTGTACAATATAAAGCTCTCAGCGCCTATGCGCAAGTGTGTGCTATACATGCTGTGTGGCAAGAGAGTTGAGTGGCTCCAAACTTGAGCTAATATGCATTAATAAGGCTAGATCATTGGGGGGGGCTGATCTTTTATATAAACAAACATGCTTATTTGCTTGATTTCATTGGAGAA
The DNA here is from genome assembly GCF_000699105.1 of Pygoscelis adeliae. Lineage (NCBI taxonomy): Eukaryota > Metazoa > Chordata > Aves > Sphenisciformes > Spheniscidae > Pygoscelis > Pygoscelis adeliae. The sequence goes on along the minus strand of NW_008824376.1, from coordinate 682,713 downwards.
TTTTTTTTTTATTGCTTTGATGTGAGATGCTGTGCTGTAATTCTGTAAAGATATGAATGTGGCCTTGGTGCTACATTAATGATCAATTTACGGATTTACGAGTACAGACCAGTGAACGTGATACATTGTAAGCGTACAAGAACTTGTAACTGATATTAGTACTTGGTAGAACATGAAAGTCTAAATGAACATCACTCATTTCTGCTAGCAGCAGCCATTGCTGGCAAGGTGTCCATCACACTGTTACTTGGAATGTCCTGCGAGTTAGAGGAAATGATTCAGTAAATGTTTCCAATGAATATCTTAGAAGTGGAGAATGTTCTTAGGAGTGGAATTAAACCTATTTGGCTTTGCCATTGGTATTGACTGTTCATAGGAAGTGTTTCCAGGACAATGACATCTCGAGTGATGTTGAGAAATAAATTGTATTTGGAGTTTTCAGGCTTTGGAGAAACCTCAGCCTGTACCCGTAGGAATGGATGTGTGATATTGCAGTGTGGTGAGTTCATGATGTCGTGACAGCTGTTAGGGTGGCTCGGCATGTTGTGATGATAAGGTCTGCTTATTCCAAGCACAGTAACATAAGCAGCACTGTAACTTAACAGTTTTATTTATTTCATGATTCATTCTTGCAAATGTTACAAGGCAAATAAGAAGGAAATAAAACATTAGTATAAGACCTGGGATATCTGAAGTGAGAGATTTTTAGTCCAAAACACTATGCAGATGCCAGGTAAATGCAAAAGCATTTGAACCAAATGAAAAAAATTTTGATTTGTATAAGCGACTGTTGTTTATACACAGGTCACCAAAAGAGCACATTATGGAAGTAGGCAATAAATTAAGATGAACTGAAAGCAGGAGATGGATTTGAAAGGGTGAGCCTACCAGAATAATTCAAGCACAACCCAGTCAAAAGGTCAGATTACTGAGTGGTAGCTACTGTTCCCATGAGATTAGGATAGGGGAAGGCAGCCCAGATGCTTCCGAGTTACTCATCGTTGTCAGAAAGATTTTTTTCTTACTAAGGAGCAGGATTCCCATCTGCAATTTCAAATGGATGAGAGGGTGGTCAAAATGCAGCGCATGGTCTGAAACCAGCTTCAGATATTACTTGTTTTCATAAAGCATCTGCCTACAGCTATAGCTGGGCTTGGTGGTCTGTGCCCTCAGTGCTGTACCAGTGTACGTCCATTGACGGGAGCGAGGGAGGAGGAAGCACTAACCTCAGGTCTCCCTGACTTCCCCAGATTTCTAGTGAAATCTGATTTCTTCGGTGCTCAAATACCTGCTGCCATTAGCAGTAGGCTGAGGCTTCGGGCAGCTCTTTTAAAAATGTAATGTGTCACTTGGGTTCATTTGTATTGTTAAAAATCAGGCCATTCACTGCCTCTGGTGCTGCAGAAGGATAGCCTGCTAGCATGGCTTATAAGACCCCAGCAAAGTTTCTAATGGGGTGTCACGAAGACTGAATATTCCTGTGTGCTCAGTCCTGGCTTGTTTTGTGTGCAGCTGTTTGAGTTTTGAAGACTCAAAGTGGAGCACAGGTTTCCATTCTTCAGAGAACGATATTGCAGAAGTGGCTAGGAGGGTATTCCAAGGTGTGGGAGCTGTGGGGTAGCTGTGAGGTTCTCTGTGTATCATATGTGCATCCTTTGGTCATAAGGTTGCACTTCTTGTCCACTCAATCTTTGAATAAGTAAGCAGTAATAGGCACTTGAGCATTATAAACGGTGACCACGTATGTGTTTATTAGCTTGTAAGTAAATCCTATCTCCTGGAAAACAAGGAGATATAACCACATAAGTAATATTTCTGAGTTTGAGGATGCTTGGAAAGGTGTATTTCTGCTAGATAGGTGGTTGTAGCAGTTGGAGTTGCATACTTTCCGAATAACTGAGGCTGGATAGTTCAGGTCATAACAACTATGTATGTGTATGAGTACGTGTATGCATATGTGTGCGTGTGCTTGCACACACATGCTGGAAGATTGATTTCCAGCAAGCAGATTAAAACTTTTCAGAAGTATTATGTTTTCTGTTAATGAGTTGTTCCCCTTTCAAGGTGTAGACAGTGCTGTCACACAAAATGGTGACCAACCTTGATGCTAAAGTTTGCAGTATTTTGTACCTGTTAGCAGTTGTATAATGCTGTTTGGATAAAACATTGCCCAAAAAGTTGACATCTTTTTTTGGTTAAACTCAACATCTGCTTTGCCATGCTGCCTTCTGCTGTGTTTTGAATTAAATATTTCAAATTACTCAGGAATGAACTAGTTACTAATCTTCAAAGGGAGTCTTTAAAAAAAAAAAAATTGTTTAGGAAATGCTGTTAAACATTATTTGTGTCTCTGTTTTTCTCATCCGTTCCCCTGGGCAAACATCAATATTCCTTTGTACTGGCAAAAGAATGTAAAGCTATGGCAGGTGTTGGCTCTCCAATGCATACAGCTGGAGGAGGAAAGAGAACTAAGTATTTGGGATCAATCTTTTCTCAGAGTTTCAGATGAATGCTTGTCCTGGCTTCGGCAGGGATAGAGTTAATTTTCTTCCTAGTAGCTGGTACAGTGCTGTGGTTTGGATTTAGGGCGAGAATAACGTTGATAAACATACTGATGACTTAGTTGTTGCTAAGTAGTGCTTACACTAGTCCAGGACTTTTCAGCTTCTCGTGCCCTGCCAGTGAGAAGCTGGGGGGGCACAGCCAGGACAGCTGACCCAAACTGGCTAAAGGGACATTCCATACCGTGTGACGTCATGCTCAGTATATAAACTGGGGGGAGTTGGCTGGGGGACAGTGACTGCTGCTCAGGAACTGGCTGGGCATTGGTTGGCGGGTGGTGAGCAATTGCATTGTGCATCACTTGTTTTGTATATTTTATCATTATTATTATTATTTTCCCTTCTTTTTCTGTCCTATTAAACTGTCTTTGTATCAACCCATGAATTTTACTACACCCCACCCCACCCCGATTCTCTCCCCAGTCCCACTGGGGGGATGGGGGGGCAGTGGCAGTGAGCCAATGGCTGTGTGGTGTTTAGCTGCCTGCCGGATTAAACCACAACAGTCATTTTGGCACCCAACATGGGGCACGAAGGATTGAGATAATGACAGATCTGACCAGAGCATGTAGAAGCAAATTTGTTACAAGCATTCATCATATTGGTTTAATAGTCACTGGTCACAATGTTGACTAATTTACTCTCAAAGTTGTCATGCTTGCTCTGAAAGTTGTGTTGTGTAACACCTTACTTGCTGTATATGTTCCCTGTCGTGCTGTTTATCACCTCTGGGAGCTGGATCAAGGATGTAATTTTGTTGCACTGTGTAACACTACTGGTTTATGATAGGATAAAATTATTGGTCATGAGACTAATTTTTGTGTTTGTACTTTTGTATTTGTACTCAGTATTGCCGTCATCTCTGTACCTCAGGAGCCACCTTTCAGAAACTATTAATAATTACACCTTTTACCTTTTCTCCTTGGGGAGCCAATCTGTGCGGAAGACGGGTTGGGGGGGACACAGACAGACAACACTTTCTCTCGCTCCTTCACCTTCCCTTTCTCTTTCAGGCTAGTTACAACAGCTCTTGAGAATTTTGAATATCATTGAGATGTTCAAACCAGCATGTTCCTATTGCCGTCTCCTGAATGTGGTTCAGGTCTTGTTTAAGGTTAAACAACTATTTAAGAATACCATCCAGAGATGAAGCCCCCATGACAGGCACTGTGGCTACTCCAGCCCCCGCGACAAGTACTGTGGCTGAACCAGAGAACCAACCTGTGCCAGTATCAGTTGCCCCTATACACAAGAAAACAAACTCGTTTAAGGGATGAAGATGAACCAGGGCCATCATGAAAACAGGAGGAGGAAGAGGCAGAATCTGTAAATGAGATGGTAACTACCTGATCCCTATCCTTGAGTGAGCCGCGAGATATGCGAAAGGATTTCAGCTGTCATCCAGGCGAGCACATTGTCTGCAGAGCATGGCTGCTCTGATGCTGGGATAATGGTGCCAGTAGCCTGGAATTAGAGGGTAGGGAAGCCAAGCAACTGGGATCCCTTTCTAGGGAAGGGGGCATTGACAAAGTGATTGGAAAAGGGGCACAAGTCCTCAGCCTCTGGAGGTGACTCCTATCAGGCGTGAAGGAAAGGTATCCCTTCAAGGAAGATGTTTTATGTCACCCAGGCAAGTGGACCACCATGGAGAGGGGTACCCAGTACCTGAGGGAATTAGCCATGCTGGAGGTGATTTATGATGACCTGGAGAACAAGCAGTTATCCAAAGATCCAGATGAAGTCAACTGCACACGACCCATGTGGCAGAAGTTTGTA
>NW_008824376.1:675085-676529 GCF_000699105.1 Pygoscelis adeliae | reverse complement strand
ACCAAGGAAGAGACGCAACATACAGATGGGCTCGTGATCGAGGGGTGGACTTGACCATGGATACTATTGCACAGGTTATCCATGAATGTGAAACATGCACTGCAATCAAGCAAGCCAAGTGGTTAAAGCCTCTCTGCTATGGAGGACGATGGCTGAAATATAAATATGGGGAGTCCTGGCAGACTGATTATATCACACTCCCACAAACCCATCAAGGCAAGCGCCATGTGCTTACAACGGTGGAAGCAACCACCGGGTGGCTGAAAACATATCCTGTGCCCCATGCCACTGCCCAGAACGCTATCCTGACCTTGAAAAGCAAGTGTTATGGCAACATGGCACCCTAGAAAGAATTGAATCAGACAATGGGACTCATTTCCGAAACAACCTCATAGACACCTGGACCAAAGAGCACGGCATTGAGTGGGTATATCACATCCCCTATCATGCACCAGCCTCCGGGGAAAATCAAACAATACAATGGACTGTTAAAGACTACACTGAGAGCAATGGGTGGCGGGACATTCAAACATTGGGACACATTTAGCAAAAGCCACCTGGTTAGTCAACAGTAGGGGATCTGCTAATCAGGCTGGCCCTGCCCAGTCAAAACTTTGATGTACTGTAGAAGGGTATAAAGTCCCTGTAGTGCAAATAAAAAAACATGCTGGAGAAGGCAGTCTGAGTTATTCCTGCCACAGGCAAAGGCAAGCCTATCCGCGGGATTGCTTTTGCTCAAGGACCTGGGTGCACTTCGTGGGTGATGGGGGAGGATGGGGAAGTCTGATGTGTACCTCGAGGGAATTTGATTTTTGGGTGAGAATAGCCAATGAATTAAGTTGTATGATGTTAATTGCTATATGATACCATATATCATCACTTCTCTGGTGGCTATATGCTATGTTAACTGTATTACAGTAAGAATCACCTAGGTTAATCAAGAATGAACTTTGATTAAACCAAGCAAAGTGCAGCGATGATAGAACCAGACAAGCGCAGCAATAATGGAACCAAAACTGGCTTCAGCATGTAACAGTCCAATACCACACACCATCTCTCCTGCCCTGAAGGGCTGTTATGACAGATGGAGCCCAAAGTCATGGGCTAAATTAACTCAACGAACATTTTATAGGGATGGCCCGTAGACTGATGATATCTGTGTGTATATATAAAGGCAGGAAAAGTGGTGGTTATTAATTGGAATGTGTTGGAAAATGTGGGACCTGGGCAGAATAGGTGGTGGATACTGTCCTGGTTTTGGCTCGGATAGAGTTAATTTTCTTAGTAGTAGCTGGTATAGTGCTTTGTTTTGGATTTAGGATGAGAATAATGTTGATAGCGACAACTAAAACATCGGTGTGTTAAGTAGTGCTTACCCTAGTCCAGGACTTTTCAGCTTTCCATGCTCTACCGACTGAGAAGGCTGGGGGGGCACAAGAAGCTG
>NW_008824376.1:660388-675069 GCF_000699105.1 Pygoscelis adeliae | reverse complement strand
AGCTGAGCCCAACTGGCCAAAGGGATATTCCATACCGTGTGACGTCATGCTCGGTACATAAACTGGGGGGAGTTGGCCGTGGGGTGGCGACTGCTGCTCGGGAACTGGCTGGGCATCGGTCAGCAGGTGGTGAGCAATTGCATTGTGCATCACTTGCTTTGCATATTCTTTTATCATTATTATTATTATTAATAATAATTATTATTATTTTCCCTTCCTTTTCTGTTCTATTAAACTGTCTTTATCTCAACCCACAAATTTTACTCTTCCCTCCCCACCGATTATATCCCCCATCCCACTGGGTGGGGGGGGAGCAGTGAGCCAACAGCTGTGTGGTGTTTAGCTGCCTGCCGGGTTAAACCACAACAATGCTGTATTATTCCATCTCCATAGGCTTTAGCCTCTCATAAATATATTAGAAGCAGCTGATTTTTTTTGTGCAGGTAGATTGATTTCTTGCTTGCTCCTTACAATTCATGTGGGAAGATTTCTAGAGCGTCTTAATACTTTTGGATAAAGGGCTGTATGTGTTTAAATGAGAGATTCCAATGTTAGTTGTATAATGCACACAAATTTAAATAAAAATGGTTAATTTAGAGCTGAATTAGAAATATTAAGGCACTACCTTATTTAGCATCTTTTTCTTCTGTGCTTGACTTTGAATTGTTGTCCTTGACATGGAATATATAATAATTGCCTAGCTAGCATGCCCTTGCTGCCCAGCCCTGTGGGAGAGCCTGACGCAGATGCAAGCGGGTGATTCCTAAAGGGTTTTAATAATGCGTGAATAGCATTAAAGTAAATGCAGGTAAAGTTTTGACCTTTTGAATCTGCAAAATCACAGATGCACACGTTCTGGAAGTAGGGTTGTGATCTATAGGTGCCCTGGGGGCAGCTAGGGAGCATTATCACTGTTTGAATGTGATGTTACGATGCTCTTGATTTATTATCTTGTCATAATATAGATTGTAAAGCGCTACAGTGTGGGAATGGCATCTGACCGTACTTTTGTCCAGCACCATACAGCATTCGGTTGGGACACGAGAGCTGCTGAGTGTGGCTATGCCTGTTGGCAAAGTGGTCAGCTTGGAGACATCTGGGATGTAGCTGCTCCAGAGGAGGTTTGTCCCTGCAGAGAGCAGATTTTATAACCAACAGGTTACATACGAATCCTGGCAAGGAAAGGTGTGGGGGGAATGTGGAGACTGACTTGACTCCCTTTCTTTTTGACCTCTCCCAGCTTATTTTGGAGCTGGCAACACATTGCTCTGGAAGAGCAGAGGTTGTGGGCTGGTGTGTGTGTGCTCACGTGCTTGTTCTACCTTGTGTTGGGATTTCTTCCTGGGAACACCTGGGGTCCAGAGAAGGAAGGAAACCATGGGGCAGTGCAGCCACAGAATGGGGGTTCGGCCGAATGTGGTGCACCTCAGGTGTTACTGGTTTAGGACTCTGCTGTGTCCTTGCAAGGTTAGAAGGAGGTTTTCATTTTTTGTTTCTTTTTCACTTTCATTGTTATAAAGTATTTTATTGATTTATAAAAGAAGATCACAAAAATGTAGACTAATAATAAAAGGACTAAGCTACAAACTAAAGCTTCACCCTGGCAGCCTCTTTGCTGCATGAATAAAAAAAGATTCTGCAGAGTGGCAAGTTGTACAGTAAAATCGCACTGAGAAAAAGCAATGAAAACAACTAATAAAAACTGACATAAACATCCAATTTTAAGAATGAATTCAAATAAAGCAGAAAACAATACATACTTTTCAAGATGGTGATTGGGAAGGGGATGGAAATATCACTGCAGGCTCTATATTTTCCACAATTTTATGTTTACATAAATCAAATTTAAGTAGTCTCTTATTGCTGACTGTGGAAAAATATTTCAAATTGTAATTTTGTTGCATGTGTTTGTTCTGAATGTTTTTATTAGTTTTTAGATAATATTGAATCTTTAAGGACGGGCCTGAAGCTGAAATAATTGCAGGTTTTCTATTACTCTGCTATTTAAAAACTTGTCAACCATTCTGGTCTCAAAGCAGAAAAGCTGATCCAGAGAAAACTGGACTATGACTGCAAGGACAACAGCAGGTATCTATGGCTTTCCACTTTGCTTCTTGTTCTACTGCAGCTAAAGCACAGAAGAACAGATTTTGTTCTCAATTTGAGCTTATGTAAATTCAGATTAACTCATTAGGAGAGCTCTTCCAGGCTGTGTTTGGAAGCACAGTATGACTTGGGGAAGCAAGAGGTTTTTTTGTCTTCTGACTTGGATTTTGATCAGTGAGGATTTCTTGAGAGGATATAATTTTGAACAGTGTCCTCTAAGCAGCCAGTAGCCGTCATCAGTTATGTTTTAAATATTAGTGACTGGTCTCCGTTTGGCCTTGGATGACTTGTGGAGAGGACGATGAGGGTTTGATCTAAATCTTGAGCCTGTGTTTGAATTGAGTTAGCAAAGGACTTGGTGTTTTCACAGAAAACTGGCATGAGCCTGGAGACTTTTAAGCAACTATTAATAAATTCATCTGTCTCCAAAATAACTTTGTACCCTTGTACGTAGTGCATCTGGCCTTAGGGGAGAGTCAAATTTAGTCTTTAGGAGTCTGCCAGCAAACCAGTAAATCTTTGCTATGCAGGACAGGTCACTGTTAGTCCTTAATTTGGATTTGGGAACTTCTGTGTGTTGTAGCCTTAGACCTGTGACTGGTCCTTGCTCACTGTGCAGCAGCTTTGTAGGGACCGTGAGAGGCCCCTGTCCTGAATATGCAAGGAGCACAACCCCTGTGTGTGCAGGACCCAGAGGTTGTGATTCTTACAGCCTGAGAGTCCTAGAGTGTGTCCAGGCATTATATTCATTTACCAAGTTTACCCCTTGATAAACAGCTATTCCACTGTTAGCAAACCTTGACTTAGTTGCTTCCATGGAAAAAGAAAAAAAAAAAAAAAATCTGTGTAAGGCAGCTCCATTACATAATGAAGGTTACCTGGTGGTGTGGTTTAACCCAGCAGGCAGCTAAACACCACACAGCTGTTGGCTCACTGCTCCCCCCTGCCCCCCACTAGTGGGATGGGGGAGAGAATGGGGGGAAGAAGTAGTAAAATTCATAGGTTGAGATAAAGACAGTTTAATAGGTCAGAAAAAGAAGGGAAAATAATGATAAAAGAATATACAAAGCAAGTGATGCACAATGCAATTGCTCACCACCTGCTGACCGATGCCCAGCCAGTCCCTGAGCAGCAGTCGCCACCCCACGGCCAACTCCCCCCAGTTTACGTACCGAGCATGACATCACACGGTATGGAATGTCCCTTTGGCCAGTTTGGGTCAGCTGTCCTGGCTGTGCCCCCTCCCAGCTTCTTGTGCACCCCCAGCCTTCTCAGTCGGTAGAGCATGGAAAGCTGAAAAGTCCTGGACTAGGGTAAGCACTACTTAGTGACAACTAAAACATCGGTGTGTTATCAACATTATTCTCATCCTAAATCCAAAACAAAGCACTATACCAGCTACTACAAAGAAAATTAACTCTGCCTGAGCCAAAACCAGGACACCTGGAGACACGGGTAGTCTGAAAGTCCTGTCTGTTCTTTTCTGTTCCCAGGGACAATCAGCTTATCTTCATTTTAACAGCTTACTATCAGTTCTGACCCATTTAAAATTTGCTTGCCAATTGAATTGTATGACAGAACCTAGCTGACCCAGGAACAAAGTGAAACATTCATATCTTCATAATGAACTGCTACGGACCGAGAGCCGAGAAGAAAAAAGGAAAAGAATAGAGTCAGCTCTATGAGAAAGGAAACTTTTTTCCACAAGGCAGGGAATAGAAGCTCTCTTACTAAAACATTGTAAGTGGTTTTGCTCTGCTATCTGTTGGCAGCTTCACATCCTTGAATCGTTTATTCTTTCACAAGAAAGGAAGTTTGCAAGTTTGGTGTGCGTTCATGCATAGGTCCCTTCCCTTCTCTAATAATTATTCTGCCAACCCACTCCTCCCTTCCACCTCTCTCCGAACAGAGACGAAGGCAGAGGAGGGAGGATGGGTCAGTCTGTGTGTTACCTGCTTCTGCTGGACATGTGAATGACTCTGTACATCAGAAGGGAAACACCTGCTGGCCAGTGGCTGTAGTTTCAAGGAACAGGACTGTTAAACATATGGCCATTTGGAGAAACTTCTCCCTTCTAAATTTTCTAGCTGCGTTTGCTCTGTGTTTGATGTCAGTTGTGGTTTGGGTTTTTGTTAGCTTTTTGAGGGGAGGGGTGTGTGGTTGTTTTTAGGCAGCTGTCCTCATGAATAATTCATTTCATGATAAATTGCCACATGCATGTCCGGGGATACCTGTTAGGTGATTACCTGACTTGGGGTTGAGCTGCTATTGATTTGGCAATGGGTTTAACTACGTATTCATTATTTTGCTTATTTTTTTGCCTGTAACAGCCAAAGAAATGCGTGAGAAGTGAAGAGCATCAAAGCCAGTGTGCAGTTATTTTCCCCCCATGCTGATGGACCCTTCCCTCTGTGTTCTTTCCCAGTTCCCTTTCCTTTCCCAGAGGCAACTTACGGAGAAATGTGCATGTAGACTGAAAACTGAGAAGTCACCCACTGATTAATGATATTGGGATTGAACTTCCTAATGCTGAGTTCTGTAGGACAGAGTCATTAGAACAAAATTATTTCTATCAATAGTAATGTGGTTCTTGACTTCTTTAGGCTTTCTGAGGGATTTGGTTTTCTTTATTCCCATCTTCTGCTTTTGGGAAAACAAGCATTCGGTAATGGAGGGATGAGATGAACCACATCACACAGCTTCTCCTTAACAGCTGTTCCTTGTAGCTGTCGCATAGTAGGGGATCGTGAAGATCTTCTTATGCCCTTTTTATTTTTCTTTTCAGAATGAAGATTTTAATAGATTCTGTTAAGTCTCATCTTTATTTGTCAGTTTGCAGGAAACCCTTGGTGCTTTTGTACATCAATTCCATTGGTACTAAAGTTAGTCACATTCTTGCTGCTGGGTTACAAGCAGGGCCGGGTTAATTTATTATACCATGTCATAGCCCTGTGGACTCCCAGCGAGTTAGAAGTGTCTTTGGTCTGCGCATGTGAAGGAACAGAATCTTCCTCCCATGGTGTGAAACAGGATCTCTAGGAAAAATCCTTAACCTCTCCCCTCTCAAAACAATCAGAGGGCAGCTGTGGCCTTCAGGGAATGGCTGGTGAGCAGGGAAGTTACGGCTGAGCATAGTGCTTTTTTATCTTCCCACTTGGCTTTGATTATTGTAGTTTTTAAGGCCTGACAGAAGTGAAGGGCTCCATATTGTTTTCATGTACTGACTTGCAGGGGGAATGTGCAACAGAGGTGCCTCCAGTATGAGAATGAAGGACTCACCACCAAAGGGAGAAGAGGTGATTCTTCTCGTTAGACTTCTTCCACATTCCTGTATTGCACACCACTGAGTGTTTAATTACTGCGTTGCTGTGACTTCAGAGCCAGCTGCCAGCGCGCACTTGGTCACCTGGAATATGACAAGTACTCTGAAAGCAGATTTTATTTTATTTTTGCGTTCAAGACAATGCTGAAACCATTATTTTTTATTTTTGTTTGAGTGCTTCAGTAACTTTATGAAGGAGTGTAGCTAATTATTGAAGGGCAGCATGTTTTCTCCTCAGAACTACAGAGACTTCAGATTTTATGGTCTGAGGCTGTTGAACAGGCAAGTAGGAAAGTGCGTAGAACCTCAAACTGTAAATGCCTGTAATTCAGAGTGAAGGAGCTAAGAAAACCTCTAAGGAAACTCCCCTGGTGGGATGGGGGAGAGAATTGGAAGAGTAGAAGTGAGAAAAACTTGTGGGTTGAGATAAAAACAGTTTAATAATTGAAATGAAATAATAATAATAATGTAATAATAATAATATACAAAGCAAGTGATGCACAATGCAATTGCTCACCACCCGCCAACCGATGCCCAGCCAGTCCCCGAGCAGCAGTCGCCATCCCACGGCCAACTCCCCCCAGTTTATGTACTGAGCATGACGTCACACGGTATGGAATGTCCCTTTGGCCAGTTTGGGTCAGCTGTCCTGGCTGTGCCCCCTCCCAGCTTCTTGTGCACCCCCAGCCTTCTCAGTCGGTAGAGCATGGGAAGCTGAAAAGTCCTGGACTAGTGTAAGCACTGCTTAGCAACAACTAAAACATGGGTGTGTTATCAACATTATTCTCATCCTAAATCCAAACCACAGCACTGTACCAGCTACCAGGAAGGAAATTAACTCTATCCCTGCCAAAACCAGGACAATGTGCATCAGGCTTAAGGAGTCTGGTGGGAATTGCTGTTCATCAAACTGCCTTTTCTCTTCTGAGTTGGTCACTGTTCAGTGCTGTTGAGCTCCCCTGCTCTTGCTGGTCATAGTGGCCACTCCAGCAGTAAAGCATTTCTGAATGCAGGTTGATCCTTGGAGCTGTTTCAAGCTGCTTCTGTATTCTAGGTGGCCAGAAGGTTTCATGGAGTTTGACTTCACTTGGCTGGCCAGGAACTGCAGCAGAGCACAGCAGGGCACTCAGCTGTATCTGGTTGGGAGTTACAAGCTTTCCATTTAGACGCAGTTCTGCTGTAAAGTGTAGTGTCTCGTGAAACCAGGCATAAGTGAGATGATCAATGTAAGTGTGAGATGTGACCAGACTGTGTTGCTTGGGCTAAAACTTACAACTTGATTTGAAATGGGAGGGGAGGGAGAAGGAGCAGACAAGTTGTTTATGAGATTGAAAGACTGAGGGAAGTTCTCATGTTTATAATCTCAGTCATCTGCCAGATTGATTCAAAGATGAAAAGACGGTGAAAGTTATTGGTAGGTTTTGAACATCCCACTGATCTAGATACTGAGCCCCTTGAAGGCCCTGCATCTGGCTCTGGTAGGGCTTGTCCACTCAATGGGCAGCTTCTGACAGTGATGAATAGTTGGGAGTGATCTTTTGGGAAATTGGAGCTCTGTATCTCCAGGGTTTTTTTTATTTTTAATTATAATGTTGCCATCAAGGAATGGGTGATTGCTCAGCAAATTTGGCCTGAAACCTCCATTCATCTCTCCTAGCTCTGATGACCACATGAGATAAGCCACAGACTGGAGTAACTGCGGGATTTGCAGAGGAAGGCCTGCATGGCACAGCTGGTTCAGCACATTGTCATTAGAATTGATGACTGTCATACTATGTTGTATTCCTCTTCCCCAGTTGCACTTAACATCCATGTAATATTGGACTCGTGTAGCCCACCATGTAGCTCATGTAGCCCAGCATGGCAGTTAGATCCCATTTTTATCTTCTCTTGAGTTGCCACTAAAAACCTAGGTTTCCATCAGATCCACCCTTACTGTCGTGATGACTACTGTGTGCTGGCAAAACTGCTCTTTCTGGCTCCTTGCACAAGCAGCAAAGGCTCCAGAGTTTACAGAATTTGGGGAAATATAGTCTGCTGCTTTTGCTGTCAAGCTGAGCATTGAATGAGTTGGATTTTAATTGAAAACCTATTTTTAGTCTCTGTGACATCTGTTTGACCCAAAACATCAGAGGTTTTCTGATGATGGTGTGTCATGACCCCTTGGAGTCCTCTCTGATTAGCATACTTCGGCATCTTTGGGTCAGCCAGCAACATACATGGTAGGCTCTACAAAATATTTTTCTGAATGTTCATATACTGTGAAACGTGATGGTTTTTTTTTTAATGAACAGACATGAAGAGAGTTCTCTTGATTTTTGAAATAAACTCTTCTAGGATTTAATCAATTGCTCCCAGCTGGGCAAGGAAAGGCCTAATAATAGGAGGTTGTATCCCACGTCATCTTCTATGGAATGATCAACATTTCAAGTGATTGTAGCTGCACAGAGTCCCACCAGGCAAGTTGTCATACTCTAACAGAGGCTCCTGCCTGGTCACATGGACTGTCCAACAGTAATTTAACCTGGCAGGAGAATAAGAATTTTTACTTAAAAGCTGCACTTTATTAATCTGGTAGAAAGGACTTCACCTTAGCAAAAAGAAGGGTGGAACGGAGTGGTCAGACTCACATTGCCTTGCTTTTGGCCCTCTGCAGTTGAGCTGCTTGCACATGATACTTTAATCAGTAAATCCTTTTGTAGCCAAGCACTTGATAAGTGTCACTGTAAGAGGAAAAATAAAGGCGTGTGAACACTTCAGCAACACCCAAGCAGCTATGTGAGCTGTGGACAGCAGGACTTCCGAGCTGGCTTTCATTTGTGTGGGGGATAGTCAAAGCTGCCAGAGGGTCCAGACCTCCTGTCAGGAATATTTCAAGAGTCTTGCTGGAGGAATATGAAACCTAATAATAAATCTTATTTATTCCATATATCTAACATAACAAGTAACAACTTAAATGGCTGTTGATGCTCTGGTAGCCAAGTGGTTTATTTCACTTATCTTTCTATTTTTCTCACTCTTACTGCCCCACTGTTTGCTCTCGAGGGATCCAGTTTAGCATGCTCCCACCAAAATGCAGGGCTTTGGTTTTGTTGGTTTTTCTTGTTACAGTCTGCATGAAGATGGGACAGCAGGGTGAGGAAGGAGTTTGGCCAGAACTCTCTTGACTCTCGCTGGTCATGAGAAGCTTCAGGTGAAGTTACCTCATGATGGAAGCCTAAAATTGAGGGCACCACCAGTCTCTTCCTGAAAATCTGGCTCTAGCTGTTCTGGTTGTAAAGTGTTTGGGACTTCCCAGTGAAAAATGTTCTGACAAGTAAAAAAAAAAAAATACTGTAAGTTACTCAGCTTTAATGGGGGAGTGCAGCTTTCCGTGTTTCCCACCCCTTCCTCATTCTTAGGTTTCAGTCTCTGAGCTTGTCATGCATCTTAAAAATTCTTAGTTATGTTGCCTAAGTCTTTATAGTTACACTTGCTATTTACTAACTTAATTTTTCAGGCAGGTAATGTAACTACCGTTGTGCTTGGTTTATCAGCATTTTTGCAGAACAGTTTGTGCATCCAGAGCATTTCTTTAAGACTGAGTTTTAAGATTGCCTCACACGTCAGTGCCAAAGGCAAAAGAAGGTATATTTCGTTTTTTCTTCTTCCTTTTTTTGCAGTTGGCAGAAATAAAACAATTGAAATGCACAGCTCCAGAGTTGTTTATAACTGGGCATCTCTCGGCACCCAAAGCTGCCTGGCTTTCTTACATGTAAAGTTTTGCCCCAACATTGGGATTTATTTATGGTTGATATCCAGGACAAGAAGAAGTCAAAGGGATGTTTCCTAGGGAATGAGAAGCCCTTGTCTGGCACTCATGAATTACAAGGCTGAACTTTTTTATATGTGTGTCTCCTCCTCCTTTTGCTCAGTTTTGTTGCTGCCTCCAGTAACATTTTTCCTGACTATAGTACCATTGACTCCTGTGATAGTTTAATAGTTTCTGCTGTTTACACAGTTGTCATTTAAATTGTTGTGATTTAATTTTGCATGCAGAGTTGGTAAGTGCTGGAGTTTACCGTGGTACCCCAAAGGTAATTTGTATTCTGGTCGCTGGAGTTGTCTTGGTAACACTTAGGTGACTGGAAACCACTTGCAGAGGGGAAGTTTAATTTTGATATTGCTCACCGGTCCCAGTTCTGGTGGTGACAGGCTGGACAGTGTTTAGTAGTTATGAAACCTTTTAACTTTACCTTGTAGCCATAGTCTTCATACAGGGTCTTACCTGTGCTACTATTGAGAGAAGAGTTTGGAGGAGCATATGAAAATGATTCCTCTGCTTGTACCTTAATTTGTGACATGCTGAGTTTGGGGATGCTGTCCCTCCTGCTGGAGGCAGAATTCTCACCCCTGAATCTCCCTTTTTGGTTCTGATGCTACTTTTTAGTTTCTAGAGGGTACTGATTAGCTGGGGGCTGCAGATCATTCACTGTACTGCCGTGGTAGCCACACAGTATTGCCAGTATATGTGATATAACAGACTTAAAAGATAAATTAAAAAAAAAAAAAATATCCTGTTGAATTAAAATTGTACACATAGATTAATGTTTTTAGTGTATGTTAATGCTGGGGACCCAGAAGATTACTGAAGTATTGCAAGTTTAGGACTCCATACTCAAACAGCTAGGCTTTTACAAACTCCTCTTTTGAAGAGTCTAAAAGGGTATCACTGAGTTTCTTGTTGCAAAGCGTCTGGTATTTCATTCTGGCTGCCCTGGATAGAAAGTACTGGTACTTTATCAGAACAAGCACCCAGTACAGAATGGGCGATGCTGGAAAAGAGAGAAAACGTAATAAAACAGTAATCTCTGAGACATTTTCATGGTCACTGATCTCCTATAAATCCATTTGTAGCTGTTCTTATGAAAATCACTGTGACAAAAGACTTAATGAGGAGCCAAATATTGATACAAACTCCTGTGTTTCTGGGCTTGTGGTGAAACATACCTCCTCTGTAGTACATTTAAATCTGGACTTAAATAATGCCAATGCACTACTGCAATACATCTTGGTGAAAGAGGCTTTTAGAGCTAATCTGCATTGGAGTAGTTACAGTGACTTCAGAGCAGATAAGCCATTTCTCACACCAGCTGAGGGCATGGTGTGGGCAGGTTGGGTATTTGGAATTACAGACTGAAATCCATGGAGCTGCTTCTGCATCATGCAAGAAATGCTTTCTCCACTTTTTGCTTTCTTTCCTATTGTGAATGAATCACAGGAGAATAAGGCCAAAATCCACTTTTGTATTGCTGGAAGAAAGCTATTAGACTTTGATAGTGGCTTATTTTCACAGAGTTTTATCCTTTTTATGTCTCATTAAAGATGGTTTCCATAGGTTTTACATAGATAAGTCACTGGCCTCATGAAAAAAACTGAGAGAAACACACAGAAGGAAAAAAAAGTAATAATCATTGGGAGGATTATATATGTGGATGTCTTGGGCTTATGGTACTTGATCTTTCGGCAGTGTTCATGTGGGACTCCTTAAGCAGTAGAAAGTTCACAGTTTCATAGAACTTTATTTTCCCTTTATTCTTGTAAAACACCTTTGGAAATCAGTTCAAAGACACAGTAGACTTTGTTATGCTTGTCAGTCATACCTTCTAATGTATGTTTTAAAATGCTTTTTTCTTATAAAGTCAAGGGAATTGCTGATGAGTGTGACTACTTAATAACGGAGTAAAAAAAGAAAAACTCCTTCTGAAAGTAGAGAAGTCTGCAGCTGATGCTGCTGTACGAGCGACATGGGGATTGCTAATTAAGTAAGTTAAACCACACATCCTCCGGGTTTGCTTTTGGCTGTGGATCCACCTCGATACTGGTGTTTTGCCACAAAGCGCTAATGGAAGGACTCTGCATAGGACTGAAGGCAGGATGTTCCATCCGCCTAGCCTGGTGGCATTTAGCTGGAAGGGGCTTGGTTTTCTGAATCAGGGGAAAACTCTATTCATCAACTTCTTGCACAAAGGGGGAGGGTTGTTTGTGTTTAGAGGCAGCAGGCAAATTGGTTTCTCTTTGTCTTGACCTTCCTGCGCTATCGCCTTGCAACTCTTCCATCTCCGGCGAGAGACTTGCGGTTCCTTTGTTGCCTCCTACTCATTTCCATGGCAGCCGATCACGCCGCGGCAGGCCCAGGCCGAATGGCACCTCATGGACGAGCCACGGGGAAGGAAACAGCTGAGTGTGGGAGCAGAGAAGAGCAAGAATGGAGCCTGTCGCTAGGACTGACTGTACGTAATTGTATAAATTCCGTCAAGTGCATCCCATGGTTTCAAGCCCCTGGAAGCTGTAAATAACGTGTTTTAATTAATGGGTTGCCAGGAGCTTTAAAGGAAGTCAGATTGGACCCAGAGCTGCAGAATTCGGCAGCTGTAGTGGCTGGAGCATACGTGTGGTTTGACTAACTGCTCATTGTTCATTTTATTTTAATTAAATGACTTGCAGAGCTGAAAGCTCCTGCCATCCTCACCTGGGTACCATTGAAATCCATGAGGTATGGAGCTGGGGAATTGGGCAGAACTGGTTGACAATAACAGCAGAAGAGACTTTGTCTGAAGGCTGTGTGCAGGGCTGTAACTTCAAAGTCATACAAATCACAGTGTTTCCTGTATTGTATTTCTTTGTGCGATCCTTGTGGTTTGGGTTTTACATTTTCTGCACATCCAGTGCAATTGGTGGTGAACAAGAAGTCTTTCATTCCTGTCCTGTGTTAGCTGAGCTTTAGGGCTGGCAGGTGAGAAGCGTCGGAGGAGCAGTGGCTCTTTGCAAATCTATAAAGTACTTTGGAGTGATGTATCCTGTAGCTGCGCTGTACGAGTGATTTGTATAGCATTTGGTAATTCATTTGGCTTCAGAAATGAGCAAAATGAGCAGTGTAAGGGCCGCAGAAGGTGTGGTTTTAATGCCTTTCCCTCCCAGCATCTCCCAGCACAACCAGGGTTAGAGATTGTCTCTCTCTGCCTCAGTTTCCCTCCATGTGCAGTGAGGTTAATGGTGCTACCCTGTGGCATGGGGATGTGGTGAGAGGAGGTGTCTGAAAGATGGGAGCTATGACAGCAGAGGTGGGAGCACACAGGTACCTCAGACAGGTAGATAAAAGGGTAATGTTGATCCCTGGTGTGGTCCACCTTATCAACAATCAGCCTGCTGCTCCCCCATGACCTCAGTTCACAGCAACTCGAGAGTAAGGGGAAATGTGCCCACTAAAAACGTTGACATGGTTCCACCATCTGCTTCTACTGTATTAACTTTCCTGACTAATTGCATGTGTGATGCTGTGCCACATGGTAGCTTTGTTCTTTACATCAAAAGACAAAGCCTTTTTGTGTTTCCTGTGGACCTTTGAACCACACTTGCCATTGAAGGCCCTGTCAGTGTGATACAGTAGCTGTTGATGTCTTCTTGCCTTGATGATTAGAGAGCTCAAAATAAGTAAGCTTGGTCATACTTGTTAATAGGTTAAAGGGTATTGTTGCATGCATCATAATTTCCATGTTGTGCCTATTCATTTCCCATCCCCAGGGTACTAGTATATAATATTGCAATGCACAAAAGCATTTGACAACACACGATGATGGGTGAAGAGGTTTGTGCTTGAATGGAGAACTGCGTGACCGATGCCTAACGCTTAACCTGACCACTTCACTTAACATAATGCAAGAGCCCATCCGCTCGTGCTTCCTGGCAGAATATTAATAGACGTTTGTTTGGCACTGTTCCGCTGTAACAGACTTGGATCAGAGGATGAACCTGCTGTTCAGTCTGAAACGATGCTGGCTTTGGAGACGTTTTTGAAAATGCTTTTGTGTGCGATCCCTTACAATTCCTAGAGCTCTGATTCAGTGGTCTTAAAAAAGCAAGATTCCTGGCAAACTAGTCATTGGATGCAATTCATGTCTTCTTCACAGAGCAGCTAACAGAGCTGTAGAAAAGATAGCTTCACAGGTGCATACATAGGGACATCTGTGGCAGTGGTCTGTCTAAAGATCATTAAGAACCAGGGTCTAAATTTTTTTTTATCATCTTGGATGTTCCTGATGTGTTGCTACCCAGTTAATTCAATGCAAGTTCCTATACTCTACATACTGGTATGACATAATAGTGCTGGTGACATAATATGACTGGTGAAGGGTTTGGAGAACAAGTCTTATGAGGAGCGGCTGAGGGAACTGGGGTTGTTTAGCCTGGAGAAAAGGAGGCTGAGGGGAGACCTCATCGCTCTCTACAACTACCTGAAAGGAGGCTGTAGCGAGGTGGGTGTCGGTCTCTTCTCCCAAGTAACTGGCGAAAGGACGAGAGGAAATGGCCTCAAGTTGCGCCAGGGGAGGTTTAGATTGGACATGAGGAAAAACATCTTTACTGAAAGAGTGGTTAAACATTGGAACAGGCTGCCCAGGGAAGTGGTTGAGTCACCATCCCTGGAGGTATTTAAAAAACGTGTAGATGAGGCGCTTAGGGACATGGTTTAGTGGGCATGGTGGTGTTGGGTTGATGGTTGGACTCGATGATCTTAGAGGTCTTTTCCAACCTTAATGATTCTATGATTCTACGCTTTTCAGTAGTGTACATTATGGTACATGGGTTTTCTGTGTATATTTTTTCTTCTGTGGCATACCGATTATTACTTTCCATTTTCCATTTCTATTTTTGGTGTCTGAAGCAGTTAAAGAATTCAGGACAAGGCATGCATGGTCAAAAAGGGAAACTTTTTTTTTAATAATCCTACTCCAAAAAGTGCCATAATTTTGCTAAAAACAAAGCAAATGGAAAAAGAGGATAAAGCTGAAAACACTGGATTAAGTTTTTAGAAAAATCCCCACTCCTTTTATTGCTATTGACTCTTCATTCTTCCAAGACTGTGCAATGGGCATTTTAATTGTAATACTTTAGCCTCCCAGAAAAGTAAACCATGGCATGTGGGATTTTTTTAGCTGTATAGAGCATTTCTTGCATTTTTCACCCTGCAACTTACTGATTAAATTAGGAACAGGAGAAAAGGAGCAAACATTGATCCAGTATTAAGCAACTGGACTGTATATGGAAGTGATGTTAAATGTGGTGTTGCTTCTAATAAAAAATAAATAAATGTAGCAGAACCGAGAAAAGTAACAGCTTCATTTCCCCTGCTGTTAGCTGCAGACCAGAATGCTCAGGTGTGTTACTACACATGTAATTCCCTAATAAGGAGCATAGACCCATGTCACCTTTCCCT
>NW_008824376.1:654038-660337 GCF_000699105.1 Pygoscelis adeliae | reverse complement strand
GATTTGTGCACAAAACTGGCAATACATTCTCAGTCATCCCAGACCCGTTATGCCTCTCTTGTCCCCTCTCCCTGTTTCCTACCAACAGAAAGCATTCTTTTGCCACTGAGAGGATTGAGTCTTCAGGTATATGATTTAGATCATTGATCCTGACTTTTGAAGAGCCTTTGCTTTTTTCCGTTTTTTCTTTTCTTTGGATTGTTAGGGATTGTGAGCTTTGCATTGAGTTCTGCTGGGTTTCCAGTGTGTCATTAGATTTGGGTAATTTATATTACAGGTCAGAGATACCTGGGCTGTTAGCAACTAACACTTTTTTTCGAAACATATAATGCTTGTTTATAGGAATGTCATATGCATGTGTTTTACCACGCTTACAGACACAGAGCTTGCAGGTGTAAATATCAGGTTACTGTTTTTCCACACAGCTGTAGCAACAGTATGCAGCCTGGACCCATGTCAAGTTCTGCAAAACAGGGCTTAAATGGTATATATTTCTCTTCTGGCTATTTTCAGGCTGAGTTGTAGAGGAAGTGACTTTGCCTGAAATTTTTGGGACTCCCAGTGTGTAATCACACTGCTCTGCTTTTGGTGGCAAAGGTGACTGGTGAAATTGCTGCTCCTTCCCAGCAGATGTGTTTTATGCTCTCGCAGCCCATGTTGACTGAGTGACCTGGGCTACAAAATGCATACACAGTTGTGCAAGGGCAGACTCTAGCAGTGAAGTGGCAAATGTGCAGCCAGGGGTTGAGGATTGCCAGAAACACCTGACACTGATTTTAACCCTCAAGACAGCATGTATCATGCAAGTGCAGTGAGAGCATGATGAGGGGGTTTGTCATAACTGGGTCTGTGCAGAGTTTGGGACTCCTGGATTTACCTCCTGCATTGAAACTTGATTTTTAGCGAACTTGGCAGGAAATTCTGCTAAGATGCCATATTTTGCTTTGGTGTGTTTTAACCTCATAGTATGTATTCCAAATTCAGGTAATGAGAACTTAATGTTGTGTCCAAGCTGTGAAGGGCAACTTCTGCAACACGGTGTCTCCCCTATAAACTCCAGTGTTTTGATGCAACAGCATAACCCAGGCAAGAAATAGTAGCCCTTCAGGCTTTGGGGATGTTCTTTGCCATCTTCTCCACTGGTCTTGGAGATTTTGTCACCACCACCTATGAAAAAGGAATAATCCTTAAAAACATCAAATAGAGTAGAAATCTTAACTACATAAGAAGGCCCTCCTTTTCCTGATATCCCTTCTCAGTATTGCTTAGTGAAAGGATCTGCATTCCCATGTCCTTAGTTGTCATCTTCCTCTCCTTTTCTGAATAACTGAAGGCAAATTCAGCCTTAAAGTATGGCTGTTCTGTTTCTCTGGTGCCTATCTGACAAGCTATAGGCATGTTTGTAGGTGGGAACCAAAACTGCTCCATGAACTTAAATTAACAACTTCTGCTTTTCTGCCTTAATAGTTGCTTGCAGAAATGGCCTTCGGTATGTTTTGTCCTCAGGAAGCCTGGATTTCTGCATCAGGGGGTCAGTTGTTTAACCTCTCTATGGAGAGGGATAGCCATTAATAATTTGGGGATATCAAGAGTTTTCAAGCTCCAGGGACTGCAGCACAGTATCAGCCTGGCTGAAGAGTCCAATGCTTGTGATCACTCCCAAGTTTCAGAGTCTGGGGAGTTTTTCACTGTTTTCACGTTTCTGGGAGCATTTTCGTATCTCTGTGATCATTCTGGTGAACAGCAGTATTTATAGGTGCCTCCTTGAGGCATGTAACTCTTAGGCAAGAGTTATAAAACCTATACTGAAAACAGACGACATAGGGTGTCATAAAAACATCTGCATCCAATTTTGCACAGAGACCACTGAGGCCGACAGTTATTCACGGGCTTTGGTGATGCTTCATCAGGGTAGAATATGGCCCCTAGTGTTTAATTCCCAGAAACAGAAAGACAAAATAATGTCGAGTGCCTCTTGAGGAATTTACAGACATCCTTCATTGTGAAATAACATACATGTATGTGCCACCCAAGAGCTTGTGTCTTGCAACAATGTCTTGCCGCTTGTTAAAAGAAAGCAAAACAAAACCCAGAGCAGACAGGCAAAGCTGGCAATTCTGTCAGCAAAAGTCAGTGCGGATGAACTTTAATCAAAGAAATGTTTAGAAACAAACTTGGAAACTCAGAGCATACCAAATCCTTTGAAGAGGTCATGACTGCAGCAATATGGAGTTCTGGAAACACATTCAACTTCCACAGCAGAGTGATGGCTGCTCTTTTCCGCAAAGAGGAAATTTTGACTTGAGCTTAAGATAGCACACTAGCAGATGTGACTGAAAGATGTCGGTCAGATCCTTGGCTAATCCACAGATTTGCTGCATGACTTTTGGCACGTCATATAATGTCTCTGTGTCCATGTACCTGTAACTGAGAACATGCATGACTTGTGCATTTCAAGTTCACAGATCTCTTATGTAAGAGGAGCAAGCTTTCTGATAGTCCTTTTGTACAGTGCTACCTTGCATAATCTTTGTTGTAATAAAAATTACATTTTCCCTGACCTTGTCTGTACACTTGCCAGCCTCCTTGTGACTGTTGCTGCTGTATGAGGATGAGCGTCAGTGAGATTTTGTCAGTGGGCATGTTTTGACACTGAATGGCAGGTACTTTTTCGCACCTTCTAACTTGCCATATTGCAGTGAGGTTGATCGGTAGCATCCAGAGGTGACTGCAGGCTGGACAGGGTTGTCAGCCTATTTCTGAGCAAAGCTGGGAGTGTATTTAAGATGCTGGTAGGAAAATCTGTCCCTTCCTCTGCAGAAGGACACAATTTTCTAATTCACAAGTAGAATGGGGGAGAGGATGGTTGGTTTACTTGTTAGGTTTGTTGTTTGGTTTTGGTCTTGTTTTTTTTAAAGTCCAGAGACTTGAACACTGAGGTGATATGGGTTCCTGGAGAATAGCAGTGTGAAAATTGTCACAAAACCTGGTTTTGTACAGCTTAAAAGATCACTGGTGCTTTATGAGTGGATCTTTTTTAAAAAAAAAAGAGAGAGAGAGAGAAAGCTGAAGGGAAGATGAAGGGAGCAGATGTTGGAGGGAGCCTTGTCTGGAGGAGTGTGGAGCACGCTCCTTTGGAGGGAGCCTTGTCCGAAGGAGTGTGGAGCACGTTCCTCTGAAGCCAGGCAGTGCTTGAGCTCTCTGCCCAGGCTGTTCCCAGCTGCGAAGCTCCCCAAGACAAAGCCCCAGAGCCCTGCTGAAGCCTTCCAACTCCAAAGGAGAACTTGTCTTCAATACCCAAGTAGTATGTTTTACAGACCTCTAATGCCCTTGAAGGAGCACGCCAGTCCAAGTGGTCATTTTGTCTTTGAATTCTCTTCTGGGATTCCTGATTTTCATACTGGCGAAGCATGGTTTGTAAGGACAAACGCTGCATTCATTAGACTGACTTGTGTATTTGGCAAAAAACAGAGCAACTTTTGAGCATACAGCCCCTTCTTGAAGTCTGAAATGGCAGCAGCAACCTGAGGAGAGGTTGTAGAAAAACTTTGTTCGGTTTTGCCTTGATTACATGAGTAAACTTAGCAATGAAGGCATGTATTTGTTAGTTGAAATCACTTTAATTTCATACATGAGAACAAAATGCTGTTTCAGTGTTCTGTGTTTTGTCCATAGCTTTCCATAGCTTGCAATTAGGTGCTGCCATTTTCCTCACGTTAAAAATTCAGTGTTAAACATGAAAATGTATTTTAATAAATAGGAGGTTTACACATATTACCATTTAAAATACACAAAGGTGATATGCACCTTTGATACTAATGAAAAATCACAGGTGACATCTCTTTTTCTCCTTTTAATTTAATTGATTTGATTAATCAGAGGAGCTCGTTTAGACTCAGCAGCTGCATGTTTTGGTTACTGTAATAGCAGCTTCAAGCAGTCCCAAGCCTTCTGACTAGGCTTCTGTCAATCGGATGTTGTTTTCTGGGGCTGGTTCAGAGGGTCTTGGGGAGAAGTTTCTTTAAAATGTATTTCTGGTGGAATCTCAGAGGGACTGCTGTCTGTGTCTGAGCACCAGCTGTTTGAGGTGATCTGATTAATCTTGCTTTATAAGTGTAATTGCCTGCTGAGATGGCAGCATCAAAAAAAGTGGCCAGATTCAGAGGGTGGTTAGATATTCCCTTTCATTACTTCAAGGTGTCCTTAGTTGTCTGAAAATTAAAATGACTCGACAGTCCACATCCAGTAGTATTTCCTGACATTTCAACTCTCAGATCTTACCCGTTGCCATTTTGTAGCTGCAAAACGACATGTTCTCAGGATTTCCTATGCCAAGGATTTGGCAGCAAGGGGGCTGCCTGCAGCCGACCCTGGAACCCTGGCAGAGGTGCTGCTGGTGGGATCAGGCTCCCAACACGTGGTGTTTGGGTGCCTAAAGCGGGGGCAGCGGGGTATGGCCAGGGATCATAGAATCATAGAATCAAACACTCCCTAACATACAGAGCCACCCCGCCGTCTCTCCTTCCTCTCCTGTCCCTTCTGAAGAGTCTATAGCCATCCATTGCAGCACTCCAATCGTGAGAGTCACCCCACCACGTTTCTGTGATGGCGACTAAGTCATACCTCTCCCGCTGGGATGGAGCACTGTTTGCCCACCTGCTGTGACCAGGAAACCACACCTGGGTGGATTGTCCTACACTCCCTGTCTCCACTTCCTCCTTTGCAAAATCGATACCATGTTAGTCAACAGCATGAATTGAGAGTACTTGGGCTACAGTATTGTCAGATGTAGGTTAGGATTTTCAAATCTCCTTAAGAGGACTAAGGCATCGTTTGGGTGTATAACCTGGCCAAAGGATTTGGGATCAATACCAGAGGCTTTTTTTGAAGGGCAGGGATACTGACAAAGTACGTGGTTACAGCTCAGTCTCCTGCTCCAACAGTTTCCTGAGTTTGGGAGTACATATCAAGTTTGCAGTAACTTAATTTCACATTTTAAAAGATTAAGAAAAGAATTTTTGTTCTTGTATTGCTGGGAATTTTTGTTTGGGAGTGGCATCTGCAATGTCACGGTGGCTGTTGTTGCGATCAGGAGTTGACTGAGGTTATAAACTGAAGATGTCTGTTTGCTGTCAAGTTTTGCATAGCCCAGAATTTCTCTCAATAGCTGAATAAGGAGCCCAGCTCCTACCTTTCCCTTGGTAAGCAGAAAACCTCTTTGGGCCTAGCAAATGGTTCAGGTAGGGTGAATTTTGCTCGCTGTGAGACTGGATTAATTGAGGTCCTTAAGAAGTGCAGAGTGAGCCATAATGATGATGTATTTTGTTCTGGGAAGAGCTAGCTTGTGGCTGATGTTACACTTCAAGCTGCTGTTGGCACCTCTTAGGGCTGAGTGATGGCAATGGTCTGTCTTAAGCGCCTGAACTTGTGTGATGCTGCTTTTCTTCTTCTCGTATGGAGTCTTGTCAGCGGCTCTGATAAGCCACTGATCAAAGTTGCCATTGAAGTTTCCCAGCATGAAATGAAACCTTGTTTTATGAATTTCAATTTCTTTTTCTGGCCTACCATCATCTTCCCATTCTCACGTCCTACAAGGTTGTGTTATTTTACTGCTGCAGAAGGATCACAGCAAAATTTTTGTTGTATGGCCTTTTACGTTCTTTTGTTTTTACAGTGGCTTGGGTGAAACTAGTTTCCTCAAGAAGGCTGAATACTGGCTGCAAATGAGAACAGATACACAGTTTGACAGAAGATCTGGTGTTGATTCAGAAGTTAATATAGGAGCAGGATCTGTGTAAAGGAATGAGGGTAGCGGAACAAATGAAACCAAAGTTTTAGTGTCTGGGGTTTTTGCTCATTCGTTTTTTAATCCCTAATTGCCGCCTTCCCTCTGCAATAAACCTACCTTGGGTATGAGATGCAGAAGCTGCACAGACCCAGCTGGCTGGCAGCACATGCCGCAGATGGGCCCAATGGCCACTTTCTGCCCTCATTTCCCTCTGCAGAGCTGTAATTTTGATTGTTCTCTAGTCAGCTACCAATTTTATGAAACTTGTAGGAGTAGGCATATTTTTCACATCTTTGCCCCCTTTCCGAATTGGTGGAAATTGGCCAACAGTTACTGAGGGGGGCAGAACGGGGAGAGAGCACAGTCTTGCGGGGTCTTTGTGGGTTAACACTCGAGGATGCTCCTGTCAGCCTGGTTTTTTGTTTGGATACACAACCCAGAGATTGAACAAAACCCTTAATCTAGAAATCCTGTGTTTAGAGTCTGTTATTACTACATAGGGGTTAATTCT
>NW_008824376.1:653099-654019 GCF_000699105.1 Pygoscelis adeliae | reverse complement strand
CGGTGGCGGGAGAATCTTTGTATTAATGGTCCTTTACAGGCAAGTTCTAATCAGAAAATGTGCTTTTGTATGTGCTTTTATATCACTGCTGCTGTTGAACAGCTACAGCTTTGCTCACAGTACTCTTGCTGATAAGAGAGAAAATATGTTTGCTCTGCTCTTCAGCTGTTGGTTTGGGAAAATTAGGAGTAGCAAAAAATGAAACTATTGTAGTGTGGCACTATTGCTTAGTATTACAGATGTGCGAAATAGGAATAAGCAAGAGGCATGAATTAGAAATTGAATCACAGAGGGCCTGGTATCTTACAAAGAGTAACTGTAAAGATGTTCCTGCCCCATAAAGCCTCTAGAACTGAAGGGAAAGTTAAGTGGGGTTAAGTGAAGTGACTAAGGGCTTGTGGGGGTGGGGTTAAGTGAAGTGACTAAGGGCTTGTGGGGGCGGTGGGAGGATGTTGGGTTTTATTAGAAAGAGGAAGAAAGATTAGATCCCGGACCTTCCAGTTAGATTCAGATATCTGTTTGGCTTTAGGGTCAGGGATTTGATCTTTCAGAGAGAGGTATTTTTGGAAGTTAGAAGTCACATTTAGATCATCCAGTCCCTGCTCCTAGCTAGTACAAGAGTTGTTTCTTTCAGTATATATTTATTTCCTCCAGTCTAATTATACATATCCCCAGTGATTTTTTTTTATTAATTCCTTCTATAATAATGTTCATATTCTAAACCAGTCTTCCTAGGTTCTCTGCTTTTAATTTGCTGCAGGGATGAACCCTGAATCCTTACTTGCAGTTCAGGATAAGAGATGTGAGTAATGGAAAGGAAAAGGATGTTTTGCAAAATGAGGGACCGTGTTGGTTTCATGCAGTTTAGTTTAAAATTCAGTGTGTTAGGGTATTTTTCTGTCATGGCTGGATAAAGTTGA
>NW_008824376.1:652748-653019 GCF_000699105.1 Pygoscelis adeliae | reverse complement strand
CCAAGCCAGGGCTCATCCCCTGTGGGAGCTGAGCCCCATGGCTGCACAGGCGCCGACTTCCACCCTGGAGTTTCTGACATATCTGTCCAGCTGCAGATGTGAGAAAGGAAAAGCAGGTACCAAAGGCAACTCAAGCAAGAGTCAAAAGAAAGGCGGTCTCTTTGGTGTCACTCTCTGCATCCGAGCAGGGGAGAACATGAAAGGCTCTGTGTACGCTTCAGTAGCCTTCTCTTTTCTTGTTTCAGGTATCGGTTTGCTTCCCAAGGAGCAG
>NW_008824376.1:650953-652723 GCF_000699105.1 Pygoscelis adeliae | reverse complement strand
AGGAATGCTGTTGCTACTTACTCTTGTTTGTTTATGTTCATTTTGAAGAGACACGTGAGCGGAGCTGCCTGGGCTGCTTACAGCAAAGGAAATGGATCTCAGGGGAACAATTAATTTTGCTTGGCTATTTCTGAGCCAGGTGAAACACTAAAATGAACCTGTGTCCTCCCCATTGTCTAAAAGGGATGTGTTTGTTTATTTTACATTTTAATGCACCACGGACAATTTATGGTGTGAGCCTCAATGAATTTTTAATAGAGAATTGATAGAAGAAAGGTGTATAACATGGGAGATTAATAGAAAAGGTTATCAGACTTGAAAAAGGAAGAAAAAGACAGAAAGCTGATATTTTAATTAACTGCTCCCTGCCTGTGTTGTGATCCCAGAGACGTGACGATTGAGTGCCAGAAGGTGAATCTGGCTGGAAATAAAGTGATTCCAGTCTTGTATTAGAGGTGAGAAATGAGACAGTGCTTCAGTATTCTTGCAGTTTGAATAATCTGGGTTGCTGTTTGCAACACAAAGCAGAGTTCATTGGAATTAAGACCCAATGTGTTAGAGAGTAATAGCAGTAAAAAAACAATAACAAATAAAATATAGTATATAAAATATAAATAATAAAAAGCAGAAAGAGTTTAAAAAAAAGGGAAATAGTAGAAGTAAATACAATAATCATAGAAAGGTTTGAGCTCCCCCTCCCTTAATCCTGCTCCTTTAAGAGATTAGACATTTTAGGTTCAAACAAAGGACCAAATGCATTTGTATCCTGCTGATTTATCTGGCATGGGACTGTTGGACCTTTGGGTGGGCATGCGGACAGGGATGACACTTTTTGGTTAGGCCACTGCTGATGAGCGGTTGTGCCCAACTTCATTTTGCAAAGAGGAGCTGCACTCAGGGAGCACATTAACACCTTCCAAATGACGCCCCTGGACTGTCAGTAATGCTTTTCTCCCCCTTTTGTGAATCCTGGCAATCTATTAATTGTGCTGCCGAAGAGCAGTGTCAGGGGAACACAGCAATCAGTGCCACCATCTGCTGTGAGCAGGTTGGCCATGTTGAAGGGAATGCCTGCAACGCTCCTTTCTGTGGCTGACCCCCTTGCTTGCGCTTGCGTCCACATGTCCCGGAAATAACAGTGATCAGAGTGTTAGACCGATGGAAACAGGGGAGGTTTATTTTGAGGTGGAAAAGTAGTTGTGTTGCTGTTTGGATCTCTAGAGAATAAGTCAAAGGACAGTTTTCCTATGGAAAACAAGACATTAGGACATTGAGAGAGCTAGTATAAAACTAAATACATTTTAAAAATTGTTTCTTATGTCTCTAGTATTATACTAGTCTGCTTTCTGGATGAAGACGTCATTGTTTCATTTATAGATGCCATACCCTTCCCCTAAGAGCAGATACTAACATTTTAGCCAGTCAGCTTCACAGCGAGCAGGACAGTGCTCCGACTTCGGTTATAGTTGCATATCCCATCAGTATCTGGTCAGATTTTCTGACCACTAAATACATCAGATTAATTAAATCAAACTTGCATTAAATACACCAGAAGTGATGCACGATAGCCAGTTTCAAGTTTTGGTTTTCTAACCAGAGATGTTCAGGAGAAAGTCTTTTCCCTCTGATAATGGATGTGCAATGTCTTTGGAAGATCAGACTAGATTCTTAGTATGACTGGTTTCTTGTAAAACTCTTGGTCTGTATGGGGTTGGATTTTTTTTCCTATATTAGTTCATAATATCTGGTTCTGAATGACTGAAGAGAAGG
>NW_008824376.1:643252-650930 GCF_000699105.1 Pygoscelis adeliae | reverse complement strand
CGGAACTGGCTTATTTAGCAACAGAAGGGGAGTGAATGTATGTTCTCTTTATAAAAAGTGCCTCCTGAGAGATTGTACAGCTGCTTAGTGATACTTTGCAGTGTTTTCCTGCTGGATGCCTGTTCAGGGAAGCTGCATGTTTTGTGTACTAGAAAATGAGTACTTGATTTCAGTCATGTAGACCTCTCCAGTACCTCACGCAGTAATGTTCCTTGTTTCCTGTGTGGGCATGTGACCAATATTTAACATGGCTCCCTCCCTGACAGCAGCTCATGTAAGAAAAAAAGAAAGGAAAATAAAAGATCAAACCCTGGAGGCTTATTTGTTGCGTTTAATGCTTTGAAAATGTTTCCTGGAAGCAATATTGATGTAGCAATGATGTGTGCACATGACATATCGGGGAATAGCTGTCAAGCTCAAACCTCACTGTGAGGGCAGCCAAGCAGTGGAACAGATTGCCCAGGGAGGTTGCACTGTCTCCATCTTGGGGGTTTTTAAGACCAGATTGGATAAAACCCAGAGTAACCTGGTCTGACCTCGGAGCTGACTCTGTCTTGAGCAAGAGGTTGGACTTGATGACCTCCTGAGGTCCTTTACTGGGATCCTATTAGGTTGTGAGCAACTTTGCAGAGGGAATAAACAAATCTTCTCCCCACCTCCACTTCCTAGGTAAATTGATCACTAACAAAGGTAGATACCAGTTAGCCATAGAGTCTTGCACTTCAAGGGTGGTAACACTGAGGCTGAGCCATTGCTCACAGCATGGCTGTTCAGTCCAGTTCCTAGCAGAAAAGCCACGAAAGTCACCATTGCAAAAGCAGTGAGTGACTGGTGATCACGTTGACACCGAGGCCACGGACTGAAGGGGCCAGATATCTGTAGATTACTTTTTCTGCTGCAGTGGAAAGATGCTGACTAGTATTACAGGGCACTGGTGGTGCTGCACCACTGGCACAGAGGAATAGACCAATTAATTGCTTGAGTTCATGTCTTGCATCTTTTTCAAGCCCTAGATTAATGCAAGCAAAGAGCGCAAAGTGGTTGACATTTAATGAAATGATTTTTAGTGTTTGGAGGAGTGCTTTATGATCATCTACTATGGTGACAGATGTACTAAAAAGCCATGACTAGATTGCATAGATAAAAACATTACTACTTAGATTATAGTACTCCAAAGGTGAGACTTGGTTGTCTTACCTGTCTGTAAATCATGCAGCATGCTTTCAGTTCCATGTAGGCAGTAGCTTTTTGTAGTAAAAGCCTTAGAAAATTATTTTGAAAAAGAACATCCCTGGTTTTTGAATGTCTGGAAGAAGACATAAAAGAGTGAATCCATGTTAAATAGTGGAGGGATAAGAGTTCTAGCGAGAAGAAACACCCATCTTTGATACCTGTTCGACTCTGTCGTGCAGAAGCAATGTTGAATGTGAAATGAATCCTCTCAATACAGGGCAATCAGTATAGTCCTTAGTGGGATTAGATGCAATGGAGGTCTTCTGCACTGCTTATATTCATGCTAAGTACTTTTATCTTTTTTTTTTTCTTGCAGCAAAGAAAACTTGTGCCGAGTCAGATTTCACTTGTGACAATGGCCACTGCATCCCAGCCAGGTGGAAATGTGATGGTGAAGAAGAATGTCCTGATGGGTCAGATGAATCAGAAGCAGCATGCAGTGAGTAGCACAGAAAAGTGGTGTTTCTCAGACGTGTCTTACCAAAGCGTAGAGAAACTGGATGTGTTACTCCCAGCACTTGCAGGATGATCTGTCAACTTTTGCTTCTGTTAGAACAGAAATTAAAGACACAAAAGATTCAGGCCATTGAAAGCAGATGGCTTCCAAACTTTGAAATGTACCGGTTTTCCAGACTATGATACAGGCAGCACTATCTAGTCTGTAACGGAATTGAAAACATCTCTAGCTCTGTTACAGTTTATCTGGTTGTAGGATTTGTAATCAGCAGCAGCGCACGAAGATTCATGCTCACCTGGCATCAGGCCTTTTGGAAACTCAGATTTGCAGTGTTTTGCATGGTAGCATATTGGGATTTATCACTGCAGACAGCACTTCTGTCATTACAGAGGAACTTTGCAATGTTAGAGCATTGCTCAATTACTTTTTTTTTTGCCTCCAAGAACAAATGAAAAAAAAAGTAGCAGATGAAAGGTGAACAATGTAAAATAACTAAAGCTGAGAGTAAGTATGACAGATGTAACTGCAGGTAACACCTTTTAAAAACCCATTGATTCGGGAAGTAAAAGGACATGCTTGTTTTTCATGTAGCACATTTTATCTTGTTCTTTTGACTCTCTGAGGAGGTCCATTCATGCTCCATTGTTCTAGAACTGTGAAGGGTTGTCTGATGTTGAGTTGAAGGGAATCCCAGCAATATTTTAATGAGAACACTAATATGTAGACTTCTATTTGTGTGCTTACTTACGTCTACAGATTTGTTCTTAGTCAGACCAAGAAACTAGTACAAGCCATTCTATTGAATTTCCAGTCACGTACTTCGCAAATATACTCCCATGAGTCAGAAGCAGTGTTGGAGGAAGTATTTTATCGGATTTCACCAGAATGGGGCACACAGAGGACTTCAAAATTAACCATACTTTTTTTTTTAAGCCCAGTACCAGTCCTCCTTTCTCCCTAATTAAGAAAGATGAATGCACTTCTCTTGCGTAAAATGAATGGAATCATTTTTGCAGTCATATACAGGCTACAGAAAAAATTACTTCAGTAACTACATTAACATATTTATGTACTGTATGTGTTGGTCTTTCACCCTGCATCCTCCTTAGTCAAAAGCTATCTTATTAATGCTACTTCCACTACCTGATTGTCTGGAGGGGGGCTGAATAACTAAGCAGCTCCATTCCCTGCAGTCTCTGTCTGTAAATCTCTTGTCAGAGGTCATAGCATGGACTGTGTATAGGCCATGCAGCGCTAAGATCCCTGACGATTTCTCTTAATCATCTTCCATTCCTTTCTAGCCATTTCACCTTCCATTTTTCCCCCACTTATTTCATCCTCTGGGGAAATCAGCCCTAAATCCTAAGTAGCGCAAAAGAGACTTGACCTGAGCCTCTGACTGTTACAGTACGGGACTGCCATCTTGAGAGGAAAGTAATTTGTTCAGGTTTGTGTGATTTTTTTTTTTTTTTTTTTTTTTTTCTTCTGCTTGAAACCTTCTAAGAGACTGAAGTCTGCATTTCTGTGGTGGTGGTTCTGTTCAGAAAAATAGATGGCCCTTGAAACATCTCCCTGCTGCTAATGGGAGTGGGCCAATGTCACCTCGACACAGAAGAAGTTTGTTCCCATTCTGTAGCATATGCCTAACAGATGAATCAGGAATTCCTAGTGAAAGTAGCACTACCTGTATGGACCAATTCTTAATTTGTTTTTTTAAATACAAGGGCTTTGAAACCAGCTGAAAGACTGTGGTGTGTAACTGTGCCTTTTTTTTTTTTTTTTATAGCTGTCTCAAGCAGATTTACTATGCTTTGCCTCAGCATAAGATATTTAGGTTTTATTATGAGTTTTAGCCAAAATAGATTAATTTGTGTGGTGGATGCGTGAACTTGTGTCTCAACGTTCACAGGATACTTGATACAAGCCTATGTCTGACTTGTGGCTAGCTCACAAGAGAAGCCAGTGTTTCTGTCTGTACCAACTAAAAGCTTGCCTTCGAATCTTAAAAATGTCTGCAACTAGAATTTTGGAACTTTATAGGATTATTCACATCTGAAGTTCACGCTTAATCAGATGAAGATCAAGTAGTTTTAATCTTATGACTGTTGATATCTATAGGCTTTAATTTGCACGGTAAGGACATTCCTTCCAGATGTTTCGCATCCTTGTCAAAGTATGTGTCATCTCAAAGGCTGATCCGATCTGCTCTGTGAGGAAACAGAATCAACCTGGTAGCATATGAGCACAGTGCTGGTTGTGGGGTTAATTCACATATGTTTGCAGGTCTTCCTACCACCACTGGTCAAGACAGCAGTGAGTTAAAAACCTGGTGGACTATTAAACAAGAAACTGGAATGTTAGGCTTTGCTCCTAATTTGTACAGTTAACGTAAAAGGCCTAGCTCTTTGTGTAAATGTTATTTAAGGGCAAAGAAGAGGCTGTAATGACAGACAGAAAATGTAGTGAGAAGCAAAATGTACAGTTGGACATTCCTGTATGGTCCTTCCTCCAGTCCCATTTTCTTTCTCCCTAATGAAAGCAAGGCTGAACTTACTCCCTGTAGCTGAGGAATGCCTGCAGGCCCCTGGACTGTCTCATTTTCCTGTTTAGAAATGCAGCACAGCCCTTTGGAGGAGTCTGCACTGCGGAGTTTCCCTAGGGAAAGGGCGGGTTGGGAAATGGAGATTTCTCACCTCTGGCAAGATCAAACTGCTTTATAAAATCAATTGCTTTCAGACAGACCTCATAATTGCCAGCACCTCTGCCAGGATCTAGGGTTATTCCTTGATTAATGCAACATTGGGACATTGTCCATAGTCCATTTGAGCTGGGGAGGTTAAGAGCGTTGATAATACTGACTGTTGCATTTTAGGAGTATTTCCAGTTTAGAATGTGGTGAAAACAAGGCAGTTCCTCTCAGCATCTAGCCACCTGCTAAATGGCTTTTTATTTTCTGAATGCTTTTGTGGTGTGTTTTTTAAATACATTTTGTGCTTTCTTAGTGGTAGTTAGGGATGTTGTGTCCCCATCTGTAATGCTTGGTTAAAGGTAACAGTTTGCAGTCTTTTTTTTTTTTTTTTTTAGATAACCCAGCTGCAAAACCAAAACAGCACTTTGCTTTTTGTTTCCCAGATAACTGAAGTTGCTCAGCTTTGTACCTAACGATATCCTCTCTAGGGTTGTTACCCATCCCCAGGTGTTCAGGACAGCATGACCTGTCTCCTGTCGGATAGGTAAGATGGCATCACAGCTGGCCTGACTTCTGTTGGACCTGTGATGTCTGGGACCTTTTCTGCTATTCATGCAATTATTTTTTTAAACTGCATTTTTTTCAAGCCACTGAATGTGGCTGGGAATTCTCAACTAATGAGATCTATAGGACTTCTCCCTGTTGTGGGTTTTGGTGCTAGTTAAAGGTTGACTAATTTCTAGCATGGGCTGATATTGGAGAAGATGGTTATCCAGGCTTTTGGTTTGAAATGGGTCATTACGAATAAGAAACTGCATATATTTCTTCATTTTTCTTTGAGCCAGATCCTTAACCTACACATACTCTCACATCCATAGGTTTGTCCAAGTGAATTATTCATGTAACGTGTGAGTGTCACCACTAAACCTCAGTGTTCTGCCATCTGTCATTTTTTCGGTGCTATTATCTGGCTGCTGAATTTGTATTTTTGTTTCATTTTTTGTTGTGAGCTGATCTGTTCAGAGGCATCTTGTGGGCTGGATCTGTTCTCTCTGAAGTCATCATCAGAAATACTGTCAGTTTGGGGGGGAGGTGTGTTTTATATTTTTTGTTTCTGTGTGGAAGCAGAATGAGCCCCTAAATCAAGAGAAGCAAAACCATGTGAACTCAGAAATTAGTGCTATCTGCACGGGGCAGAAGGGACTGAATTCACAATTTAAGAAGTGTTGATTGAGGCTGGGGGAGGGAGGGGGGGGAGGAATTTAATATTAAAGAGAAGAAAGTTATTTTGAGAAACATACTTAATAAATGAAAAGAAATGGGATGGTGGGTGAGAGGGAACAAAGGAACACCATTTAGCTGTGCTGCAGCGGTGCTCCTGGTGGGGAAGGGGAAGAGTTAGTACTTGGGCATGCCAACTTCCAGCCTCATCTTCTTTGACAAAGCTTTTCTAGATTTAGCGATTGTCAGAACTAGGCCTCTGTTCAGGAAAGGTTGGCTGCTTGTACGTAAAGCAAATGAACCACTTTGGCCTTGCAGGATACATGCCAAAAAAATAGCCGGGGGAGAAGCAGGCTTGTCCTCCTGTTTGACATCAGCCATTGCTGGTTCTCCCTGCCTGCCATGAGGGAGAGCCCAGAGTGGGTGCAAAACTGCCATCGTTGGAAGGTGCTGTGAAATGATAATGGATTTCATCTGCGTCGTGCCAGCTTGTTAGTATGCAAGGAGCCTCCCCATTTAAATCATTAAAAAGGATAGCAGAGTATCTGAAAGTAGTGGGAGTAGAGTTAGTGCCTCTGTCAGCCCAAGGCCCATGACTCCCACATACCTCACCAGCAGCTGTTTTGAGATACAGAAAATATTTTTGACCTCAGAGCAGGCTTGAATGCTGAGGATCTTATAATTGTTTGCTGCAGGGTTATACAGCAGCATGCCTCTGCCAACTGCAGGGAGATCTTTTGTAGCCTACATGTACCCTCCCATTGGAGAGCCCACTGTGGCCAGAGCCCCGGACTTATTTTTCATTGCTCTTACTAAAAGCATCTCAGTGTGACTCGATGATCGCCCTAGAGCTGTGGTGCAGCTGCCGCTGATATACACAGGCTTTACTTATGTCTATGAAAAGATTCCTCACTATTTTCTTATCCAGTTTCTTGAAACTGAGAGAGGGGAAAGAGAAGTCATTTTTCTTACTGAGCTAACAGAGACCTCCAGCAAAATGAATGTTATCCACCTAATGCTGTTCCAGCACAGGTACTAAATCATTCTGCTTTTTTACAAGAAAGAAATTTTAAATTTCCCTCTGAAGTATTTTGATTATTTAACTAGTGACTTTAAACAAAAAATCTCTAGAGAAAAATAAAACCAAATGCTAACAAACAGTAACAGCACTGATGGGAACACAAATTTAAGGGATAGAGCAAGTGAAAATATAAACTGGCAAACTCTTGCCTTAGGACATTGTATATATAGTGAGATCGAGGAATGCAGGCAGCATAAACTCACCACTTATTTCTTTATCAGTATGTGACATTCTCCTAGTTAAGAGCAGAAATTATTGTACAGAAAGGTGTAGTAGAGTGTTATGAGGAAGAAAAAGAGAAGGAGAGACCTGAATTCGCATTGCATTTAATAGTGGAATGATTTAATAGGGCAGGTTTAATAAGCAGCAGTCCTGGAAATAGATTTTAAAATGGAAATGGAATATAAAATCAAACCCTGAATGTTGGTTTGAAATACAGTACCAGTTCATGCAGTCCTCGTTATTTTGAAGTACATGTCATGAGTCATTCAGGGAGTTTTATCCAAACTTGACAGTTATATTTTTAATGGGTATTTTCCATGGTGCTAGGCACTTTGTGTGCTGCTGCTGCTTATGTTGATCTCTCACAGTGGTGATCAGTTCTGTCCTCATTTTCTATTAAGTTGCCCAAATGCAAAATTCTGTAATTGTTGTCAGTGCTGATGGTATTGCTCACCCCACAATGCACAGCCCTCTCCTAGCTCCCCATTCACCTCAAAGGATATTATGTCTCTGTTACTCTTCTTTGATCCAGATCTCCTGCATGACTGAGTGAGTTTGGTGACATTACTGCACTTTTGTGGAAAGCGACTTAATATAACTGTTCCTTGCCCTTGAAGAATTTCTCCTGGAGAAGGACGGACTGTCTCATTCAGGGCATCACATGCACTGGGCCATTGAACTTCAAGCATCAAAAGAAAAAACTAGGCCAAATCAGCCAGGCACAGCCAGATACCAAGTTTTAGGACCTGGGGCAGTAACAGAGAGGATTCCTCCT
>NW_008824376.1:606094-643237 GCF_000699105.1 Pygoscelis adeliae | reverse complement strand
CCCCCCACATTAAAAGCAGTTCTGTTTGTATATGTGTGATAAGATGGGGGGGGGTTGTAAATGCAGTGGAACATGTAAATTAAAGACCATTCTGTTGGATTAATTTGTTACAGATCATTCAGGGAATTGAATAAGGTGATGTTAAAGTCAGGTGTACAGGTGTGCATTTTAATAACACTCCCACTACACTAACTGGCTATTGCCAGCATAAAATACAGCAGCTCTGATAGTCTTGTCACTGTCCCTGGTGGGCTGTTGGGAGCACTGCTGGATTACAGCAGCTGAGGACCGCGTTCCCGGTTTTCACCACATCTGTAAAACAAATACAGGACAAGATACAGGTTGTGGAAACACTTCGAGAGCTACAGGATCTTCCTGGCAACAAGGCACAAAAGAGGCAGTCTCATTTTCCAGATGCCCAGACTGGTTTGTAGGGCTAATGATGAAAGCTTTGATTTGTCAAGGTGATCAAATTTATTGAGACAGAATAAAATGAAAACACCCTATGATCATCTCTCCATAAAGTCATGGAATAATTTAAGATAGAAAGGACCTCTGGAGGTCATCTAGTCCAATCCCCTGCTCAAAGTGGACCCCTGTCCTCATGTTTGACCACCCTTACTAATGAAAAAGAAATCCCTATATCTCGTCAGAATTTCCTTTGTTGCAGGACGTGTCTGTCATCTCTCATCCTGTCACTATGCACCTCTGAGAACAGTCTGGCTCAGTCTAGTCCCTCCCATTTTGTAGTTGAAGGCAGCAATAAAATCTTCTTTTAGCCTTCTCTTCTGATGGCTGAACAAATGCTGTTCCCTCAACCTCTCCTTGTATGTAGTCTCTCATTTCAGATTATTTTGTCAGATAACTGGAAATGACACAAATCTACAACCAAGATACAGTTTTTACATTGTTCACTCACCTCTGTCACAGCTTTACCACATTCAAAATATAACTTAAAAATTAATTCATTTTTATGTCTTTAGTATGCTACTTAGCTTCCAGGTCTACTTAAGCAGAGGGTTCCAGACTCTCAAAAACTCCTTTCCGTGGAAGCGTTCAACAGTACGCTAGAGATGGACAAGACTTGTTGAAGCCTGTTAGCAGACTAGTAGTTCCCTACGGATCATGGCTTATAGTCCAGTGCAGATTTTTAAAAGTCCTTTTTATCCTAGGTGTATATAACTCTTCAAAATCTCACAGTTGTACCTTTACTCCTGATTTAATCATCCTGTCTCAGCCAGTGTATACTTGCTTCCCAAGTGCCTCTGGTTCCTTAACCACTGTAACTGCTTTGAATGCTTCCAGGTGTGTCCTTGCTGAGCAACCCCAAGTTGACCTCAATATCCCAAAGGACACGAAACCGTAGGGACTAACAAAAGAAGTCTTTGACAGGGTGAGGAACCACATCCAGTTTTTCCTGCATCCTGTTCCTTTTCTTGAAGCGTGAAATTATCCTTTTTACATCAAAGGAAATTCAGTGGACTGAAAGCCTTAGCTGTTTATCCCTAGTAGTGGGATAACTTTATCTGTGGCTCATGGGCAGTGAATTACATCTCCTTTTTGATGATTACATGGCTTTGGTGATCTCAGCATTTTACTCACCTAGAGATGTAAATGAATTTAGGGTATGTAATGATTGTGCTCCAATTCTACCAGTGCTAAAGAGTTCTAAGTAATACCTGTTCAAAACAAAAAGTATTTTTCCTTTAAGGGAAGATGTTTATAGCTTATCTCAGAAGTGACCTTTTCAGAGGGCTGAGTCCTATAGGAAAACCAATAGAAAATACCTATTGGGTCTTTTCTGATGTTTTTATTGTTCTTTTCTTAAGCAATGTTACCTTGTGAGAAAGTCACTTTTTCATGTAGCATTGCACACTTTGACATTTGCAGTGTTCCTGTGCCTCAGATCGACTTTGAGCTTTTGCTAGTTGACTGCTGCAAAGATTTAAATGCTGGTATTTAAATATTTTTCCTATTGGTCTAATGCGTTTATGCAGTTCATAAACAGGAATGGTCATAAAAGGGTTTGATGCTGCTTTTTTATGGCTATAATTAATCTTGCAGTTATTTCAATAGAAGAGAAGAGCAGGAAAATGAAAGTTGAGCGTGTGAAGCTCTTGTATGTGTAGTTATTTAACAGGCCATAAATATTGAACTAGTAAAAACTGAAGAGGTTTTCAGAAATACTCAAGCAGCTTTTCATTGCCTAGTGCTTTCGTTTTTTCCATTGTCTTGCTGCTTGCTTTCTGAAATTCAGATTACCTGATTTTTATATTTTTGCTTGCTTATTGTGGGGGGATCGTGGTTGGTTTACTTACTATGGCTGGTGTGAGAAGGAAATAATTTCTGAGAATCAAAAGCAAAACATAATTTGAAAATTGAAATGTTTTGCTAACTGAGTGAAGCAGTATTGCACTGCAAGAGTACAGAAAGCAAACCTTTTCTCCTTTCTTAAATGGGTGAATTACTGTGTGAGGAAAATAAGTGAATATTGAATGACATTATTTTAACATTTTTCACATTTAAATAGCTTCTGTGTTTTAGTATCATAATAAAGTGTATGTTGAAGCCATGATTCCTAGTTCCACCACCTTTTCCTTGATTTTTTCGCTCTCTTTCTCTGTTTCTACAGTTGTAGGATCGTGTTTTCATTCAGGACAAACTCCCCCTGTAATGATTTGCAGTTTTACTAAGGGTCTTGTGATACTCCATCCTGCTTCCTTGAGAATTAGGATCATGATTAAGACTGGTTTAATATGCAGTCCCTGCATGCTTTGGTAGATAATTTATGTAATTTAAACCTCGTACTGGAGATTTTTAATTCTCTGAAATGCTTCCAGTCAGATTGTGCTCTGGGGTGAGGCATGGTCGCTGATGGCGCTGTCTGGACTTATGAGGGTAGTATGGATCTTCACCCTGTGCATTTGTGGGATGCAATGAGCTTCCATAGGTGCTGAGAGCCTTAATCAGGGCTTTGCTTTAGCAATGGCTTCTAGCCTCCTTTCTAGGGATGCTGTATTCAGTGGCTATATTCGGAGTGACAGATTTCAGCTCACACTTTGTCTTGTATTTTAACATATTAAAACATGTTAAGAATCCTTTGCATTAAAATACAGAGGACTTAGCTCAGTAGCTTTGTTATATGGGAACGTATAAGCATGTGCAGTCTGAATGGACTCATGCCAGTAATTGCACCATTTTTCTGGCTTGTACTGCTAGGGTAGTCATCTTACTGTGTCATTTGAGTTCTCTTAAGTGTACTGTTGTACAAGACTCAAGTTATTATATGGAGACTCTGAATTCTCTGTTTTGGCATAGAGGTTGCGAACACTAGTCGTTTTAGCACAAACATAATCATGCTTCTCCCTTTTTTTTTGTACAGGGAGAAGCAAGTCTAGCATGTTTGACAGTCAGCAATTTCATTTCTAGTCATTGTGTGTGCATTTATATGGGTAAAATTATACATGTGTATTTAGAAGTGCACATATGCACAGACACAAAAAAATAATGGTATGCTGTTCAAGCATTTCAGCAGGTACATAGGCCCTGTAGGGAATGTGAATGAGAAATAGCGATTAACATACTGAATTCTGCTAGAATTTATGTTTCTGCTTCAATTCCTGCCTCTAGACATGTTGCAAGTGTCAAACTTGGAGCTGAGTTCTGTGAACCAGCAAGGGATATTTGTAATGAAGTAACGGTGTAGGTAGTAGGGGAAAGCCTTTTCTTCTCAGCCACAGGTCTACATACCACTATTCTTATTCAACAGCCTGAACACATTCAATTAAAATTGCCTTCTAAGCTGCCTGTTCCATCCTCTGAAAAAGAAAACAGGTGGGGGTTTCTTTGTATGTACATAAAAGATGAAATGTTCACTCCGAGATAAGAAACACAATTATTTAATAGTAGCAGAGCCTTTTCAGACTTACTTTCTTTTGCACATATAAGAGTGGAGGACATTAGAAATTAAGTCTATGTTCGTCTACTGAATTCTTTTTTGTCCTGGGTTCTTCATGTTCTGTCGGTCCCTTTGAGCAGGAATTCATTTGTTAATACCTTTAACACCTCAGAAGAGTTGTCACCTTAGCGTGAGAAGCAGCGTCTTCACTTGGTGTGAGCTCAGATCTTGATGAAGCAATTGCTTCTTTGTGGCCATGCAGATGTTACCAGCAATGGTGCAGGATGGCTTCCTTTCAGCTGCTGCGGGTGCTTGAGATGGCGTAACATAGAGTGTGACACTGCACTCAATTTTTCCTCTACAGTATGAATTTTTAAAAAGTCCTGGATGCTGTTTGGTATACTCGATCCTTTGATAGAACAGAGAGAATATACTGTAATGGCAGATACAAGGTGAAATACCAATACCAGCATACTTAGGCAAGCTTTTCATTTGGATTAAAAAAAAGGTGCAGACTTCAGGTAGCAGGAAAAAGTGTTTTACGATTAATTCTGGCAGTTTCCTGGAGACCTGTATAGTTTTTCTTTCTATAATTTTTATCGCTCATCTTGGCAGGTTTCATTATGTTTGCTCATCTAGGGACCTTTTGTGGCTTTATTTTCCCTATTGATAAGAAGCACTTTTGCGACCGTAATCTCTTTTACAAATAGGTATGGTCTCAATGCTACTCAAGTCCTTTATACTTTGTATAATTTTGTTCCCCTAGAGTTCTGTGGGGCTTTTTCCTCCCTGTTTTGATTAGTAATCGGAGTAATCTCTGTGAACGAGAGAAAGAAAATAAGCCTGGTAAATGAGGGAAAATGAAAGAGCAGCTGCTGACACAGAGGCTCAGAGAGCCCCACGGGTGTTTGCTGGACTCTTAGCCACAGTTGAGAGACTTCTGAAGAGGCTGTGTTTTCATCGCTGTTCGTAACCAGGCAGGCTCTCGATGGAGCCTAGTGTGCGGTCTGTGAGCGTTCCTTCTTCCCACACCCACGGTACAGAATTACTTCTTGATTAGCCAGAGAAAGAAAGGGAAGGAGCCAGCATGCACATGTGCACTTGTACATGAACCCCCCAGTCTCATTTATACTCTTGAGCATCTGCAGAAGTGGCGGTCTCCGCTGGACCCAATCTCCCCAAAATACTGGTACCTATGTGGCTGTCCTGGCATCAACTGTAGAGCACCCGTGCTGCTGACAAAACACAGGTGTTTGGGGAAAAGGTGGCAACTATTCAATTAGTAGCCTGACATAGTAGATAACTCCAATTATGGACTCCTCCCTATGACTGACTTCTTTGACCATGTGTTTAATGATATTCCAGCTCCTCAGAGCAGGAACTGAAAAGTCGGTCTGCTTATCGGGTACCTGTAAGTGCAGCTACTCATGTTTCACTTCTAAAAGTATTTGATTACTGTTTCCAGTAATGGAAAACAAACATGGTTGGAAACAGCTTGTTAGTCAAACAAGTTGCTTCAGCTGAAAAAGACTGGTAGGAAATCAAGATAAAAAGCTATTGGTAAAATTTTCTAATCTTCTAGATTTATCAGAGTACACCAAGCTTTCATACAGCTTATGTAAAAATAAAAAAACCCCAAACCACACTGTAAGAATAGATTTAATTAAATTAATCTGTGAGGAAAAATTAAAGTGAGCTTTGGAAGAGGTAATTCAAATCTCTCAACCCTTCAGATACAATGTTTTTGTTTTTTTGCAAA
Source organism: Pygoscelis adeliae (assembly GCF_000699105.1). NCBI lineage: Eukaryota > Metazoa > Chordata > Aves > Sphenisciformes > Spheniscidae > Pygoscelis > Pygoscelis adeliae. The sequence goes on along the minus strand of NW_008824376.1, from coordinate 637,580 downwards.
GGGAAAATATGTCTAAGTTTCTAGTAGGGCTTTTGATTATTTTAATCAATGGTTTCTTCCCAGCTTGCACAATATGTTCATTTATAAGAAAGAGTAACGCTGTGGAAGATGACAATAGAACAGTCTATGGGGTTTTTTATAATTAAAGTTCCATTCTGTTTCCATAATTACCTAACTGCTTATCTGATGTGAAACTCAGAGAAACAGTACCTGATCCATTATATTCAAGCCAGACAGCAAAATAAACTGCTTTAAAGGGATTAAAGAAAAATTGTCAACTTTAAAATCACATTTTAAAATCCTTTTTGCACTTAACTACTCTACTGCAAACCCCTTCTATATTGTACTTCTATCTGATAACCACCAAGTACTTTACAAACCATGATTAACCTCAGTGGTTATTTCAGCACCAAGAGGTGCGTGAGGGTGCTTCAGAAAAGCAGATCAAACATGGGTCCTGTAATAGCATTCACCATTTCCTTTATAATTAAGTAATTGTGTTTGCAATAGAGCATTACTGCAGCCAGTGGGGTTCTGCCCAGGCCTGTGCTGCTGTCTTCTAGCACAGAGCTTACAGCCGTGGTGAAGTTACTCACATGGGGGCTTGCAGAGTGGGTTTTGTATGCGAACAGACTCAAGTAAAGCAAGAAGACTAATGAAACAGAGGAATAGCAGAAGGAGTGAAACAAAGATTATAGTAATAAGGTCAAGGGGTCCCTCATCTGAGGCCAAGCATGGCTTGACTGTTACCCTTATATATATAGGTATATAATAGATATATAGATATATAATTCTATTAACAGGATTATTACAGATTTGGCAATTACAGCCTGTGAGGGTGGATTTGAGGAAGAGAAAGAGCATGAGCAAGAAGTATAAGAGGATGCTCTGTGCAAAGGGCAGGGTGAGCAGCAGTTAAGGTAGGAGGACGAAAGAAAGGGGTGGGAGAAACAGGAGTCTGGTGCCAGTGGTGGTGCACAGCTGCTTCAGCTTTCCACATTGAAGTAGTGGTAGGAAATTAAGATATCGGTATATGTTTCTCAGAGGACTCGCATGATGTTGCTCAGGAAAGTTGTTGAGATGCAGGTCTGGCAGTCAAGAAACCCGGGTTTGAGGTTTGGCTCTTCTGCTGCCTCGCAGTGGGACCATAGGTGAGTGAAGTGGTTCAAAGTGACACCATCTGCAAAACCAGAGTGGTGTAATTTTGTCGAAGCTGCTCACAGTGGTGCTACTGTATCTTACTAGGGCGTTGGAGTAAGTCTGTTGACTATATTCCTCTTTGATAGGCACCAGTTAATAGTAGCATTATGAATTGTGGTTCAATTTTACCATGGAGTTAAAAGCTCTTAATGTCAGTACTCTTCGTGGTCTAATTTCTTGCCAGTTTTTTTTATTAACTGAGTAAAAGTTGAGAGCGTGGGGACATCTTAAGTTGAACATTGCTCTTTCACAATCCCTTACTTACATTTTCTTCACACCTCTTTAGTAAGGTATTTTCTTAATTTATTTTCTAAGAAGAGTCAAGGAGTAAAGCCTAGGCTTTCAGAAGTGCACAAAGAAATGTCTGTAGGCTCTGACCTGAGACCTTTGAAAAAGATTACCAATTTTTAAATGTACCTTTTTTGGATGCTTCAGTGTAGGCAGTTTGTTCTAAGCTGAATGCCCTAAATTAATGGCTTCTGGGAAGCAATTTCTTTTGCAGACTTTACTTCTGTAGTGCTAGTGGGAAGGGGGCATCTGGCCATGTCCATGCTTCAGTATCAAGCGTACATGCATCAGTAGTTTAGTGAGGGCAGTGAGATGCACAGGCTCTGACAAAAACTGAGCTTAAGCAACTTCTTCAAAACTATCCATGTGAAAGGTTTTTTTTGTTGTTGTTTGTTTTTTTAAAAAAACTGGAGGTTTTGAATCTGTGTAGCCTTCAGGCACAGATCATCCCTTCCATATGTGCTCTCAGATTTTGCATCTTGCTGTTCTAATGCATGCTGTACCTGGACTTTATTGTCCTGAAATTTAAAGGTCACTATTGCTACTTTCAGCTGCTGTTGGACTGGGAGCATGGATTTTTGGGTTGTCTAAAAATCAGCACATCATTGCGGAGTAGCAGTACGACATTGTCTCAGTATCAGTCACGCTCCATTGTTTAGTTTAGTGTGTTTTGAACTATTCCTTGTTACTTTTCTGGAGCCAGTAATCTTGGTTGTGAAGGTTTAAGGAGAAATGTTTAGGAAGTATTGTATGTCAGGATTATAGAGAAAAAGCAGAATTTTTATTGTTCTTCTTTTTCCTTCCTTTCATTGCCAGACTGTGCTGGTGTAAACATTACACTTCATTTTATTTTAAATGCAGAATTATCCTTTTAAATGATACTTGCAGTGAAAAACAGAAAAAGTAACAGATCTAAACTGTTGGTGGCCTCAGATCACTGGTGGCCTGAATTCTGAGCCCAGCTTGAGTACTAATGTGCAAGATTTTCTGTTTATCTAATAGTGGGCATTGCATTGTGCTTATGCATACCAACTTCTATACACGTGTGTCTAAGTTCTGCATTACAGTTTCTTTCCACAGACTAGTGAGCAAGGAGTTTCCATGTGTGTGACTGTTTTCTTTGAGATGGAAGCCCATGGTATTTTCATCACATGGTATCAAATATTTATTACTGTTTTTAAAGGTTGGCTTCAGGAGACAGTCTGTGACGTGACTGCATTTAGTAACATAAATCAAAGTCCTTTTCTTTTTGCATATATTTAAGAAGCTAGGAGGAGTTAGTCATGGTGATTTCTAAATACCAGGGAGACAACCACTGTGAAAACATTTCAAAGGGAAATAGCTTGAAGCTATAGAATGATGTTTAGAAAAGGTCAATTTAAACTAAATAAAGACGTAATCCCTGTTATACATAATAAATAGAGGAGAGATCTCTAAAGTTGTGCAAAAGAATTAAAAAAAAAAATGTCTGGGATTCAGGTTCCTGAGAGAAGTGTGTTCAATGATTATGCAAAATTGGGAACTTCACAATTGTGGGATCAGTTCTTACCTTTTCATAGCCTAAAAACAATTCTGCATATTCTTCTCCTTCACTTGGATTTTTTCATTCATCTCCTATGGTCCTGGCTTGGAAGAAGTGTTTTTTTCCAAAGAGTGTAAAGCAGCTGCCACTGGAAGCTGTTGTGTAACATATGTCCCAGAAGGAGTGAATGCATCCTGATCCGATCATCAAATATTATGAGAACTAGGGCTGATGTTTCTGGCTTTCGAGACACTTTTTCTCTCCTACTGAGCCAAAGGAAAAATTTTGATAGTTCAAACCCACACATGTGCTGACTTACTTTCTCTGTACTGTAATTATTTAATCGTTTTCCCAAACCCCAGAGACCTTTAGAGATCAAAACTGACTGGATGGAGAGAATGGAGAGGTTTGAGGGGAGGAAAAGGAAGAACAGTAGCATGCAGTCCTTGAGTGTGATGATTCAATGCACAGTTATGGTAGCCATGGATGACACATGCCAATACACGCAATACATGGATGCACGAATCTGTCTTTTAAAAAACATTTGCAATGCCCTGGAGCTCTTGCACATCATGTAGTGTGTAGGTTTTGTCAGCTAAAATCATACTGTGAACTGGACCTAGATAGCAGAGAGACTGGACAGAGCGAATCAGGTTGTTCTGTTGATTGAAAGTCAACAAGAGCATGTTATATCTTCTTCCTGAATATGCTCACAGAATTTGCATTTGATTTTTTGTATACCCTGGTTCGTTGAGACTAGGCACTATTTCAAAATAGTGCTGGAATCTGGATGCTGGGGCAACTCGTAGGCTGGTTTTACTCTTTTGTGTGGCTTCACAGTGTTACCTTTATTGAAAAGGCTGATGTAATCAATTAGTACATTTGAACATCGTTATGAGCACACTTCTCTAGTCATTGTCAATCAGGATACTGGGGTTATTTCAAACAGTAAGAAATGGATATTTGATTTTGCTGATTTCACATGGCTACTCTTGCTTGTTCTGTTTTGTGGGTTTTTTTTTAACCCAACAGAATGAAGAATTCTTTACGTATTCAGACAGTTTTCATACTTCCGGTTGCTTTTTAGCGGGAAATGTAAGAGACTATTTCCTTTACATTTTGAAGGTTATACTGGTTCAGCTTAGCCTAACTCCAGCCTGGGATCATCAGAAGTGTGTGGTGCTGCAGGACTAGACTGTAATTGTAACACAGATCAAAATCTCTGACAGGCAATTCTTTCCCTCTTCTAAAAGCAGATTAGCAGACTGGCATCTGTTTTCTTTGGGGAAGATGGCACAGATGCCCATACTGCAGAGGAGCTGACTCACAGCGGTATAGCTGACCTTTCTGCAAGGTGTAGGATGATTAATGGAAGGTGTGCATGTGCTTGCCAGTCATCCCATGTCCTTGATGTTAGCAGACCGGGATGGTGGCTTCTTGCTACTCTTGCCTTTAGTGTGAAGCAGGGTTGGGCAGGTGCTTTGAGTCTCACTGCAAAGCTCTTGCAGTCTGCTAGACCCTTTATCCTTGAGCTCAGTGTGTCTTCTCTCCTGCAGCTGGCAGGTGGAAAAATGTACATAAAGACAGCTCTGTCTTGTCGTCAGAGAATGTTTTGGAAAGATTAGGCACTGCGAGGGCAGCAAGTTATTTAAAGTTCTGACATCAGACTCCCTCAAGTCTTAGGTGGCTGCATAGGAAATTATAGCTGACCTGCATAGGAAATGAGGTGTACTTTCAACTTGAAAGTCATAAAAATTACTTTATCTAGACCAAATGCAATCTTACCTACTATACAGGCGATAGAACTTTGTCTGAGATCTATTCTACCTCTTTTGGTTACGCTAGGGCGAAAAGAACGTCTTCCTGTGGGAAGAAGTTAAAGCACCATGTACCAGCCCTTAAGAACCGGTGCATTATACTGTATTTCTGTGAGCTTTTCCACCCCCTTGCTATGTGGGTTGGATTCTTGCAAATAAAGGTAGTTCAGTCACTGGGTTAGCAAAGAGCTTCAGGTGCACCAGAACTAGGGAAGTTTGGTGGTTTTTTTTGGTTTTTTTTTTTTTTATTCTCCCCCGCCCGCCCCATTCATTTATGTCCTGGGCTTGCTTGACTTTTTGGTGCATAAGATGGTAAGAATTCCAGTTAAAAGTTTTCCCCGGTTTCCTCCTGCATGGATTCTTTGCCTTCCAATATAGGTTGAGCTTACATGGCAGCCTTTTGTTCTGTCGGAGTATTCTACCCAGTCATGTATTTTCACTGGCCTTATAGGAACTCTCCTTGAGACTGCTTATCTTTTCTTATTTTCTTTGATTTGGCTACTGCATTTGGAATTTATGATGGCAGAGAAATAGATTCTTGGGGTTTTTTTTAATCGTTTATGGAAATTTTCCGTAGGAAACCAGCATAAGAACCTATAATATTGAAAGCTGAAACAATAACAGTCTAGGTACAAGGGGTAGTTATGTAATAAAGACATTGAATAAGGAAAGCCACAAGTATGTATGAAAAGTTTATGGCCCAGTATATTAATGATTGTAAGGAATTCTTTAGCTGTATGAAAAGCAAATCCGTATAGTGTGATACTGGTCAATGAGAGTGAAACAGTGAGCTGCAGTGGCAGAAAATGAGAAAATACTAAGAGTATTTCTAATTTCTGTTCAGAAAGAGGAGGAAGAAGAAACATTTGCACATTTAACAATATGCCTGCTACTAAACAGCAGCTATTAAAGTTTTGTGTTTTTAAAACAGAAGTACTGGCAAGCTCTCATTGAAAGACACAGCAAGTGAGTTTTCTGATCTGTGTTTTGATTTTTTTTTTTTAACTTTTATTACTATTTTTTTTACAGATGTTGGAACATTGGTGGAAGTTTCAGTAAGTTAGTAAAAGCTGGTATTTTCATGGTAGTTTAAAAGGTTAAACAGAGCATGGTACAGAACCTGCTGTAGGTGGTCTGCAGTCCAAGCCTTGAGTTCCTAACTGCTACAACAATACACAATTCAGCTCCAAGAGCTGTATGTGCTGATCATGCTGTTATTAGTTTTGGAGAAAACCACAGAAAGGCTGATAATGGAATATAATACATCAAGATTAAAAAAAAAAAAAATCATCTGTGTCAACATGTTAGGGCAAACAGGAGTTGTCTCACTTTTTGCTTTCTTAATTGAATCATGACCTTGTTAATAAGATACTATGTGTGTTAATAAGCTACTATGTGTATTTTGTGATATGTGGTTTGACTTAAGCATAAAGGTTATAAAAAATGTAGTTACAGAATAATTGGAGGCCATGTTAAACACATTGAAGAACAGGTGACTGAGAGGTGGTAAAAGACATGGGTAGCTGCTATGAAGTGGAAAGGTTATTAGACAAGGGATTGTGAACAATCTTACAAGGCTCACATGATTATAGAGTTGGAAAATATACTTTATTAGAAGGATATTGGATTTATTGAAGAGAGGGTTGAGAATTGCCTTTATCAGTTTACACCTGTCTCCTTAGAGAAGAGGTTTCATCACAGTTGTTTCTTCAGCTTAGCAAGAAACAGCATAATTTGATCCAAATTCAACTTTGAACAGAAGCCGAAACTAGGTAAGAGAACTAGAGATAAGGACTAGAACTAGAGGTAAGATACAGCTTTTAACAGTAGTGGTAAATAAACAAGTAGACTCACTTGTCCAGAAATCTTTACCAGCTGAAGTCTTTAAATCAAAATAGATAACTGTCTTGAAGATACCCTATCATTTAAATGGGGTGTTGATGTAGAAATGAAAACCTTTTGCTGTGCAAACATTCAGCTGATTTTAATGATCCTGTAGCTTTTAAACATGGCTGGTGCAAACAGAGGTTGGTGAAGCTGCACAGTTTATATGTAAAGACCAACTGCAAGCCACAGTAAGCTCTGCCACCAGGATGTACTCCATCTGGGAATTAGTTGGGTATCCAGATCACCGGGAAGGAATTTTCAGGGCAAAAATAGCCTTGTTCGGTTAAGGGAAAATAGTTTGTTCATGGGTAGGGGAGGGCCACTCTCCTTCCTCCTCCCCAACCATGGATGATCATTTGTAGATCTCCAAAGACAGTCATAGATATCAAGAAACCTTTTTTCCGTTCTGTGATCCTTGGAGAGCTGTCTTTTCTCAACAAATGGAAACCAGGAGAAACCTCTGAGAGGGGACATGTCACATGGATGGAAAATGTAATTGGTGAGATTTTGCACAGTGTATTAGCTTACTGCCTGATAGGCGGATTGATGGCAGAGTTTTCATGGAGTTAATTCTTCTTCACTGAGCAGAAGTTATCGAATATAGATCTATGTATACTATCTTAAATATACTATCTATATCTACTATATCTATAGATGCTTCTTTTCATCTCTGATCTGCACAGAATATCTCCAGAGATAAAGAGAGACTGTGTTTTAGATAGAGGAAGGTGTTTTCTGCCGTTGACAGGTTTTGCTGCCATGACCTGTTTGAAGTAGGCTTGCTGCCTTTCAGGATTGGGCCCACTGGAAAGCTGACAGTCACAGTTAAAGCAGGTTCTGTTGTCTGAACAAACTCTGGCTCATTTTCTTCTGATCAAAAGTGCCTGGTGAAAGGTGCAGCTTGGATTCTTTAAAGCATCTCATTATAGGTTATATTTAGAAGTGGGAAGAATATATTATTAATTACAAGGATGCTCTAAAGCAGAGAAGTTGTTTAATCCATGCCCTTGATGAACAGAAAAGTTACTGAAGGAAGGTTATGCAATTAACAGTATATTCATTAGGTGTTCATCAGATATCAAACTATGCTTATCTTCAGGGTAGTAGTAGAATATCTGACAATTTCCTAGTTACTGCTTAAGTGATAAGAGTGAGAGACAAGAACTGCGGCAGGAACATTTAATATAATAGAGTTTACATATCTGTTATCTGCCAGTCTCTCTATATGTATTATTTTACATCTCGTTTTACAGGCTAAGTACTCTCCTGCTGCCTTGGTGGAAGTGGGGTTTTCTGGGAAGAACTGGAGGTGGAAGTTGGCCCCACATATTTCTTGGCTTATGTGGTTGCTAAATGGGCACATTGTATAGCCACTTACTGTGAAGATCATTACAGTTTTTATTGCATCTTTTGTTCCCACAACACCCCTTTTACCAAGGTGGCTGACCAGTGGGTTCATCCCAGTATTGTTCTGGATGTTTGCTTTGATCTGTTTAGTACTCTCAACTCCAGTCTGTGTACTGACCCCATAGAACAGAGCCACCTTTGTAGAGGCATTTCTCTAACTTCAGTGATTTTTGCAATTACTTCCAGTACTTACAAAATATGATAAATTTTCTGTCTTCAAGTTCAGACTGACATCTGGTAACTGATTTTTGTTAATTGTGTGATATAGTCTGGTGAACTGGTTTTTAAGTTTTGCTTAAAAACCTAATTTTGAGTTGAGCATTAATTTGCTTCAAAAGAAGTGGAGAAGTAGAGAGCGTAAATGTGCCAGAATGTATATGAAATAAGCCTTCTTCTGAAATTTGTTTCTGGATTTGCTGTAACAGGAATGGAGCACTCTGGTATGCATATTATGGAATATGCATAGGGGGAATTCTAGAAATTAATATATGGGAAGAAATAGATAAGTTGTGGTGCTCTGCTCAGCTGCTTGTATAAGAATTTGACAAGTGATCAAGGGGATTGTGGCTGGTAGGCTTGTACTATGCAAGATTTCTGCTAGTGAAAAGAATTCATTCTTTTTAGAAACTAATTTTTAACAGTCCAGGGTCACAGTGCCACAGATTTCAAGAGAGTCTAGAAAACTCTCCATTGTTTCTATCTGTAAATCAAAAACAGCCAAGTAACGTTTGATTCAATAAAAAGTAAATGTGTCTCTTGTCTAAAAGTATCTGTGCAGAAATTGTTCCAAGATGCTTTCAAACTGCTGAGTTGCAAATCACACAGGGAGGTATGATTGATTTATTGTGTGCTGCAATCTGGAGTATTTTATCACTGAATCTTTAGTGAGGAAGGATGATGTTAATAAAGCTGTAATGTATTTAGATCAAAAGCCTAGGAATAAAGAAAGAAGCACTACTCTATTACTGCAGATCAGGAAGATGTAGTTATTACCTGTGTTTCTGTAGAGCATAGCTCTTTCGGCAGTCTCTGCTAAGTCAGGCCATGAGGGATAGGCTTCATAAGTCAAGGCTACAGAGTTGGGTCTGGTGTGCCCATGGGACGCCCAGGTAATGGGAATTAGGCTGTGCTACTTAGGCACACAGCTGACATGGCCAGGCTGGTACCTGAATAGATGACAAAAGACTTGTAATAAGTCACACTTCAGTGGCGGAAGGCTAAGGCAGTCGTTCCCCAGCTGTGCACCTTTGCTCAGCAAGGCCATTGTAGGCCCTGAGAGCTGTATTCAGCAGCTAAATGCATCAATTTGTCAGCTGTGTGGCTGTGTGAGAAAGTTTGAAGTTGTTAAAAAAAAATCTATTTGCCCACAAGGCTTTGGAATCACTGATCTAGGGCAGTGAACAAGTTTTCCTTTCAAAAGTTGCATTTCTCAGGGTTAATTAGCTGACTTCCATTCATGCCTAGCTTGTGCCATCTTAACCTCCTGACTCTCATTTCTTCCTTGACACTCTTTTTTTTCTTTCCGTAGTGTGTCTGTATTTGAATTTCGCTGATTCCCAGCTATGTTGCTACCAGTCTGTGCTGGGTCAGCTGTTACCTTTGGGTGTTTTATTCTCCGAAGGTTTGCCTGAATCAGAATTGCCTTGAAAGCACTGGGGGGAACACAGTGGATCATGATAGATTTTAAAGGCTGTCTGCAGCCAGACATAGGTTTTCATAGCAGGCATCCCGGGATATAAGCAGAGGTAGAGGATCTGTGTTGAGGAACAGAGAGCTCTGCTCTCAACTGTGCCAAAGATTGGAGTTCAATTTGATTTCTGGGCTGTAGAAAAGGCAAATTCCTTCCCCCCCCTTCCTTCCCCCCACACCCCCCCAACCTCACCCATTACTGTTAATGCAAAAAGGAGGGGAGGCTGAGCTGCATTACATCTGGCAATGTGTACACAGACTGACAGGGTAATTATTGATGTAGACAGTGGTGGGATGGGAGGTTTGACTGGACAATATTGTATATCGCTCACGCTCAAACTAGCTGTAAAAACAATAGAGTTTAAAGATGATGTTATGTTCAGGATAGAAAAAAAGGGGAGTATTTTAACTGCCCTTAAAGCCATTTCTTTGTTGGATTTTTTTTAATCTTTGCTTTTGATTGAGTATGAAAAATGCTTCTCACAAAAGGGAATATTTAATAGCTTTGCTATTAGAAAACTATCTCTAAAGAAAATTGAGTCCTGGGTTTTGCTAACAGGCCTATGTATTTGCTAACTAACAAAGTCAACTGTCAGTTTATTAAATTATTAAACTGTTTGAGATCAGCAGTGTACATTGCTGCTTTAGGTACACCAAGAACAGGTGGTTCTTCAGCTGTTCTTGTTTCTTACTTTGATGTCTAAGTTTTTCCCTGGGTTTATTACTAACGTCTTCTCTCCTTTCCTCTGTGCCAAGCTAAGGGCATGACCAACTGATCCCTGAGATCAGAGATGCTCATCAGTGAAGGGAAAATAAAATTTTAAGTAGTGCAAAATGATCTGAAGAACTCTAATATGGAAACTCAAGTTTTCAGTATCTAGAGTAATGTCTTAGTGTCACAACTCCTCTTGAAGACAAGTTCTGCCCTGGCTTAGAGGTGGAGCAGAGAGAAGGGCAAGAAGGTTTGGTGGTTTCACAGGGAGGGACCATGTTAGGGTTTCAACAGGGCGGGGTGAAGCATCCAGCCACTCTGACTTTCTGCCCATTCCTCTTGCTTGGCTACGTGAGGGGCTTCAGTGGCATTTGTAGCACCAGCCTGTTTGAAGTCTCTGACATTGCACTTTTTTACCCATAAATACCAACAGAGGCTACTTTTGTGCTGATTTAAATGAGTGCCTTGAACTCTTCCTGTAAGCAGGTACAAGTTAAGGTTTTATCCCACTTGAGTTTAAAAGGGCTAGTCTGCCTTATGACTGCTGCTGATAAAAGTACAAAACTAAATCTTCTGTATAGCTATTCTCCTCTTAAAAAATCACTGTAGCAGTAATATCCTTTTGTGACTTAATATAAGGAAGTAAATGGCACCGTTGGCGAGGATATATTTTGATTGGTTTCCATATTTAATGTTGGCCTCCAGGATACTAGCTGGGATGGAGCAGTTGCTGGACCCATTTTGGCAAATTCTCAACATGGTCTGTGACTTGATTCCTGATTCAGTTGAAGTCAGCAGCAAATTTATTGGGCTGGGGTTTTTGCATGAGTGTATGAACATTTCTCCATTTTAAGTCCGGGGTAAATCATGGATTTGTCTCGTCCACAGAGAAGACGTGCTAAGGGCCAAAGTTGGTAGAAGTAGGGGGAAAAGTTGGCAAATGGCCTCAGACTTCAGTTTGTCAAAATCCCCTTTTTGTTCCCCTAAACAATGAGGGCTGTGCTTCATAGTGATGAAGCTAGGCACTTGCCTGTCATTACAGGGCTGTATTAATTTATTCTCTGGATTAATCTAGGTAAACATTTCTAGTGACCATATGGCTGTGGTGTCAGGAAAGATATAAAACTCTGCAGCATTTCGAGGTGGCAAGAGGTTCATGGTATCTCACATAGCTACACACACTGTAACAATGTTTTACTCAGAGACTACACCAACCTTGTTTTTGTTGTAGCCTCTTCTGCCTTGCCACTGGAGTCTTACCCTTCATGCTCAGCTCTGCAACAGGATCAACACCTTCTAGCACCATCATGTCACAAGTAGGTGGTGGTCGTAGTTGTTTTGTATGTTACTGTTGTCCAGAATCTACATAAGATAGTAGTAAAGACTGGAATCCCTGGGTTATGTTACATCTCATTCGAGTTTATTAAAGGATTCGTGCATCTCTGACCAAATCAGTGCTTAGAGGCATTTAACTAACATCTAAGAGACATCTAAGTATTATTGATCATAAGAAGCTGGGCTGAATGAGCTACATGGAGTACAAAGGCCAAGACAGTCCAAGGGCTGACCTCACTGAGGAATTACTAACTCTCTGTGCAGAGGTGTTAAGTGTCCCCTAGGAAGGGAACTTTTTTGTAACAAGTTGCTTGGGCATAAAAGCTGTTGTAGGGAATGAGCCTTTACAATATATTCTTGAATTCTCATGTGTGTAATGGCAGATAACAAAATGTGGTTTGCTTGGGAGCAGAAAATCTTTATTGTATTGTGCAGATCTTTCTCATACTTAAAAACCTGTCGTGATCTCTTAGAAACTGGTCTCTTTGTGCTCAACCAGCCTTGACAGTGGGGGAAGGTCACTGTGTATTGTACAGACACCACTAAAACACTGTCATTTGTGCTAGATACTTTAAAAAAAAAAAAAAAGGAATTTAATGAGGCTCAACAACCTATATCCTGACTGTTGTTAAACATCTGACCTTAGTTTGTGAATTCTGAAACTTTAGAAAGTATGACCATGAGGATAGGCTAAAAACAACTAAAATGCTTCCTGACTCCTACTGAAAGTACTGCAAGTTTCCTATCGTTTGAGGCCAAGGAGGATTGTGAAATCATCCAGTTTGACCTCCTGTTTACCATGGGCCATTAACATTGACTTAGATTTACCCGAAATGAGCCAAGTGACTTGAGTTAAAGGACTTTAGTTCTCAGCAGCAGGGCCTGTTGGGCATATCAGGTAGAGAACAGAAGTGCCATCAAAACAGTATCTTGCAAAGCTATGAAATTAATTAGGTGAGACATGCTCAGATGATTGCAGCAAGTGAGCATTTGCTATGTTTACAGAAAGACAAAATCAGCTGAAGTCCTGCCAGTCTGACTGAGGGAAGGAAATGCTTCTCTTATCCAAGTATGATGGTAGTTTTGATTTTTAAAATGGGTGAGTATAAGACATAGCAATCAGGAATCTAAGAAAAATGATGAGCTGGAAGCCCGAGAGTACTAGCCCTTTCTGTCCAGCATACTGTCTTGAGCTGTGCCAATATTCAGTATTCTGGGAAAGGTTTAAAAACAAACCATAAGTGTGCCAGGATAGCTCTGAACTTGGGTAAAGAGTCCCTTCCTGACCCATGCAGGTGACTCAAGTTGTGGGACATGAAGCTTAGTTATTCGTTACTATAAAACCTGATGGCATTTGTCTTTTCAGCCTACTATAGAAATATCTTACCTCTTTACACTGTGCTCAAATATGGTTTATATTACCTATTAAAACCACTGGCACTACCCCTGAGAATAATTTTCTTCATTGAGGTTGTTTGTAGTGTCTGTGTTTGAAACATGCTTTTCCTATAAAAGCTGCCTCACTTATTCTGACAGTGAGTCTATATTTCAGTAATTAGGATTAATCCTGGGACTTTGAATTCCTGATTATTTCACTCTGATCTCAGAGGTGATAATCACCAATGTGATAATCTGCACAAAAGCAAGGTATATGCTATCTATTTTAGATGTGCTGAACCCTTTGTACACTAAGCTTATTTTATCCCTTCAGTTTCTAGGTAGAGAAGGAGTTGGAGACTCATCGAGGACTCCTATCCCATGCTGTTGTAAAGAAGCCTTTCTTACAAGCAGACAAGAATGAATTTAAGGGCTGTACTATGCAGTGCCATGGAGTTATATCTGTAAATCCTTTTCCATTCCCCTGGGAACTTCTGAACATAAGTCACCATTAAACAAATCACACCACAGAATCTAACTTTTTATCAGATATATCAACTGTTAGTGCTGTTTACTGTATGATTTCTTGACCTTTATAATATAGTTTTAGTAGCCTTTCCTAATCTGTCTTTTGAGTCACTTATAGTAATTTATGTTCAAAATGTAAAGGTAATGGCCATAAGTTAATTATCTTTTTGTGCAGAAAGCCTATGTTTTCACTGTTTCTCTGCTTTTGCATGCTCCCACAAAGACTATTGCATGTAAGTGTGTTCTTACATGTTCAAAAACGTAGAGTCAGGTAGCAGCCGTCCAAGTTCCAAGGTCCTGGGAATCAGTGTTGTCAGTATGCCCCAATTCTGACCTGAACAGACCATCTTGTGCTAGCAGATGGATGGGTCTGCCTCCTCTGTCAACAAAGGCATCAATTGTGGTGGTGGTTTGGTCTCATTCCAAGTCTCTGAGTGCTGTAATCTTAATTCACTTAAGCCACTAATCATGACATTCATTTTGGCCTGGGCTGGTTTCAACTGGAAATGTAAAGTTGCCTTTATTTTCTCAGTGATCTCAAGTGTATGCATAATACAGATATGGTGAGCAAGCCAAATACTGCTACTGGATGCAGTTGCACCGGCTTTAGAAGTTGCAAGTTCATGTAAAGCTTGCCATCCCAGCCGGCTGATGCTCGTAGTGTGTTGCTTCACATGACAGAAGGGGAAGTTCACTGCAGAATCCTAACCTTTGTGGAAACAATTCTTTGATTAACATTCCCCGTAACGTGTTCTGTCTATGTGTTATTGCTAACACATAGATCCAAACGCAGGCACCCAGCGAAGCTGTGGGTTCAGGGCAGTTCCTGAGTAGTCAAAGTGTGTGTGCTCTGTACACCAATGCCAAAGAAATTCCTGAGACACATCCACCATGGATGTTGCTGTCCCCCTGCAAACACTTCTCACTGTAAAAGAGGTTCTTGTTTGATATTGTTTGGTTTGGACTTAGCTTGGCACAAGGAGGAGATAAGGGAGATTAACTAAATATAATAAATATGATTACATAACAATCTTTAGCAGAAAATCTGATGTGTCTTGCAGGGTTAAGTGAAGAAAACTAAGGCAACATCAACTTGTCCTGAGCTACGGAGTGAACTAGTGGGTGAACAGGGTAGAAGCCAGTGTTCCTAGCACCCACGCTGAGGTGGGAGAAGAGGCAAGGGAAGGAAAATACCGGTGCAGACACACCTTCAGCTGTGATAGTAATTTAAGTCAAGATGGATTTTGAAATGTTTCTTATGCACCCTAAATACTTAAATGGGAAAGTATCAGATGTAAGTCAGGAGTGACTGTAGGCTGGGATATACATTATATATGTGTGTGTGTGTATAAAAAAAACAACTATATGTGCAAACTTGTGACTGAGATGTTTTTCTGAATTGCAAATCTCCAGGAATTGGGAACTCTGATTTCTGAATTTCCCTAAGCAATCTCTACCTGTCAGCTCCCTTCCTCTCTTCTGAACAGTTGCTTGTTTAACAATTGTGCTTGTTTTGGCTGGAAACATAGAGGTACTTGTACACAGGCAGGTATGGACATTTATTTTGTTCTTGGTACATCTCTGAGATAGGACTGCCAGCTATGACAAAAGAAGATTTAAGTGCAATATTTGAGGAGAGGAGGTCCTTGTTAAAAACTATTCCTTTAAAAAAAAAAACAAAAAACAAAAACAACTAAACCATTGCTAAAGGAAAGAGGAAGGTAGGAATTTTAAGTTTCATAATAAAGGTAGTAGTGGAAGTTTTGCAGGAACAATTTATTGGCCTGTCAGAAATGGATTAAACCATTTTAGTGTGGTATTTTCTCTGTTGCAGAATGAAGTTTTGGTTTGGGATTTTTCTTCTGAAGAACCTGGAGAAAAACACGGGGGGCAGTCTGGAGAGGATGGGGATTTATTTCAGCAGATATAGAACTGTTCAGACCTGTAAGATGATGTTTTTCTACAAAGGGCGTTCTTTTCAGTCTGCTGATGAAAAGTCTTGTGGGTTTCCCACCAGTAGAAGCTGCTTAATTACATTTTGTGTATGCTCTTAGAGTACCTGTTTGGTGAGAACCTGACAAATGGTCTTCTGAAAGTAAATCAATTCTGTTTTCTTGGGCTTTCTTGAATATACATGATGTCCGGAGCCTGAAAAGCACAGCAGTGGCACAAGAGGAAGCAAACAGTGGGGCGCCAGTTAGGCTCTGTGGTTCTCTGAAAGACTTTGTAGCCTCCTGTAAAGAAAAAGAAGAATGTGCCATTGGCGGTAGTGAGTAAATGGAACCTTCTTGTCTTCTTTGCTCTTGTCTCCTTATAAATAAACCATTGTTGTCCATCCTTGGCATTTGCAGTTCATTGTGATAAATTGGTCTTGATGTGTCTGACATTTCAACCAAGTTGTTTAATGGTGCTTTTCTGAAAAGGCAGATCTTGCTATAACTTGCATTGGTCCAGAATATATCCAGGGTAAGAGCACTCACCGTCACATACAGTGCTAACCCTTTCCTTTCTGGGTGGATGAAGAAGAAAGTAGGAAGTAAACATTTTGGTCATGTAAGCCCAAAAGGCCTGGGTTTGTTTAAGCAGTGTGCAGAAACAGAAATGGTAAGTCTGGATTGCAGTAGCTAAAAGCCTGTTTCGTAGTGTGGACAACAACATTGAGTCCACTTGCACTGCTGCAGCATTTCTGGGGGCGGGGGGAGAACACAACTTGCTGAAATAATGCAGAAGTATTTTCATCAAAATTTTGCTTTGAGTTTTATGCAAGATCTCCTATCTGTTATCTGCCAGTGCTTACAAGTTGTTGGCTTCCATGCAACAATTGCTTGGGTGCAGAAACCACTGGAACGCAGAGATTTGATGACCTGTGACCAACAGCAGCTTCTGTTGCTGTATCCCTGCAAGTTCAAGCTTTGATTTACATTTTTTTAAATGTCCGTAATTACTCTGTCAGCGAGATGATTAACACAGAGATTGCTTTCCATAAATAGGACTCTTCTGTCCATACCTTTACAAACCTTTCAGCTTCCCAAAGCTATTAAGCATCTGCCCACAGCAGCCAAGAAAAAGTAATGCCCATACTTAAACTGTGACCAATAAATAACCTTTTTGCTGGTTAATGATCCCAGTGTGTTATGATACCATTTTATAATTATATTTCACCTTCTTCAAAATCAGGTGTGTGGAAAGTGTTCTCGCCTCTCTTGACCCACTTAGTTCTCAATGGAGATTTACTATGAGGTTGAAAAAGCTGGTCCTACTTGGCACCAAAACAAATTTTCCTTTCCATCACCATAGCAAGAAGAACAATTTTTTGGGATGTGGACCAATAACCTGATGAACAAATGTCTTCGTGACTTTCTTTGGTCTCCCAGTTTTCCCAGTATGCCAGTCCAATGCAAACTTTGTTCTTAAATGCACTGCACAAATGCAGACAGGAGACAAACTTTCAAAGTGCAAAAGCATGGAAATCCATTTGGAGTAATAAATCTAGCGAGGAAAGTTATTTTTCTCATGTATTCTAAGCATGTGTTTGCTTATGGTAAAAACTTGGTTTAGAGCATGGGGTGGCCTAGAAGCAAACCTCATTACAGGGCCCAACCTCGAATTGAATGGGGGGGGAAGGAGAGGGGCTCAGCAGGGTGAGAGTGCTGTCTTGTGCAGCCGTGTGCAGGGTAGGGGGAGCTGTGGCCTCCTTGCCCCAGCAGCAAACTCCCATCTGCCTGGCCCTCTGAAGCGGCTCCTCAGCAGCCAGGGTTTGGTGGTGAAGCCATTTGGGAGAGGGCAGCTGGGTTTTGGTGGCCGTGGAGCTGCGCACCTCAGAGCTGAGAGGCTTTGGAGGCCTTGATGGAGGAATGCAAAGCCCAGGTAGCTGCAGGAGTCACGTCATCCTTCTGTACAGTATTTGTGGCAAAAAGCCCTGTTTTCACAGACACTGCTTGGCAAGTCTCTCAGAAGACAAGACAGCCCTGCTGTTGGGGTTAGGGTCCCTTCCCTGCAGCCAGGCATTGTGCCTCTCTCACATCCCCAGGCCTCCTGTGCTGCCTCATATGCATGGACTGTGGCCATCCATGTCCCTTTCCCAGAATTTGCTGTCTTCTCCTTCGAGTTGCCACCTTTCTCCTCAGAGGGGCTGATGGCAGTGCGGTGAGGCCTCTGGCGCCTGCCTTCCCTGGCCCCTGCAGGCTCCTCCTGCCAGAGTGCAGTCTGTAATCCTTGTGTGGCTCTGTACAGAGGTTTTAAAAAAAAAAAAAAAAAAAGTAACGGTGACTTGGCTGCACATTTTTATTTTTCCATGCAGCGTTCCCCAGACTCACACCTATGCATGTGAGGGCGGGGTAAGGCTGGCAGAAGCGGTATTTTTGGGGTGCGAGCCCTCTGTGCTGAGAGGATGTGGTGCTTCTAGGCCAAATGGACCATTTAACTCCATTTTTTTTCTTGTTGGAGGGGGCTGCTCGTTGCCAAACAGCTGCCACAGAATTTGTTTTTCTTTCTGTATCCATGAATATTACTTGGGCATATTTAAGGATGGTGCACCCCAGCATACAACTCGGGGGATGGTGTCCAGAGCAGCTCGGCTGCAGTGAGGCATGCCAGCTTCCTCGAGGGTGAGGGCAAGCACCTTGTTTTACACCATTTTGCACGGTTGGCAAGTGACCTGGTTTTCAGACATGCTATCTGACTTCTGTGGAAAGACGCGAGTGCTCAGTGCCACCAAGCGTCCCTGCAGTTGTGCACTATAAACCTACAGTTTAGAGGGACCAGGGCTGAGGGGAAAATGCAGGACATGGTTCCTGGCCTGTAGCAGGGCACTGATCTGAGCTGGCGGATGTGTTGATCCCAGTGGGGTGGTGGTGTGGAGCCTTTCCAATGTCAGGTGATTTTTATTACTGACGTGCTGGTAAAATAATCAAAAAGCCTAAGTGAGGATCCCTTTTTCCTCCGACTCTGCAGATCATGCAACATTCATAAATGT
This sequence comes from Pygoscelis adeliae, assembly GCF_000699105.1. Classification (NCBI taxonomy): domain Eukaryota; kingdom Metazoa; phylum Chordata; class Aves; order Sphenisciformes; family Spheniscidae; genus Pygoscelis; species Pygoscelis adeliae. The sequence goes on along the minus strand of NW_008824376.1, from coordinate 618,843 downwards.
TATTTAGGTATGCAGTGAGCAAATTTCAACAAAAATGCTGTCTTGCCTCAGGGTTATAAAACTTCATTACATCTGTTATTAACTGTCTGTCTGTGGCAGGGCCTAATTTTTCTTGATATATTGATTGCCTACAGCTTCTAGAAACTGCTTCTTATAGCACTTCAAGGTGCTAAGGCAGAGAAATCCTGGGATTAAATGGCACTGTTTTCGAAGTGTCTGATTGATGCTTTGGGGCTGTAAGATGCACCTCTACAGCCTTCTTGTGCAGGTGGAAAGGGAGAGGTATAATTTTCATCCTCTTTTGCTCAGCACTTAGGAAGGTGTTTGACTTTGCATAAATACCTTTACCAGGGCAGGGTAATGTGAAAGTTTTAATTCAGAATTTAGGTTCCTGCCTTTTCAGTATACCTGCCGCCATATATAGTGTTATCATCGTTAATACCAATGGAAGAACTATTTGAAAACATGTAATTTTTTGAAGAGAGAAATGGGTCTGTTTAATAAGCAAATCCCGCCAAACTGGGTGATGATTCCAGAATACTAAACAATTGTTTAAACTGTGGAACATTATGCATTCAAGCAGCTTTGTCACAATAAATGCAGATCTGTTGCTCTTTACACTAATATGGAGAAAATAAAAGGAATTTTGGCAATGCAAAATAGTTATAAGAGAACGAGTTTCACAGCTTGCTTGGTTCCAGATAAATTTGGCAGATTTTTTTTCATAGCTGATTTCTTGCATGTACTGGGGGTTTTGCTTCTGCAGGTCTTCCTGTGTCTCCATGTTAGATCACAGTCGCTGTTAATTTAGGTAGTTACGGTTAAGTTTGTTTAACGTGTGAGTTCATGCTTATGCTTGCCACTTTTTCCCCAGGTTTACTGACTATAATCTGCCTAGATCATTAAATTTAGAAATTGCCCTGCAATACCAAACATATAAGTAAACCCTTATATTAAAATTAGGCAATTTGTTTTTCCTGACTTAATTTGAGGTAGCATTTTCAGAGGAGTTTTGTCCAGTACTGCTGCTGCTGTGTGCAGGGTGCTAGTGTTTTAATAGCAAAAGCACAGTGTATTGGGGGTTTGAGGCAGTCACAAATAGGCAGTGCTGTTGCTGTATTGAGCATTACTCACACTGAGTATTCCAACAGTCCTTCAACCAGCCCTAGGTTCTTAGTTGAAATCCCTGTTAATCTATTGAAGCAACTCTGTAAGTTCATTTTGGTTGAGTTAAGCCTGAAAATAAGAGAGAGGGGTGGTATTTGTTTAATTTGCGTGTTCCTGTACGGTTACGTTCCTGTAAGGGATTGGCTGGGTCAGACACAGGCTGGAAGGACAGGAAGGTCCTTGTTTCTGGGGAAGCCTGTGCAAGGAGACCTGATTCAAGAGGCAGCAGCATGTTGCAGAGAGGAAAGTCACAGCACAAAGCTGGGCACTTCTAGCCCACGCACAGACTGAGATGGCAAGGAGAAGGTGGGAAGGGGCCACTAGGCCCCAAGTGTGTGTAAAGAGCCATGGGCTCTATGCACACTTTGTTGCAACTTGGTGCCACTGGGACAGCCAGAAGCAAGAGCCTACCTGCAAGGAAATGCTAGTAGGAGAAGTTGCATACGAATCTGACTTCTGTTCCTCTCCCCTAATTCCTTTCAGTTTAAAGTTAAGTTTCTGGAGTTTTGTTGAAATAAACAGTGGCGCTTTTCTTGCCACCCCTCACCCCTTTTTTTTTCCACCCCATGTAAAAGTATTGTGATCTTTTTTGGGGAACGCATACAGGACATGTAAGCAGCCATACCTCAAAATCAGTGTTGACTTGAGATTTCATTACAATATGTCTCAGGATTGAGCCATACAAAATAAAAAAGCGCAAACAATGTTAGCAATGTCTAGAATTATGTTTAACTTGGGTTTTTTTTCTTTATTTTATTCTTACAGCCAAGCAAGTATGTCCAGCTGAAAAAATTAGCTGTGGAGACTTAAGCAACAAATGTATCCCGTCATCCTGGAGATGTGATGGGCAGAAGGATTGTGAAAGTGGTATTGATGAGGCTGGTTGCACTCCTGGTGAGTTAGAGTAATACTTTAATATGTATGCAACATCTCCCTTTAGGACGATAAAAGTCCTATAGTGACTATTACAAATTGTATGTACAGGGATGACTTTTCCTGCCAGCAAATTCATTCACTCTGTATTTGCAGTGGTAAGTAATGAATTTTAGAAGAAGAGAGGAAAGAAGAATTCTCCAGTTGGAGCTGGCTGGAGAATATAAAGTGAAGTCTGTGGAGAATTAAGTATTCTTTTACTACTGTAGCAGAGTACAGTTAGTCACTTGGGAACATGATTGTCAAGGTTAATACCCAGATGATGCAGTAAGGACTTAAATAACAATGTTCAAACGTTTATTCTGTGGTAGCTCAGCAGCTTACTGCCATGCCCTTCCTCCTGCAGATTGTAGCCCTATAGACTAAGGCTAGCTTCTGCTGGGATATAATAGATAGGCCTGGACATTTCTTTATTAATAGCTTGTTGGTTTCATTGGACAGAGAGAGAATGAGAATGATATACTATTTACTGTAACTGTTTTAAATTCAGTCCCTAAATGGCCATTGCCTTTTATTAGGCCTTTCTCTGCTGAATGAAAGAGCTCTTTAACGGTGTTTTCCCTCTGTGAAAACTCCTACACTGTGTAATCAAGCCATTTCTCAAACTGTCTTTTTGATAGACTAAACATATTTAGTTCTTTATGCTTCTTGTTGTCAAATACTTTCTTTTGAATGAATGCTTGACTCATTTTTGTGGCTCCCTTCGGTATCCCAGCTGATTTTCCAACTTTCTTTTTATATAGACCACCGGAACTTAGGGAATATCAGTCTTACCAGTCGGTGCAGAAGTAAAATCAGCTTTCTAATACTGTTCTTATATAACTCTGTGGTTATTAAATTCTTTGTGTGCAAACAATCCCAGGCTATTAAGAAGCTATTTCATGCTCTGTGTAGTTATTCACCCATCCATCAATATTTCTGGTGTTGCACATGATATCAGCAATGTTACTTTTACTTCCAGATTACTGGTGAAAGGGTTGAATGATTACATGCAAGCACACATTGATGTTTCTGCATTTGAAAACCGAATTTTGGGCTCTAATACCTAGCCAGTTAATAATCCGCATTATTTCTTTTCATTGAAGTTGTGTAATGAAATATGTTTTATGTGAACATTTTGTGGTTCTGAGCAAAACACGTGGATAAACTTATTTCTTTGCAGTCAGCTTTATCAAACAAAATCTTACCAAAGATTTTACTGTCTGAGCAACCTGTTCTAGTGTTTAGCTACTCATTGTAAAAATATTTTTTCTTTGTCCTTTTTTACTTTTTCCTTTGTCACAACTTGTGGCCATTGCCTCTTCTCCTTTTGCTGCGCATTTCTGAGAAGAGTTGGCCTCTAGCTTCACTGTATCACCCCTTTAGATATTGGAAAACTACAGTAAGATCTCCCTCCAACCTTCTCCAGGTTAACCAAACCCATTTCCCTCAGCCCCTCCTTTTATATCACGTGCTCCAGCACCATAACCAATCTTGATGGACTTCCACTGGACCCTCTCCAGGTTGCGAATGCCTTTCGTGTACTGTCAGGGTGGCACAAAACCGGACATAGTATTTCAGATATGACCTAACAAGTACCAGCTCGGGGAGAATAATCACGTCCCTCAACCTCCTGGCCTCACTCTTGGTAATGAAACCCAGTGTGCAGTTTGTTATGTATGAAGCTCAGTATGAAGGCTGGATGCAACTCACTAATTCAATTAACTACAGATTAGACACAAAGTTTTTCAAAACATCTCCGTTCCATATTGTACATGACTCAGAGGTCCGTGGTAACAGTAACGGTTACTGTGGTTGTGCTGAGCCTGTACGGCATAGTTCCAGTTGGATTGGCTCGCAAGGAAAAGGTGTAGGTTTGCCTTACGTTGCCTCCTGTTTCACGTGGAATTAAGTGTGTGTGCATGGACAATTCCTAAGTTATAAATTATTATGATGTGGTAAGTTGGTGATGTGCTTAGACCCCTGGTCCTGTGTCCTTTAAGCTAATGATGTTTTGGCAGTTGTCAAAAGTCTTTTATTGGTTTTCTGTATGAAACTCTTAGTGTTCTCTCTATAGCGTATGCATTTTTTTTTCCTTTGAATGGGAGGCTTGAATTAGAGACAAGTTCAGAAGATAATTGTAACTGCTATTGAAAAAATTATTCTTTTCCCAATATGAGTTAGTGAAATTAAAACATTTTTTACACTGGTGGCTGCCTCCACTAATTTAATGCTGCTGCTGCTGCTTACACCAGTAGGAGTTGTCTCATGGAGTCTTTTATTTATAATAAAAATCTACTTGAAATTGCTTTGAACTTCTTTTTTTCAAGGCTCTAGGTAACCCCCAAAATGAATGTAAATATGTTCTGAATGCCACATAATTTCAGCATAATGATGCTATTAATGGCTTTAGAAATAGCTGAGTGTTTCTCTTCTGGATGTTTCAGCATCTCTAGTCTTGTATATCTTCCAGTTTTAGTGCACATGCAGGTTCTTAAAATCGAAATTCAATCCAAGGACAAACTACCATCTTCTGATGGTTGTTGGGTAACTCATGTGAAATAAATTAGTGACTTTCATCTAGTTCCCTATGACTGAGTGTTGTCCCCACATAGGCTGCCGCCTCGGTGGGTGCACATTGGCAATCTCTGCCGAGGGGTTGCTGCTGAGTCTAAATGTGGGATGGGCCGTTCTCTGGCCAGAGGACCAGGCAGAAAGGCACTGACAGGCAAACTTGGAGCTTCCTGGGTGGATGCAAACATCAGAAGCTTTCAGTCCTAAGATCTGTCAACTCAGCACCTTTCAGAAGCATTAAACTCACTTTGAGAAGGAGACAGGAGGCACTACTGAATGACTGTAGTGGGAGCGTTTTCACTGAGGCTGCTTGTCAAATTAAGGTGTTTTCCTCATGGATGAGAACAAATGTGTTAGCCGTTTAAACTCCGAGAGCTTGTGGAGGATTGATAGCTATCCTCTCTTTTATCCAAATCTGATAAGCCTCACTAAGCCTATCTACTGATACTCTGTTAACATTCCCATTTCTTCACTGTTTAGAATCCTCCTTTATCCGTTTTTTCTTATCTCAGCAGGACACAGTATCCTGACAAAAAAAAAAAGTCTGTTCCTAGGTTCGGACCTTTTCTTTTTTTTCTTTTCTTTTTTTTTTATTTTAACCTCTGCACCCACATTTTTGTTCTCATTTTAAAAGAAGCTTCAGCACTGACTGTCACCTGCAGCTCCTTGGAGCAGAGCACCCTGTCGTAGCTAAGGCTGCACCTCTCACAGAGCTGACCAACTTGTCTATAAATAACACATCTTTCTGGATAAATGTTTGGAAGGGAGTTTATTTGTGCTCAGGATAATTTCTGTGGTGAGAGCCTGCGTGTGCAATAAACAAGTGGAAGATGACTTGAAGATATTGTGAGGGCATCCACAAGAAAAACTCTAAGCTCTTTCTAAATCCATGTTACTAAAGTTATTACTTCAAGCTAATGTGACACATTAAACATATTTTAACTATGGATACTCCTATTTCTTGATAGGAATAACTGGCTTTTAGTATTATAATTCTTCAAACGAACCTAATATGGAGTTTATGAACATTATTTGAGCCTGCATTTCTGCGTTGGTAATTTGTACTACTGACAATATTGTGCTGGCATCCAGATATAGGAGGAGGGCTTGATTGTGCTGAGGCTGTGCAAGTGCCTGTCCCTAAGTCAAAATGTTCACAGTTCAAGTTAAGGGAGGATCTACTGCAAGAGAGTGCAGGAGAGGAAAACAATGATTATGGTGGTAGAATCATCCAAAACTGTAAGAACAGTGCAAGTGTATTATGGTCCTTCCTTCTATGTCTGCTTCTGGCCTCTAACAACTTGCTTTTCAGATACTGTTCTGGATTTGATAATTCTTGATGGATTTTTCTTCTCAGAATTATGTAATTGCTATTTGAATCAATGTGAAATTTATCCAGCATAGTTAATGTAGGCACTGGCACGGCCAGCTGGAGGGAGAAAGCTGCTGTTCAGAAATTCAGGAACAAAAGTATATAATACGAATAAGGGAATCTTCTGTTTGGGTTGGGTTCTCCTTTGTGCTTTGTATAAGCCACATCCTTGGTGCATCATCTTGCATGAATGGAAACAAACTGGTGCTCTACATCCCTCTCCTTTGCTTTTGGTCACTGTTGAAGACTTGCTGTTTCGATTGGTACCCTGTGTGATCTGAAAAAGGTTTGTTACAGCAGTGCTCAGAATATTCTTCAAAGAAGGAGAGAATTTGCAGTCTCGTATGCTGTCCTTGTGTAACCCCCTTTAGACAAAGGGTTCAGCTACAGTTAGCAAGTTCTGGACTTACCTGAGTGCAGGTATGCTGGAAAGAAAATGCATCATCTCAAACAATGAATAAGTCAAATATTTCCTTTGAGTTCCTCATCTCCCCCTGTACAATCCAGCCCTATAAAAAGCTAGCCTTAGGAGTAAGCAAAACAGACTGTATTCATCTGAAATAAGGGCCCTGTTTGCCATGTCTGGAGTGAGAAACAACAATTTGATAGATGAAATCCATTAAAATAAAAACTTGCAGAGAGATCTGTAAAACAGCCTTTGCTGGCCTGTTAGGCCTGGTCTGGTACCAGTATTAGGAAAGCAGTTATTTTCATAAGCAGTGCAGGCACTGACCCCATCATACTGCTTGGAAGCCATTATCAATGGATGGTAAGGCACTTTATTGTTGTTGTTCACCCATGAACAAGGAGGAAAAATGGTACGATTTTCACCCTGTGGACGAACTTCCCAAGGAAGCAGTGGAAGCTGTGAGTTATTTAACCTGCAGTGGATAAAGCTAGGGATCCAGATTTGTGTCTGCACAGGCTGTAATTACACCAGGGATTAATTGTGGGTATTAATCCTTGCACGTAGGTAGCTAAGTGCCTGTCTGCCTAAATAATTTACTTCCAGCAGGTAGGCTTTAAGTCCACTGCTAACTTCCAGTGCACAAACAATTTTTGAAAATGCAAATATCTGCCTTTTTAAAATAAAAGAGTATATAAAAAGAAAAAAAACTTATTTTTAAGTTCTTTGGAGGCGAAGTAATTTGTGTCTTTACAATACTAAGTGTGTTGTCATAGGTCAGGTTTAGTCCTCTAAAATAGACATCAACAGTTAATGTAAGAGCAGTCTTGAATTTGCTGGCTTGGAGGTGCTGGCATCCTCTTTCTTATTTCCCTGGTTGAGGTTGTCTGCTCCCAGTGTACCTAACCTTTGTCACAATTGATTGGACAAGCTTAGGAACGTGTTTACTGAGACTAAAAAGAGAAATTAAATATGAGAGACTGTAATTAAAGCATCACAACTCGGGGTCAGTCTGGACTTTGCTAACTACTGCTGAACTTGTTAAATCTCTGCTAAGAGAGAGATTAACCAGTGTTTTGTCAGCTGCTTGGGAATGCAGAGAGCATTTCAGCATGGCTTTAGAACAGAAGAGCTACCATTCTGCAACAGCTGAAATGGGCATTGCACCCCTGTAACACACACATCGCTTGTTCCTCCTGACAGGACTCTGGATACTCAACAGAGAGAGCAAGGCTCTGGTCCCATCTCTTCTGATTGTGTTACTTCTTCTCACCTGGACCACTTCTTGCACTCAGTATGGAAATTATGTCTTGCAGATGAGGAGTTGGAAGTGTACAATTTTCCCCTTTCCCAATAGTCAGATACAGTGAAATGATGTATTCATTGATATATTGATAGCATAATAAGCTTATTTTCCTATACCATGATTTATTCTGCTTAACTACAGTATAGAGACAGTGATCCATGGGAACTTGTGCAGGTAGTGGATGTACTTAATACTGATCTCATAAAGTTGTCCAAGGGTGAGAGCCAGGAATTCCAGCAGGAGTCTCATGACAGTGACAGCCTCATTACCGAGAGCATCTTCTTTTGGACCCTGGTCTTCCGGCTTTTCGTCGCTGACCATATATCTCAGAATTAGTTCTAGATTTTCATCCCTATGATACGATATGTCAGATTCAAAGTGAACAAACTGGGTAAAGTTTTTTAAATTAATAAGGGAAACAACAACAGTAAGCACATTCTTGCTCAGCTGTAAGCCACATGGCCTTGCTATGGTAGCTCACAGCCTTCACATTTCCATAGTGTATATATATCACTTACAAGATCCTCAGGGCAGGAACTTTTCACTTACTCTTTTCTGGTAAAGTTCCAGGCACATGTGTGATTCTCCATAAAAAGCAGCAGTGCCTACAAGTGAGGGGTCCTTTTCTTGGAAGGTCCAAGTGCAGAAAACTTTCAGAGTCAGCTCTTTCCAATGCCCTGCTCAATAGCCCTCACATCACCTGAGAACCATTGGCAGAAGGCAGAATTTAAAGCAGGCTAAAGCTTGTCTGATCCCTCCAGCAGATCCACCTTGTGATGAGCCAGCTGAAGTGGGGAAATTACAAAGCTGATTTAAAGCCACCTTCCTCCACACCGCTCCTGCACCTGCACTCACATGAACTGACCTTTCTGTTGACAGTTAAATTGTTTTATCATTGTTTATCATTGTCCTGTAGCAATAAGGAGCATCATGTGGTCTCAGCATCATTTTCCTGATGCAGTAAAAGGTACCTGTGTTTTGCAGGAGTCATACTTCCAGTGCTACCTATGGGGATTTGACCATACTGATTCTGTTCGTTCCAAATCTCCACAGATCCTACTGAGAGCTTTTTACTTGGTGATAATGTAGCATTAATTTTATTTTTCTTTGCAGCCTGATTAATACATGCTTTCATCAAAGTTATGAATTCTGTTCGTAATTCTTCATTAACAGGCTAGGTGCACAGTGATGTGCTGTTCCTCAGTCAGCTCAGAGGGAAATCAAGCCCAAAGGATCAGATTTTGCCATATATTCTCCCTGAGAAACCCATCAATTTTAATGGGGTTAAAGACCGTAGCATTGCATTTGTGCTTGTAGAGGAAATATTTATCTACAATCACTATTTGTGATTATTTCAGCATGTGATGAAAAGAGACATAGCTAGCCTGAAATTCCTGTCATTTTATAGAAGGTAGCTGTAACTCGAGTACGCTTGCCACGGTGGAGGAATCTACAATTATTTCCAAGAATGGAAAGAAAATTGCTACAGATTTAACAAATGAAAGTCCTTCATAAGTAAGATAAGGTAGCACAGCAATGATATCCTCTGGGCTTTATATGATGTTTAATTACTGGACAGCTGGAGGGATTAATGCTTCTGCATTATGCCCTGGCTCTCAGAAATTAAACATGTACAGCTGCCACTTTATCACTGCTTAAAGTATTAGAGCTCCTTCGAAAGCAGTAGTAATTGCAGAAAAATCCCCATTGTTGTTTAGGAAAAATCTCAGCCCATAATCATATTTGTCCTGAGTTCCTTCAGAACAAAACAGCAAAAAAATGAGATTGGTAGTTACCTTTAATTGCACTCTTACCAGAAAAATAAAGGTAGCTGCATTTGTAATATATTGGATGCTTGTTGTAATTCAATGTAAAATACTGCATGAACTTAGGTTAGAGGTAAGATAGTTATTGCATTTGTCAAGAATTAAACCCTGAAGCCATGGCCTAAGCTCTGCCAGGGCTCTACCTGCAGAAGGTTAGGGCAAAATGGCTTTGTTTTCCCTACTGCTGTGTCTTGAGCTTAGGTTTAAAAAAGAACAGACGCGCGTAACACTCTGCAAATAGTTTCCCACTACTGAGTGGTGCCTCGCTCACCATAGCAGGCTTTGGTGGTGGCCTCTGCACATTTGCTTTGTGCTGATCCCTCAGTTACAGATAAATTGTCTGTATCAGTATGTTCCGTGAATAATTTATTCTTTAAAGCGTAATAGACGAAAACACAATATGAAAACAAGACAATTTAGAATTTGGTACTTTTACAATGTTTCCCTGAAAGTACACTAGGAAAAAAGAGTAGATGCAAAGAACATACTGCAAGCACACACTCATGTGCACGTGCACACACACCCCAAATGATAATTTTTTTCCAGAGTTGTGGAAGACTGGTGTGAAAGAACTGCTTTTATACAAAGATCTGTGGATAATTAAAACTAAAGCCTAATACTGCTGGACTGCATGTTACCTGTGCGCGCATACAAAAGCTTTGTTCTGCTGCTTTTTCTGTACTTTAGCTGGAGAAGTTGTCTTTGATTCTTCTTTCCAATCTCACATGTCGTACTGTCAGAGGAGCAAAAATTGGCCTGTAGTTATGTTTATCTTCTGGGCAGCCTATCTTTCAACAGTAAGAGCTCTTGGAGTTGAAATAACCAAGAAATTGCATCTCTTATTGCCAAATATGATTGTATTTCATGTCCCTGAAGTGCTTTCTTCATAAGAATGGAGCTATAATTCTGACCCTATTGATCCAAAAAGCAAGAATCTGTTTAGTTTTATTAAGGGAAATCTCCTGTAGCTGTCAGCGCCAATGATCATGTTATGATGGCAGATATGTGGGTAGGAGTTCCATCCTTCAGTGGCCACGGGTACATATGCGTTACGCTAATTAACGAGTGCTTAACAGTTATGCTTCCTGAGCATATGATCGGAAATCAGAATCAGTTAGCTTGAACTCAGTACAGTCCTACGCGGGAGATGTAATGTTTGATGCAAAACCAAAAAAAAAGCTATTTTATGAGTCATGTTAATGGATAAAACAACATCTGAATGTTATCTTAGTGGCTGAAATACCTGAAATATGCTATTTTCATATAGAGGAAGATATAATGGTTGAATTAACTTTGCTTATATTTTGCAAAGAAATTTGTTTACTTTGATAAAATATAACTGGGAAGGTTTAGCTCACAATAAAATACACTTCAATACACTTGTTTTTTCCAAAAAGTTTAAAATAATTGCTCATGTACAATTGATTCTTCCTCTCAGCCCAAATCCAGCAAAGTGCTGCCTTCTATTTCAAAGCCATAGAAACTGAAGGGCAAATACTAATGCCATAAAAATCTCACTACTATTAAAGTGAGTGCAGTTAGTACATGACCCTTACACTTTTAATTGCAGTGAGTGTCACTCACTGCTTAAATTTTCCATTTGAGTAGAAAATCTAAGGCATTTTTTCTAAAAATGATTGCCGTTCTTTTGTGGAATTGTGGGTACGTTATGTGGGTACGTTGTTTACATCATATAATAGCTGTGCCCCCTAATATCACATAAGTGAAAATAATTAAGGGCTGGTTGTTTCCTGAAGAGTCTGTCAATCTCTCCCCCTCCCAAAACCACCACAGGGGTCTTGTCTTTATAGACTTGGTCAGTATAGTATGTGCTTATATTCATAACCTTGAATCTGGCTACACTGAATTCTGCTAATTGTCTCATATCCTAGATGCTTCTTTTTTAAGGTACTCTTCCCTTCAGATCAGTTCCTTGCAAACTGTTTTATTTCAAAAGCCTCTTTTTAATTGTTATTGAACCTACATTCAAACTCACTTTGGATCACTGTTCCTAGAGAAATGTGAGAGACAGTTGGGTAAACGGGGGGTGAGATGTGACAACTCTGTGTTTCCTTGTTTTGTCTGTGCTCCAGAAGAGTTAAAAGTACTATGTTCTAAATGCAGTGAATATTTAAGTCTAATAGTGAAGCAAACTGCAATAAGAATACCTCCTCTTACAGAGAATTCCCATCAAGCAAAGTAAATTAGTGGAAGTGGAGATTTTAAGGGGCAGTGACCTCATTGCTTGCAATGTGAGCACTGCTTTGCCCGTCATTACTCAGCTGAGTTAAAACCTGTGGGCCCATGGCTGCTGTAGCTACCAGATTATCATGCTAAAGCCAGGCTTTTCTCTCTGCCTTACCTGTTTGGCCCATTGGTTCAGAAATGTATCCTGAGGGTGGCCAATGTGGCTTTTCTTTGCTGTTTTTCACAGATAGGCCTGTGCAGCTATTCCATCAATGAAGAATTCTACCTAAGAATTATGACTTTTTTCTTTCTCTACAGGTGCTTTTGAGGCGTGCACAGTTTTCATGATGTGAGAGTAGCTGCATAAGTATTAGCAGTGCACATAGCTTTGTAGTATCAGTTGCTGTTCCCTTGTTCCTTATCTGTGTTCAATAAAGATAAGTATTGTAGACTGTTACAGACCTCCAGGATTCCCTTCTTAGTTATGGTGGTGTAAAAGACTTGATTGATTCTGGTGGAACGGTTCAGTTTTCCAACAGGTTAAACTGGTGCCATCCCCGTGCTTGGGAATGTATGGGTAAGGAGGAAGTGGCAGGCCAGCAACATAGCTGTGGACCAACAGACATGGGTTTGAATTCCTTGCCTTTCCCAGTCAGAAAAAAAGCAGAACTTGCAAATTTTCTGAGAATAAAACAAATTGTGCTGTTATTTGCCAATGTGACTAAAGTGTAGTTTTTAAGACTCTGATGAAGTCTCTCTCCTGAGCTGAACATAAGAAACCAGAAAGCAATGGAGAAAACAGGCAGATATAACAAGGCAGTTTGTGTCTCTGTATTAGCAGATGAGCACAGGGTGGAAGTCTGCCCAATGGATGGAAGGTGAGATCTATGGAGTAGGCTTTTCTTGGCAAAGTGTCTGCGATTTAAACTCTACAATGGCAAAATTAACTCCTGGTCATGCAGAAAGTTCTATGCAGGCAATCCTCATAAACACAGGGAC
>NW_008824376.1:577265-606078 GCF_000699105.1 Pygoscelis adeliae | reverse complement strand
TGAATCCAAGAGGTCTCCGTATACAGTAATGTGGTTTTTGTTTGTACTGTCACAGGATCAAGGCCCTGTTCAGAAATGCTCTGTTCTGGTTGCTGGAAGAACGTTCATATATTCCTCAGAAATACAGAATTTTGTGTGATAATATTAGAGCAGCTGTTAGTTTCATGGATATTATCAGATGTTTCTGAGGGATTTGCCAAATTGGTGTAATTTGTAAAATTACCATTTTAATAAGCAAGTTGTGTCTGAGGGAATAGGAGTGAGCTTGTCCCGTACAGGTTTCAATTTTCAAAGTCAGAAAAGAAACCCACTAAACATCCCAGGATATTTTTTCCCATTTAAATTTTGGCTAGTACCAAACATCTCCAGTCTGATTCAGCTGATTATATTCCAATCAGAATATAAAAGAGTAATAATAATGACTTTATCCCCACAAGATCCCCATGGGGTGTCTTGGATTTTAGCAAAAAGCAGCACAGTATCAACCTTAGGCATTCTGACCATCCTTTTTTTCTCCCAAGCTGCTTTATTTTACTCCTAAACCCTCTACACTGGACTCACTTGTTCTTATTTTGAGATCATTTTCAGTCATTTAACCAGAAGAACCTGTGATAAACTTCCTAACACTTTCCTGGTATGAAGTAAAATTGAGGAGACTGCAAGTATGAGTTAGCATCCTTATTGCACGTAAGTAAGATTAAAGACAGGGAAGAAATTCAGAGTGTACATACCTTTTGTACGTAAGCTGCTTCTCTCTGTAAATTGTGGGGTCATAATTAATTCTATTTTCAGAAAATTAAACCACTTCGAATGAATATGTGATTCTCAGCAAATACATTCTAAATCAGTAAATACATTTTTGAACCAACTAAAATTTATCAGCAGGGGCTTTGGCATCTGGTTGCTTCATTATAATTAACTAATACTATGCAAATACTGCTGCAGAGGGTGGAAAAATAACTCATTTGTGTTTGAGGGGAGCAGCGTGGCAAAGGCAGTGAGCGCATGCAAATATTAATTTGCAAGAGTGCGTGAGACGGCTCCTTAGCTACATTAGTGATTTGAACAATATCAGGAATTGCTATTCCTTCTGCAGTCTTCATCTATGTGGGCTTTTCGGTATCAATCACCATAGCAACAACCACTGTTAGTAGTGAGACTGCAATTCAGCTGCATTATTCCCTCCATGGGAGGCCTGTCATTTTTTCAGAGCAATGTGCTTCAAGGTCATCTTCATTTACCTCCATCTCTTTTGCTGTCCCTCCTGGAGGGCAGCTTTCCGTGGGAAACTTGTCCTTCTAGGCATGAGTCCATGCTTTAAAGACTGGCATTTGACGGAAGAGCTGTATGAAATATTCAGATATTTGGTAAGCGCACCAATTGTCTGCAGACAAAACAAATGATTTAGATACAATTAAGCCTGAAAATAAATACTAGTTAAATAAAACTAACATGATGACATCATTGGTAACTGGCCTGGGAGTTCCAACTTAATTTAGCCTATCTGGACTCTGTGACCTCCTTATCCATGGTCCAGCTCAGAGATTAATTTATGTGGGCTGTGGTAGCTGGGTTTGCACTTTGTGCAGAACACCTGAGCAGATGGAGCTCAGTCATTCCACTCCTGCAGCCATGTGGAGCTCAGATCCTAAACCTCACAGCTTAGGAGAGTTTCTGAAGCCCACCAGCCTCTTCTGCCAGTGTTGAAGTGGTGATAAATCAACAGCAGATCTCTCCCTCCCCAGTGCAAATGTTAGTATCAGCCTCTGCCTTCTTTAAAAGATCCATTATCAGATTTAAGCAAACAAGAAATTTTGAGCCACACTTTTTTTAAGTTGGTTTGGGGAGGGTGTCAGAAAACTGCAGTGTAATAATTAATCTTATTTTCTTCTCTTCAGCATCAGTAATTGCTGTTTACCACAAATTTTACCAAATAATTATCTTTCTTTAAGCCATTCATGTAATTGCAAGTGGAACTGACTTTTTTGGAGGAGAGAGATGAATTAAATATCTGACTTTTACTGAAAAGCTAGAAAATCTTTGAAGATTAGCAGTGGCAGCAGTTATAGTCCATTGTACATAATTCCCATCTCCTATTAATGATGGATATCTTGTTTATTTCATATTTTGAGTTTTATTCAGATTTGAGGATCCATGCTTGGTAGAGATGTCCATTGTAGAAACATTGTTATGTACAAATACATATTTTTTTGAAATTACAGTTCTCAAAGAGTGCCCTGTATCTTCAGAGCATTCTACTTTTCTCTATAAGCACTTAAAAAGCATGTGGTAGAATTATTTTAATTTTTGGATGCAGCGCCTGAGCTAAGATTGTCCCTGCTGCACCAGACTACTCACTAAAGCTTCTGGTTAAATCCTGGCTCCGGGCAAAAAAAAGAACCAGCCGGTACTGAAACACTAGCTCTACAACTGCAATCTCTCTTTCTTCTCTTCAGCATCAGTAATTGCTGTTTACCACAAATTTTACCAAATAATTGTCTTTCTTTAAGCCATTCATGTAATTGCAAGTGGAACTGACTTTTTTGGAGGAGAGAGATGAATTAAATATCTGACTTTTACTGAAAAACTAGAAAATCTTTGAAGATTAGCAGTGGCAGCAGTTATAGTCCATTGTACATAATTCCCATCTCCTATTAATGATGGATATCTTGTTTATTTCATATTTTGAGTTTTATTCAGATTTGAGGATCCATGCTTGGTAGAGATGTCCATTGTAGAAACATTGTTATGTACAAATACATATTTTTTTGAAATTACAGTTCTCAAAGAGTGCCCTGTATCTTCAGAGCATTCTACTTTTCTCTATAAGCACTTAAAAAGCATGTGGTAGAATTATTTTAATTTTTGGATGCAGCGCCTGAGCTAAGATTGTCCCTGCTGCACCAGACTACTCACTAAAGCTTCTGGTTAAATCCTGGCTCCGGGCAAAAAAAAGAACCAGCCGGTACTGAAACACTAGCTCTACAACTGCAATCTCTCTTTTTTTTTTTTTTTTTTTAACTTCCTCTATCCAAAGACTGCTTCTGCTCCACTCTCCTCAAAAGATGTGACAAGTCTGCAGCTGGAGGCTGTGAGGCAAAAACTGTGACAGTTGTGCTCTGTGTATTGGCATATAGTACAAGGCAGAAATTAATGCAGAACACCTCTGGTGTATATTGTCTATAGGCCAAAGCACATGTACACTACCATTTAGATGTGATATTTTGCTTCCTAAAACTGTGAAGAACCTTAATGGATTACAGTACTCTACAAAACTGCTTTTGTAATTATGCTTGTTTACTGCTTTGAAGCCTGTTGGTTAAACACTTCTTGATAAACATTTCCAAGATTTCTACTGGGATCACTTCATATTTGAAGTAGGTTTTGCACCTTAGAGTACGACATTTATTAATTTCTTTGGCACTAAGGAAAGCAAGCTAATATTTGTTTCCTTTGTTTTGCATGAATAAGCTTACAATAGGACAGGTAGCAAAATCAGAGAAAGCAAACAAATTGCTCAAGTCAAAGAAAAAATACCCCAGTGATCATTTAATTACTATTCACACATTTTGGATTTAAATGCTCTGGAGGCAGTGAAATGCTATAGTGATGGGACTACCTAGGTACCCTGACAGATTTATGATGAAATGTGAAGTAAACTGTCCCTGGGACTTTACTTCCCCATCCTCATCTCTCCAGGTGCTATGTAAGACAACTTGTAGTGCTGGACTTTACTAGGTTCTTCAAACCAGCACCAAACCATGCAGCAGGGACCCCGAAGAGCATGAGCGTGCTGGCTCTCGCCTAGGTACAAAGGGATTGTAAGCGGCTTTTCTCCTCTGTTGTCTGTTTGTGCCAGAGCAAGTCCCCGAGTGTCTGGAAGCTGCAGACTTTGCTTTATCCTGGCATGCCCTGCGGATTTTAGCTGTCAGAGAGGATAATGGAAGGGTGAGAGGAATTGGGACATTATCTGCCTTCCCGTGGCCAACAGGAGAGCCAGCTGCACACAGAGACAGAGGTCTCTACTGGAGGCACATGTGACTTGGAAGGAACTGTGCCATTTGAGCTGGCCTGAAGATGGTCATTAGGTCTGTAAATGAAGAAAGGGGCATTTTTATTTCTTGAGTTCACCAGGAGGTGCCTAGAGCAGCCTTCTCTGGCATGGCCGCTGGCTGCTAGTGCACGAACTGCAATGGCCCCTGTGACAGCTCTGGTGGCTGTCCAGCAGCCTCTTTGTCATGACACAGTGGTAGGACCCCATCAGTCTTACTGGTTGTCCCAGCAGCGTATAGCTGCTGTAATTGCAGGCAGGAAGACCTGAGTGCAAAGAGCTGCTCTTCTGCTGCCTAGGCCTTGTCCCAGTGCAGGTGATGCCCTGTCAGTGCTGGTGCCGCTGCCCTGGGCTTTAGCTGCACAAGTGAGTTGCAGAATTGATCCCCACCTAAGGACCAAGGTGGTGGGAAGGGGAAGTTAGCAGCAGCCAGACTGCTGTGCTTGTTCAGTGGAGGGAGAACTTGTAGTCTCTAGTGCTGTCATCACACTAAATTTAATTTTTAAAAAGAAATAAAATAATCATGACCATGCGGTTTTTCCAGCTGGTAATTCACAAGCTTCACTGAGAAAGTCCTCATGAGAGGTTACAAAAGCTGAACTGCTTCTATTTTCTGGCTGCGATTGTCAGTAATTTTATCTCTCTACTGGGATTTGTAGGTGCAGAGGAGGAGCTTTTGTGCAAACTTCCATTGTCTGTATCCCTCACGTATGTTTATCAGTCACTAATTTGCCAATACAGCAGATTTCTGAAGGGAAATGCATACAGGCAGAAGGAGGGGTGGGGGTGGGACCAGGAAAACAACAAGGGAAAAAAGATGGGCTCATTACAGTTGGGGGAAAGGAAATTAATGCACATTTGGAGTGTGCAAATCATTACAGCCTTGCCCAAAAATTAGGGATCAAAGGACTATGCAAAATTTTGCTCACTGATCTGTTTCTGAGATTCATCAAAATAATGCCAGAGAAGCAATTTCTTCTTCTCAGCCTTGATCTGTTACAGAAACTGTAGATAGCCCTAGAAATATTCCTGTTTCTCACTTCCTTTTTTAAATAGATTAGTAAGATTATAACTGTTTACCTTAAAATTTCCACTTGGCAGTTTTGGTTCCCTCACACCTTGATGAAATAAAGTGACTGTGAACTGCACATTGTTGGAACACCTGAAAGTTTAATTTGAGCAGGCTTCTGTGGTTCAGCTGTCCATTAGGCTTGCAGAGGAGAGTACTCCACTCAGCTTCCTATCTGACAAACGCCTCATTTGTATGTTAATGTTGAGTTGTGATTTCCAGGGAAGGCGTTCAGTGTGTTGTAAAGGGCCTTACTGGCAGATTGCAGCTAAATTGATGCTCGACTCACTAAATATTTACCCTACACATCCCACTTAATATGTCCAAAACCAGGCACACTGTGAAATCCTGAAACCCGATTCTGTGCTTGTGAAAGTCAGGAAACTGGTAATGTCAGCGTGGAGCAAAGCGAAGCGCTATGCGAGTCCATCAGTACATGCCAGCACACCTCCTTTTTTTGCTGGCCCCTCTTTCCGTGCTGTGACCCCATACCCTGGGGCTTGCCTAGCTGCTCTTGCCTCAACACCAGGGCAGCGCTGCAGCTGGCCCCCCACTTTTCCTACCTGCAGTTCTTGCAGCCCTGCTGCCCCTTCTTCTTCAGGGCTGCCCATGGCCCATAAGAGGATGCATCCTATGGCACAGCTGGGGAGATGACCACTGCGTCTTCACCTGCTCCTTGCCATGTAGTTTACCATTGGGAAAAACGTTTTGGGTTAGGACAGCCAAGGTAATGCTTTTGTGCCCTTGCCCTCCCCATCTCAGACATTCCTAATGTGCTAAAGCTGGCACAGTGGTGAGGGGTAGGTTGGAGACCTCA
Source organism: Pygoscelis adeliae (assembly GCF_000699105.1). Lineage (NCBI taxonomy): Eukaryota > Metazoa > Chordata > Aves > Sphenisciformes > Spheniscidae > Pygoscelis > Pygoscelis adeliae. The sequence goes on along the minus strand of NW_008824376.1, from coordinate 600,141 downwards.
CAGCTCACCTGTTTGTTTTTATTCCCAAGCCTGTTCTCCCAATGAGTTCCAGTGCAGTAACAAGTCGTGCATCTCCATGATCTTCGTGTGTGATGGTGACAATGACTGCGGGGATGGCAGCGATGAAAGAAAATGCTCCCCTCTGACCTGTAACCCCAATGAGTTCCAGTGCAACAACAGCGTGTGCATCCCGGAGCTGTGGGTCTGCGATAACCAGCCGGACTGTGAGGATCAGTCGGACGAGTCCATAGAGAAGTGTGGCTATGATGCCAAGGCCCTCAACACCTGCGCGGCTCATGAGTTCCAGTGCAGCAATGGTGAATGCATCCACCTGAACTGGAAGTGCGATGGGGACGAAGACTGCAAGGACAAGTCTGATGAGCAGGATTGCCGTGAGTGTCTGCAGGGGTAGGACAGCGCTGAGGGCTCTCCTTTGTGGGGGAGAGGGGCCAGAAGGCTGCTGTGGGCTGTGTTTTAAGGCAAGTCTTTGATGTCTGTGCAGCAACTGTGTGCCTGACAAGGAGCGTTTGTGTCCCAAATGGCATGGTTGGGTGCCCAGCCCAGCAGGGTCAGGTATATTCCAGACTCCTTTCATGCTTTTTCCTTGAGTATTCAGAGAGGAGGTGCAAGAGCTGTTGGATGGTACTGTGCCTCAGAAGAGATCTGTTTCACTAGAAAGGCAGGGAAGGGAGAATGGGAAAAATGTTCAAAGCCCTCAGGCTGCGTGGTGGGGTCACAGCCTGGAGGTTAGAAGCCGCAATGCTAAAGGGAATATATGATCAGCAGAAAAAAAATAATTAATTTTCTGCCTCTGAAGTTAGAGTATACTGAACAAGGCAGTCAAGAGCAGCACCTCTGAAGAACCCAGTTTGAAATGCACTTTGAGCTTGGCTTGATAAAGGCACAGAGCTAATAAATAATGGATTTCTTTTCAGCTGGCTTTATGCATTTAACATGGTGTTGTTGGTGTGTGTGGTATTTTGAATGTTTCATCCATTTTTAGCCACTAAACTCTTCGAGCTGGTTGCTTACCTGAGGAGGGAGAAAGAGACAGACAAGAAAATAAGAGCAAAATGTTTTGCTAAAATATTCATAATCACAAGATTGAAATAAAATATTTACATAGCTGTATATATTTAGCAGCTCTGACACTGGGCCACCTCTGGGGAGGAAGGCAGCAACCAGCTGCAGAAACCAGACATTTTTGCGAAGGTACCTAAGAAAATTTACCACTTTCGCCAGCACCATCTTTTCATATCTGTGACAACACTGAGTCCAGGCTGGTGAGCTCAGAGCAGCTGTGTGGGAGAGCCCTTCAAGGAGCAGGGGATCAGACTCTCTCCCAGGCAGACAGAGGCAAATGTAAATTCAGTGGCTTCTTCAGCAAGAGGAGGAGGATGTAGTAAGTCCTGTACGCCACTGTTTACACTGCAGGAGAGCACAGGGGATGAGCCACAGGTAACCCTGGAGCTGCTGTGCCTTTAAAAGAGCCAAAGCCTCTTTTAAGAGAGGTGAGAGCAGAGTAGGAGAAGCCAAATATGTTTTGTTAGGAAGAGAGCAGCTTTGACTGCTGGGTACAAGGATATCATCGCTGTCAACCCCCTTTTGAGTAGGGATGGGTTAGGTAGGATGTCTTTTCCTTCATCTACAAGACGGGCATACAAGAGCTGACAGAGCTCTTGGGCAGCAGGTACTCAGGCAGTACTTCCAGGGTCTGAAGCATCGCAGGGATAGCGAAGTCAGGAGGTGAAGTTGGTTCCTGGCATCCATTTCAGTATGAAGTGAAAGCCAGGCAGGAGTATGTCCGGTGGAGATGTGCACTGCTAGCTGGGACAGCCTGTGTTGTTTGGTGCCTGTTTTTCATTCTGAGACCTGCTGCAGACAATCTTGTACTTGTACGCCCTCCGAATCAGGAGGCAGTGGCTAGGCCCACCTTACAAGTGAAGAGCTAGTGTCTGGCACAGGGGACTCCCAGTAGAACTGATCTCTGTCCCACAGGTTGCATTCCCTGTGGTGACAGCAACCTGGCAAGATGGCTGAGTTTAGACAACTCAGGAAAGGGAAGGGGGAGCTCCCTTCTATTTCCAAGTGGTGAAAGAGGGGAACAGTTTACAGATGGCACTTTCTGATGAAATGTCTAAAATTTCAATCCCTGTTGTTCAGCTTGAAAGGAATTAAGTCTTTTACAGGCCCCATTTACTTTGACACTGCTGCATGAGAGGAGTGGAACTGTCCCCATGTACCTTGCTGAGGCATAGGGAGCACTCTGTTACCCAGCTTCTTTCCTTGATCTGACAGACACCAGCAATACCCAGCTGAGCTCAAACTACCAAGACGTGAGGCCCAAAAGGAGCACGGCTCTGACAGCATCCCTCAGCTACAGAGCAGCTTCACCCAGTAGCACCTCCGGATACGCCAAGGGCAGCCTCCCTGGGGCAGAGGACGCAGCTGGACACCGCTGCAGCACAGCACAGTGCTGACAACCAGTAGAGGGAAGGAGGAAATGTGGCAGAAGTGACTTGAGACAATTGTATCTCTGACTAGCGGAGATATAGCACCCGAGGTTTTTTCCAGTAAGTCTCAGTACAGCACAATGTGCAGCTTATCTACCCAGGAGAAATGAGCTTGTGGGCTGCTTCTGCTGCTTTCAGTCCTGTGGGCCAGGAAACAGTGGGTTTCGAAGCCCCATGTTTTAGCTGCTGCAGTGCTCCTCTGTACAGAGTGCCTGGTTCTGCCCTTTACACTCGTGCAAACTAGGAGTCACCCCAGTGCCAAAGAGGTGCATAAGCCTGCTGCTTTTTACACCACGGGCAGGGGAATTTCTATGGTAGTAGCCAAGAGAGGACCTGCAGCACTGAGTGCTCGTGTAGCTGATGGGTCGACTGGGTCAGAGTCAAAACTAATGTTGCTTCCCCATCCTAAATGCAGCTGTTGCTTGGATGCATGTGCCTGCAGTAAGAAAGTGGCATTTGAGAGCTCTGGAAACTCAGCATCACTGTTTATCTGTTGGACTGAAGAGTTTAGGGATTGACCTCTATTATTTTTTTTCCTCTCCAGAAATTCTCTTTTTGAGATCAGTATCGCATGGCACGCAGGGAGTTACAGGTGTATGACACTGCTTCATCCCCTTAGCAACAAGGATGGCACAAGTACCACTAGGTTTTACTTCATTAAAACTGCAGATACCAGCTCTATGTCTTCTCTTGTGAATGCGAATCATACGGGGTTTGCATTGTATAAAATAGAGGGATGGGAGCTAATGCTTTAAAAAAAATGTCATGAGGCCATCACCAGTCATTTGTTATAATCATCTTGAGGTGATAAACGAGTAGAGCAGAAATGAAGGGTGACAATTGGTGAACAGGTTTTGGCAGCGAGACAGCAAATAAATAGGAGGGAATGAGGCATTTCAGGAAAGCTGTGTGAGAACATTGAGTGGTTGGGTTTTTTTCCCTAGCATATATATTCAAATATGTATATATATTTATAAAATGAACATTAGGTCAGATGTATTAGTCTCCAAATCTGGAAAAGTTATATTTTAGAATGTCCTTTGCAACTCACATTAGGGCATCCAGGAGGGAGAATAAATAATGATTACAACTGACAGCTAGAAAACAGATCCCTTGAGACCTGACCTCACCCTTTGTGCCTCTGTCTCCCCATCTATAAAATGGGATTGATGCATTTTGCAAATGCTGGGGTTTTCTTGAGATTAAGTTCATTTCTGGGAAAAAAAACACAACCAGAAGAAACACAGGCTCAGACTTGGAATCTGGAATTTATGTGCTGAATTTGAGCAATACAGCCTTGTGCTTAGTAGTTGCAAATGGGAAGTGTGTCTGTCTGAGTGTGCCTGTTAATTTATCAGGGCTTTGGTAAATTGTTTCGTATTTGATTTGCAGAGCAGAGGAGATGGCTTATAAAAGTGCTGAGATTTCACTGATTTAAGCCCTCCAAAATAGCACAGCAATTTTCTGAACACCTTGTGCAAATAAGCAGCACAGCTTTTCCCTCCTCTTGGGATATTGCTCTGCTTTGCGAATAGTCCTGCTGGCAACCTGCTGGCAACTCTGCCAGTGGTGCTGAGATGGGTTCATGTCCCGGCTTCAGGATAACAAAGTTCCTGGCCCTCTCCCCTCAAACTTATGCTCTCCAGGCCAGGTATAAACATAGCGTTCTCTCTCCTCCTACTGAAAAACACACCAAAAAAATAGAAATGCTGTATATGCATTTTAATATCTTTGTGATCAGTAAGAGTTGTTACTGTATCTGCTCTCTTTAGATGTCTGTTAAGAGGCTCAGGGGCCATTCCTCAAAGGTCTGAACTTCTACAGCTCTGCTGGAGTGGGAAGTGAGCCAGGAAACCAAGCCTGGTCTCCAAACTTCTGTCTCTTCTTCTTGAAGCAAAAGCTTTGTGCAATGATGATGTACAGTCCCACAGCTGTGTTTTGCAGTCCTTGCAGCAACCGAGCTAAGAGCTGTGCTGTCATTTTTTTCTCAGTCTTGTGGTGCTTGTGCAACATTGTCTTTGCAGTTCCTGCAAAATTCTCCTTCATTTTAATTTGTTTTAGGATTAGAAACCTTTCTATTCTTAGCATCTAGCTATAGCTTCTTTTTAGAAGAGCTTTGGAGATTACAATTGAGGACAATTAGTAGGTTTTATATCGGCTGCCTTCCAAATCTGTAGCTGTTGTCATGCAGATTTGCTTGATAAACTGGAGACCTGTTCCTACTCCAGGAAAGACAAGACCCCCATTGGCTTTAATTACGTGTTACACTTTTGTGGGGGGTTAATACTTATAGTCAGAAATGGAGGACCATCCCTTCCTGTCTCCACATACAGAATTTGCTACAGAAAAGGTGGAGTAAACTGTTTTTCATGTTGGGGGTGAAAACAAGAAATAATTGTGGCAAGGGAATTTTCAGCTAGACAGTAGGAAAAGCTTTGCAATGGCCAAGGTTTAGCTTGGAAGAGGTCAGGATTGCCTAGGGGGAAGGTGGTCTCTCCATCATCAGGGCTTCTCCAGGCAGGTGGTTGTACATGGCAGGAACGGTTCAAGCAGAAGTGCCTCTGCCTCCCTGCAGGAGCTCTCAGTGCCACTTCCAGATCTGTGGTCTGTGATTCTCCCAGACAACAGCTTTGTTTCTTCCTCTCCTTCATTTTTCTCCATTTAGAGCAGCAGTTCCCACATGCTTAGTTTGGAGCTGCTGTCCCAGATGTCCCACTGTTTCCCATTTCTGTGCCTGGGTTTATTAGCTGAAATGTGGCGACACAGCTGGTCCCATAACTGTGCTTATTGCTTGAGATTTTTTTCTCGCTTTGCAGCTTTTTATGAACATAGTGCATATGGCTTTCCTCTCCAAAGAGCAGTGCTATTTCCAAACTTTCCTCATGTGAATACTGTGTATTTCTAAAGGCAGGATTTCTCCCTTCCCCCACTAGTCCTGCAGTTGTGGCTTTCCCTGTATCTTGTGCCCTTCACTGGCTGAAGATGCACTAGAGCTAAGTCCAGTGAAGCAGTCATGAATCTGGATCCTGCATCCTGTGGGATGCAATCACCAATAATGCTGAGCCTTTGTGCAACTAATACTTCATGGTACCAATGCTATCTCACTTCATGTCTGTGGCTCTTTCTGGGTTATCTGGAAGTAGTACTTTTTGTATTAGAACCAGTTTGTCAAATTGTCAAGGAAGGTCTGCCACGTAGCTCTCACCTCCCATGTGGTAACATCAGTGCTGACCTCTAGCTATTCAGAGGCAGTGATTTTCTGTCATATGATACCAAGATGCAATCAGCAAGATGGAAAGGCTAGAATCAAGAGCTCTCCAGAGTGCGCTGCCTTAACAGGATTTTAAGAAAACATCTGTAAGACAGTCCTCTCAGAAGTAAGCTGCATAACATATCCCAGGAATGAGGGCCCTGTTTTGCCAGTGAACTACAGGCTGCAGCCCTTCGATGGCTAGCGAGTGCCTGTACCCTTTGTCAGTGCAAGTCTGGTCCCAGCTAGGGAGGTCTCTCACTTAGTGTAACCTTAGGGAGGGAAACATGACTGCTTTTAGTATGGTCAGTGCAGCTGTCTGTTTTTTTTTCCCCAGCTTTGCTGTTCATCAGATCTGTTTTGAGTCTGTAATAATCTGACCTGGGCAAATGAGCTTCAGGCTTGAAACCTGGCCTGACATTGTGGAGATGTTTTTGGCCTGTAACCCCAAGAAACACCAAGCTGCAGTGCAGTGGAGCTCTTCTGCCTTCCAGTGGTCTGTTTAGCTCATGGGCATTTAGTAACCTGAATGATCATGTCTGTGTTGCTAGCTTTGTCCTTAGTGTGACCACATTGGCTTTGGCAGAGGAAGTCAATACATGTCTCTTGCCTATGCCTTTAGCCCGAACGTGTTTTGAAATATGTCTTAAATATAATTTTTTTTGAAGGAAGGAGAGCTGAGGAGCAGTTGCCTTTGCCTACCCAGTGCAACTCTGCACTTGTAGTTAAAAAACAGCCTAGCCTCTCACATAGACTGAAGACCCTGGAGGGGCTCCACTGCTGATAGTTTTGCTGCCTGCTTGCTTTCTTGTGTCTCACCCGAGACGCCTCACTGCCTGCACCGATCCTGTTTTGACTAGATCTGCTCATACAGGCTTTGGGGCTCTTTTCCCAAAGACGTACAGGGTGAGCTGGGATGGCAGAGGGGCACAGGAGGACAGTGGCTGAGGCAGCTGCTGCTTCTGTTGCTTTGTTGGAAGCAGCCAATGCTCTGTGATGTTTGCCGACAGAGGGTGCAAAACTCCAGCCGTGTCAGAGGTATGTGGCTAAAAGGTACCACACAAAAGATTCAAGTCCTGTGTGGCTAATGCTTGAATGTGTTGTCTTAAAGCTCTGGTGACCTGCCAGCCAGATGAATTCCAGTGTGGCGATGGGACCTGTATCCACGGAGCAAAGCAGTGTGACAAGGTGCACGACTGTCCTGACAATAGCGACGAGGCGGGCTGCGTCCAAGGTAGGTACAGACAGCTCTGCACTCCTTGTGCTCCGTGGTGTAAGCCTGTGAGAGCTGCGTGGTCATTGGAAAGGGAAAAGGCCTGTGCTGCTTCTCTGGGCCATGGCAGGCTGCTTCCTGTAGAGAGTTTTAAGCCGTTCTGGCAGTGGGGTTGCTTGGGAGAGTTGATTGTGCTGACCAGGCAGACTGCATGACTTGAAAAGTTCCTTGCATGATGGCTTAATGTTCATTTGCTTAATCCCATCCCATTTCTGCTAATGACACCCTCTTGAAGCTTTACATCAGGCTTTTTGTTGTCATGAGCCTCATCTAACTTAGTTGCTTTCCTCTCTTGCCCGACATGACAGAGTCAGCATGTGAAAGTCCCAGCAAGTTTCAGTGTAAGAGTGGAGAGTGCATTGACGGAGGCAAAGTGTGCGATTCACATAGAGACTGCAGGGACTGGTCTGACGAGCCTCTGAAAGAATGTGGTACAGTACTTGCCTTCTACGTGTTGCTCCTGTTGTAACTGCTTCCCCTCTCCTCCATCTGGTGCTCACAGCTTTGAGTGTAACCACATGTAGCTGCTAATGCTATTTCTCACTCTGCTCCTCTTTCCTTGCCTTTATTCTCTCATCACCCTTCATATGAATATAATTAGTAGCCTAGTCTGATCATCTGTAAGTTTGAACTGTGCCCTTCTCAGCTCAGCTTTTATTCTTGGAGGGATGTATGAACTAAGCCCGGAACTAGGAACCAGGAATTCCCCCTCTCCCCAGATACTACTGTCCTCCACAGCACAGACCAGTTTATTTAGCCTCATTGCCTAAATTATCTTTGAATTGTAAGATTATGATAACATCATAAAAATTTAGCATTGGGAACATGCTTTGAAGGTGAAAACACATAGAGTGGCGGCAATCACTGAGAGATGACTTCAGCCGTTTCTGGGTTTTACATGTTGTTGCTGGTTCCCTTAGAAAAGACAGCAGGTTGCTCTCTGCAGCGTCCTGCCAGCTCTGGGCTAGTGAGAATGCGCAAGCCGCGAGAGCCGGGTCTGCATGGGGGCTGTCAGAGTCAGCAGAACAGAAAGTCCAGGCCAGAGAACTGTGCCATTCTCCCTAGGGCAGCACCTCTCTCACCTTTCCTACCAGGCATTGTGGGCACCAGCCCCAATCTGGAGCATCACTCAAACACATTTGTTTTTTTCCCTAGTGCAGAAATGTCTCAGACAGGCATCCCTTTCGATGACATCATGGAGCACCAGTAGCATGGAACTCAGTGCCTGCCTCTTAAATAGCTCACATTCAGGAAGAACTGTCAGTCTCTCCTCTGTATCAGACAAGAAGTGTGTGTGCATGCCTAGTGAGGATGCTCTTACCTTGTGCTTTCAGTATGCCCTTGCTTTCTTCCACACTAATCCACACCTCCCTGTCTTTATGAGTGGGTGTTGCAACTTGTCTGTCTGTGGAGGTCTCTCAACAAAGCTGGCAGCCTGGTTTGTCTTAGGAGACTGGGCAGTGGCATGGCACAGCTGGGCTTGGTGCTCAACCTTACGGTGGTGACATGGCTGACTTGGTGCAGTCCCAGGCTGGCAGTGGTGTTGTTTGAGTTAGGAAGCTGAGCAGAGAATACCCCTAAAGGAAACATGTTTCTTTAAGAGTACAGAATGATGTGGGTTGCTGTGAACGTAATGCCCATGCACAAGTAATCCATACGGAAGGCAGGAGGTGCAGGACATGCCCCTCATCTTGGTGTGTCTGTCTAGCTGTGTGCTATACACTGCAATGCCCTCTGAGATTCCCAAAAAAAGCACGGCAGAAGACAGAATGTCATTTGTCTTATTTTAGGCAGGCAGTGAATATACTGCTGAAGTTTGGGTAATGGGCAGCAGCTGCCCAGCAGAAAGAGAACAGGCTAATGTCTCTGCCTGGCTCCTCCTCAGCTCCTATTGAGAAGTGCAGCAAGTGAACCAGCACTTAATTTACAGTCTCTAAATCCATTCCACAAAGCACGTCTGAAACCATGGGAATCATCTAAGTGAGGGTTTACTAGTTTTGTTAGTCGAAACAGCCTTTGTAGTATTTTGCACAGAGCTGTAGTACATGTTTATGACCCAATTTGCTAGAGGCCTATGCAAGTGTAGGAATAGGTGATATCCATTAATAAACATCATTGAACAGTGACAACACACAATGTGACTCTGTGGACACTTTCTTGGAGCCTAGTGAACTTTCTGTATTAGTAATGTATTGATATCTATCTATATGTGTGTGTCTTTGATAGGAAGGTGAAAGCATCCCAAAGTTGAGATGGGGTTCCTTCTGGCATGGTATTTTCCTAGTCTTACTGACTTAATTGGCTTGTGGTTGTTTTCATTTTCTTCCGAGAGTACTGGTTTAATGGCTCTGCTATACTGCTCACCTGCAGTGTGCAAGGAAGCAAGAAGTAAAAGATGAATGAAAAATTTGCCTTTAAATTGCATTATAGATTGAAGCAAATCAGTTTTGCTTGTTCTAGTGAGCCCACTATCCCTGAAATCCCACAGCTTCTGTGCAGCAGTCTTACTTAGGGAGAGGACTTCCCCTTCACCTTGTGTAGGTTAATTACAACAACAAGAAATGTTATTTCTGACAGGAAACCAGCTTTCCTCAGCCTCTCATTCAGTTCTAGTTACAAGGATCCATTTAGTCTGTTTTTCATTTCAGCACTTGAAAGCAGGATCAGAGAGGTGGCCTTGGATTAGACAGGGACCGAGGAGAGGATGGGGGCTGTTGCTTCATAAATGGCACACTTGGGCTGATGCAGGCTGCCAGCAGAGACTGTCGTGTGGGAGGTGTTTGTGGGAGGACTGTATCTCAGTGCTAATGGAGTATCTCTGACAGACTGTACTTTGGTGTTTTCTGGAATTTTCACATAGATCATTCCTTGGAGCTAGATGGGAAAATAGTACAGTATTTCAAAATAGCTGGCCGCTGGGAGATGAGACTCCCCCAGCATGAATTATTAAAGCTCAGAGACTGTTCAGAAAAGTCAACATGAACCAGCACATGGGGAAGAAGGAGTCTCCTGGAGAGAGCCCGTAGGTCCCTTGGAAGTTTCTCACGTGTGGCAGAATGCACTCAAAGCAGAGCTCTCTGATGGGATGAGATGCAGAGATTCACATACGCTGTATCCCCGGGGCTCCCTGTTCATTTAGCCACTAGCTTTCAGTCCAGATGATCCTACAGTGTTGGTCTGGAATAATAAAGGGCGAGAAAGTGATATATATGGTGGTAGCTTCCTATCTGTGAAGTCACTCATGTGCTTTATGGGGCCAGCTCCTGGCTACCAAAAGCTGATAGATACGGGAAAATTTCTGAGGACCTCTCTTAATTTTATTCAGTCTTAAAACTAAAAGCCCTCCTTTGTCATAGATAATCTGTATATCCCTTCCAGGTATTAATGAATGCTCTATGAACAACGGTGGGTGCTCACACATATGCAAAGACTTGAAGATTGGTTATGAATGTGAATGCCCGCTTGGATACAAGCTTCTGGATAAAAAAACGTGTGGAGGTAATTTACATGCAAACAGCAGTCCCTTGTGTTTCACCATACAGAGACGTGATTATATTCACTTCAGCGTTGCTCCATCACAGATGGTTTGATTTCAAGTTATTGATGGGTTTCAAACACTCCTTTCAGACATAGATGAATGTGAGAATCCAGACGCTTGTAGCCAGATCTGCATTAATTACAAGGGGGACTACAAGTGCGAGTGCTACGAGGGATATGAGATGGACACCCTGTCCAAGAACTGCAAAGCTGTAGGTAAGACAACGCCACAGGCACTTAAACTCTGCTTGCTCAACATCACAGCTCCGATAAGAAAACATGCTTGCAGGGCTGAGGCTAGGGGAACAGAAAAGGAAACCAGAAAAGCAAGCAAGCAACAACATTTCATTTCGAGCAGCAGAGAACTGCTGCAGTGATAGCAGATGTGTCTCTAGGCAAGAACTACTGATCACGCAGATCAGAATATTTTAACAGTGTACAGAGCAAGATTACAGTCACTAGTTGGCTGTTTGAAGCTGAAACTAGAAAAGAAAGTGTCTTGACAGGTGTTATTAAAAACAGTGGAGCAAAAACATTTAGTGGTAGTAGTATTAAAAGGAAGAAAACATCCCAATTAAAGCATGGTAGGTTAGCCACCTCTCCACCTTCCCAGCCTCTTAGGCAAATACCAACATGAACACCAGCAGTTTGCTCGACCTTACTGCAAAAATGAAAGTTGAATTGTGCAAGACTGAGCATTAGCCATGCTGGGGGTTTCTTTAATGGAAATAGTGGGTCTCCTGGGGAAGAGCGAGTTACCTGCAATAAAAAATTGCTTCTCTAGTGTTATCCTGCACATCCATGTGGCCTCTTTCTTCCCAGGTTCTATATGGTATGCACAGTGTCCTGCTGTCCTCATAAAGTCTGCTAGTCTCACAGCTGCAGTGAGTTAGGACTGACGCAAATCCTGGGACACTGATCTGCTTGTTGGTTAGAAAATTCTGTTGTGCCCGAGAGTCTGTGCTGGGAGCCCTGCAGCATGACGTATTCCAGAGCTAGAACCTTGTCCCAGCTCTTCCCTTTCAGTATCATGTTCCTCAATCCCCAGTGGAAAGACGCTCTTTGCTAGCATCTTCTACTGGCAACTGTTGGAGACAGACCAGTCTAATCCACTAAAGCTTGTTCTGAGCCTCCGTCAAACAGGGAGGCGCACAAAGAGCGAACTAAAGCTTTAGCTGTTCGACTCGCAGCTTATTTTAGTGACACTTAAGAACACAGAGAATCACATGCTCTGCTACTTGCAGAGGGCAAGGATGTGCACCTCTTGGTCTGAGCCTAGAGGCATAGGTGTCTGCCTCCTACAGTAGGAAACTGGCCTCCATGGGGCCCACTGTGAATAACCGTGGAGGCTAAGATTCTGGCTATGGTCTTCTAAGCAAAATAACTATTGGGTTTCTATGTGTCCTGCTCTGCTGTCTTTTGGAAAATTCAGGTCAACTTTATGGTTTTTGGGAGGCTCTGGCCTGGGCTGGCCTGAGATCACGACTGCAGTAGCAGTATCACCAGCACCCAGGCTGCAGGCTCTGGCCCCACAAAAGAGAGATGTGAACTGTCTGAGCCCAAGTGCTCAGGTGGACTGTGTGAGTTCTGCATGTACGTGACAGTCTAAAATTCCTCCCTGGCAACAAGTCCTGGCTTTGCTGTATTCAATGTGGCTCTATCATGCCTCGTCTGGCTGCCTCCCTTCCCTCCAGCCAGCCTAGAGGGCCATCTCTTCCTTGACCTGGCCATGAGTCACCAAAATCTGCCCCATGTATTTTGTATCTAAAATGTGTAATTGAAGGTGAGGACATTCCCCAGAGTTTTGCTTGTGGCTTAGCAGAATGAGCAGACCAAGAGCCAGTGTGCATCCAGTGACCACAGAGGTGCTGCAGTCCTCCGTGTCCGCGTGTGATAGTTCTGCTTCTAGAAGCCATTTACACTTGCTTCTGGTATGGTGTAAAGCTTCCTTACAAAGCAGAACTATCAGTGACTGATAGTTCTGTTGTTTGAGAAATGAAAGCTGAATGCAGCCCTTGGGTCAGCTGCTAAAATGACAAATGAGCTTATTTTCTGTGGTAGGCAAGAGTCCGTACCTGATCTTCACCAATCGCCATGAGGTCCGTAAGATAGACCTGGTGAAAAGGGACTACTCTCGCATCATTCCCATGCTGAAGAATGTTGTGGCGCTGGACGTGGAAGTGTCAACAAACAGAATATATTGGTGTGATTTGTTCTACCGAAAAATCTACAGGTAAGGGACAAGAGAGGATGTGTGTTTTGGTACCTTTCAAAAGCTATGGTTCAATCTGTACCCCTTAAGGACAATCTGTAGAGAACAATGCAGGGTACAGTGAACCTGAGGGCTTTTCTTCTCTTACTGCATTACCTGTTGTGGCCCAGACTTTGTAAGCTTTTTTAGGAATTGATAAAGAAATCAGGGTCTTGTGCAGTTTTCTGGTTTGATAATACAGGAAGGCTTTTTGTCAATAATAGATCCTGCTGCATTTGTGCAATTACACATAGACTCTTGTTTACTGAATCATAATATTGCTAAGCGATGCTGCATGAGACTGCTGCTCTGCTGCGTGCTTGCTGTACGTGAAACCACAAAGGACTTAGCATCTGAAAGCACAAAGGAGGCAAATGGTGGGAGCAAGGAGGTAGCAACACAGATACTAGCTGCCCACTGTAGTCTCTGGTAGACTGGATTGAAATTCACCGCACTTGCCCACAGTACACATTCTGTAATTCTCATTCTTCCTCCTTCTTCAGCTGTTTTTATGGCATCCGTCACAGTATTATGTACCGGGGCTTGTGAGCGTGCCTAGTCAAAAATGCATTTAATTTATGAGCTGAAAATCCCCCATGTATATTCTGATTTGCATAGCTATTGCACCCTATTGCAGCTTCTACAGTGATTTGTTCTGGACTTTAGCTAATGATCAGGCAAAGGTTGATTGGTTTCAGCGTGTGGGAGCCAAGCCAGGGTTTCTGCAGGCTGTGGTAGCTCCCATGCCATTGGCAGGGAAATTTGCCCAGGCTGTGCTGAGTGTTAAGCACTCAAGTAGCTAGGCAGGTACCCTGAGCGGGCCTGTGGGGCTCTGAAAATGGGGAGATGGTTCAGAAGAAAGCTGGCTGCTTTCACTGTGTCTGATTCTGTAGGCACAGGCAGGGGTGGGTAAGGGCTTTGTATTCATACACAGAGAATTATTCAAGACACACTACTTCTGCAGCTCTCTGACAGTGAATGCCCTGGGGCACTGGGGGCCACTGAACAGTGTTCGTACCCTGAACATGGCTATACCGAGCCTTTTTCCAAACAGCAGCATTTTTCTCTTTCTTACTCCTGCTTGCGTTAGCTTTGTTGTAAGTCCCACCTTTTCTGTAGAGCAAACTATGCAATTATAACTTTTTAACAATTAATTTTCCTGTTTAAGATACTGCTACTATCACTAATATCAAACACTTTTAAACAAAAGGCCACCATGTCCTTCCAGCAGAGAACAGGACTCCACCTGCAGGAGTCCTCTGGGGAAAAGCAGTCTACAGTTGAGAGGCTATCACAAGGTGACAACTATGGTGCAGGAGGTAATTGCTGGCAAGAGATCCCATCTTTCTTAATGCTCACCTCACTTGTCTTTCCAGATCTTCTCCTATTAAGGTGATGTCCCCTTTGGGGTGTCAGAAGATCTTTCACAATATTTAGTTACTGAGAGAATTGAAATGTCACCTGTATTTCAGCCCTCCCATTCTGAAAGCTGCAGGAGCCTTGCTGGGCTTCCCCACCAGTGCAGTGAATCACATTGAGGGTACAGCGCAGCAGCTCAGCTCACTGCAGTGGTGGACGGGAAGTATTGAACACAACTGTTTCACTGGGGAGGAATTAACTGACCTGGAGCTGTGCAGTTAGAACATGTGGTGCTCATCAGACTAAAGTAACAGAGTGTTAGAGCATTGTCAGATGCCCTGAAGAACCCCAGTGATATCGTTCATATGGTGTTGGGCCAGAGAGAAACCAAAACTATTCCTTGTAGTGAAGATGCAGTAGCATGCTGTTAATCCAGGCTGACTACATAGCCATTCCAGCCTGGGCCGCAGGGCATAAAACAGTGTCAAGAATTCCTGGTTTTAGACATTTGTTTCCAAGTCTCTAATCTGATACTTGAGAGCTCAGCTTCTATATGACTCACCTTCTCATTCCATGACCTAAGGCAGGATGGCCAGTGAACAGGAGATGTAAACCATCTTGCAGTTTCCAATGTTCGGGGGGTGGAAACTTTCTGCTGTTTGGTAACTTTTTTAAGATGTACCAAGTTATTCTAAGAGGCAGACCAAGCTCTTAGAAACACTGATGCAAACTCAGAATAACTCCATTTCAGTTCACTCAGTGCAACTGATACTGGTGCAGGAGCAACAGAGCAGAATCAGCCTGTGTGCTTGTAGGAGCAACACTGAGTTATTTATGAAACATCCATGTGGAGTTTGCTGCCTTTCATTAGCATTTTGAAAGATTTTGAGGCTGCCACTGATATTTAGTGAACATTTTCTTTGTATCTAATGAGATCAGTTGCCAGATTAGTACAGCTCCATGAGTTGCTTTGATGAATCATAATTAGTTACACAGGTCCTAATTCTGCAATACATTTAAGCACGTTTATTTGCACGCAAAGTTCAACTCTGTTCAGGAGAGCACTGGAGATTATATTTCTAATGTCCATAAATCCCATGAATCGATGCTATTGAAGTTAACGTGCCTGAAGTCAAATGTTTTGCTGAATTGTGCAGTTATAGCAGGAAGCAGGTAGAAAAATAAAATGACAGTTCCCTATTCTGGAAATGCCTGCCATCCAGATACAGGGAAATAAGAACAAGTTGCAGGAGAAAGCGGAGGGTTGCAGCAGGCAGCCATAAGGGTTTCTATGTCAATCATGCTGCCACATGTGCACTTTCTCTCCGTGGGGTTGCAGTGGTGCTACCTGGCATTCAGCTATCTAAGGTCCAACCCGATGCACATGTGCACCGCCCTCTGTGCCATGTGTCAGTCCAGTGACGAGTCCTGTCTTTGCAGTGCCTACATAGACAAAGCGAGTGACACAGCTGAGCAGGTGATTTTGATAGACAGCCAGCTGAACTCTCCTGAAGGACTGGCAATAGACTGGGTTCATAAGAATATCTACTGGACGGATTCTGGAAACAAGACCATCTCAGTGGCCACTGCAGATGGAAGCCGGAGGAGGACACTTTTCAACAGTGACCTCAGTGAGCCAAGAGCCATTGCTGTTGATCCCACACGGAGGTAGGTGTGAAGACCACAAACACTCCCTTCACCAACAGAGACATTCTAGTCTTCTTTCTGCCTTTCTTACAAACTTGTGGATGGTTCTCGTCTCATCAAGACTTCAGATGCCCTTTAAGATAGATAGATAGATCCATTGAACTTAAATGGGACTGCTGAGACGGTTCAGCTAACTCTTTGCAAGGCTACTGCTGTTAAGGAAAGTTCTGAAAATAATGGTCAGGTCATGTGTTCAATGGGTCTGAGCTGGTCCAGGCACATAGGTTGTGCTGGGAAATGAAGTAGTCTGACATGTGTATGGGCTACTTGGATAAGTGAAGTCCACATACCTAGCAGACACACCAGGAGATAGTTTGCATGGGGTTACTAAGGTGAGATTTTGCATTCTGGTGCAAGTTTTGTGGCAGAGTACCCTGTGGGACAGTGTGTGGCTACACTAGGTGCATAGCAGAATTAACTGAAGTGGTTGAGGGGCTTTGCTATAGTAAGGAGAGAACAGGGCACCTCCTATTCCGATTAGTAGTGCAGATTTCTTACACTAGAGTCCAATTTACTATTTTCTTGCATCTGTCTCTTTCAGGTTCATGTACTGGTCTGACTGGGGAGACAAAGCTAAGATCGAGAAAGCTGGTCTGAATGGCGTGGGGCGGCAAGTGCTGGTGACTGACAACATTGAGTGGCCAAATGGCATCACACTTGGTAAGCGCCCAGGTTAGAGCTACAGCATCCACTGTGGCTGACATAAATTTATTGTTATTGTTAAATAGGAAAACAAAATTGTAAATGCGCAAAGGCACCTGCACACAAAAATCCTGCAACTACTTTGTCACTTACTGCTCTCCAACACAAGTGATTTTATTTCAGTAGCAAGCATATGCAGTAAGTCTTGCCACAGAACCTCATACTGCAGGAACTTTGAGTTGCGTTTAGGTGTGCCTTAAGGCAAAGAGAAATTTTGGGGGAGGATGCAGAGCTGCAACAACCATTTGGAAGTCCAGGAAGCATCAGAGTCCTTGGCGCTAGTGTCTCTGCACCTGAACCTGTCTCAGAAGCAGTGTCAAGATACTTCATTGGACTGATTAATGCATGGTACGTCAAGGAAAGAGACGCAGCCTGCAGAGCCCATTCCCCATCAACATGCCTGCCCAGCCGCTCTGGGTGGGGGTAGCAAGATGGAACCCATCTAGGCTCGTATCTGCATCCTGCTGGTCCACAGAGGGCTGTGGTCGTTCTCACTGCCTCACCAAGTTGCAGGAGTGGAAAGGAGCTTTCCTGCTCTCATGGGGCAGCAGGGGACACCCTCCTCTGGAGTTACAGCTGTATGTGTTTAACGCCATGCAGATGTGAGGTTCTCTGCTTGGTTTTATATTTGAAAATTCTGGCCATGACAAGGATGTAGGAGAAAATGCTGCTACCATTGCATAGTGTTGAAGTGCTACTGCTGTGAACAAATAATATTATCCTTTAGTAATTAAGAAATCAATTAATGACTTGTTTAATTACAGAACTTGTTTTGTGTTGGCACTCATCCACTTGCATTCTGTTTAGTGAATCTCATCCAAAATGAGTGAATTTGCGCCAGGAAGAGAAATTCAGTGCTTAGCATTCTAAATAATATTGGATCCTTCCCTCCCACTCTTACCTGCATCTTCCCCAAAACCTGGCTGGTTGTGGTAGGAGTGTCCCCACCACCAGCATTACCCCAGCCTGCAGCATAAGAAGGGTTTCTGGACCCAGGATTCTTCTTCACTGAAGGTGTTCAAATTGTACTGCTCCTTCAGAGAGGCGTGTCATTTGAATCACAGTTGTTCTCCAGCAAGAGGCCAAGGACTGAACAGCCTTGAGAGGGATGAAGCTTCTCGCTCAGGCACTGATGGAGTGACTCTGGGAAGCCCAGACTGCTGCTGGCCTGCTCCTCCTGCTAACAAAAGAACCTCGTTGTACAAAGCTGTCAGTCAGGCATCCCCCACCCCCCCCCCCGAATGTTTTTCCTCCTTTTTAATCTTTTTAATAGGATCTTATCCCAGCATATCTGGGCACTGATTCAAAATCAGAACTAGTGTTAAAAAAAAAAAAAAGTCCAATAATAAAGAGATTAGTCATGCTGCCAGCAGGAGAAACATGCTGGGCAAGAGAAGAAGAGTTGCAGGAGCTGTGTGTAATTTTGCTTCATTGTGTTTCACTTCCCAGATTTGCTGAATCAGCGTCTTTACTGGGTAGACTCCAAATTGCATTCACTGTCCTGCATTGATTTCAATGGCAGCAACAGAAAAGTTCTGATCTCTTCTGTTGACGATCTGAGCCATCCTTTCGGCTTAGCAGTGTTTGAGGTAAGAGTCAAAAACGGATGCAGAACAGACTGGAGACTGCAAGAGGTCTCAAAGCTCTTTTTGATTAAAAGCTCTGCCTTTTGCATAGCACAGAAAGCTCAGCGAGGGCGTTTGCTGCTATAGAAACTGATTAACCTGGTGTGGGTTCAGCAAGGAAAACTGTTTTCTAAAGCCCTTAATCAGGAGCAATGCGTTGTCTCATGCTTTTACCTAATGTAGTACCAGTGCATCCATGAGGGGCAGGTGGTGCCCAGTGTACCACCTCCCACAGAATTGGAAAATGGGTAATGGGTTTTCCTTGATTTGAATTGAGCCAACTGTCCATACAAAGCCAAAACTGTCAGCAAGGGAAGGGAGAAGCCACTTACTGTGATCAGCAGGCGGGACAACCATTCACTGAATGACACTGCAACATGTCTCTCGTCTTTTCAAAGTCGGACTTTGAGGGGAGCTGCATGGGCTCAGAGCAACCTCTCAGCCTGCAGTGGAGCGCTCTGCTGCTCTCAGCAGCTTTGTTTCACACCATCTTTGCATGCCTGTGTTGCATTTTCGGGTGCCGGCAGAACCCTCAGGGGAGGACGGCCCCTTAAATTTTGCTGCGTTGGCTAGTTGTTTCTGTTGTCCATCCCAGTATCTGCAGAAGTGTCCTCAGAAACGTTTTCACCTGTCTCAGGAGTATCTGTGCCAGCAAGGCACTCGCAGGGCTCCCCCTGCAGTCACTGTGCACCAGTGCATTGCTGAGGCTGGGGACTTGGCATGAAAAAGGTGCTTGTTCACTTAGTTCTGAAAGGGTCAGATAATTCTCTTTCAGGCTGAACTGCTCCAGTTACGACACATAAACCCTGCCACACATCAGAGAAAATTCCCTGCCCCCCAAAAAATATAGCTGTGAATCCTACAAAGACATAAGCCTATTTTCACAAAGGTGTTCGGCTTCCAACTCCTACTTGAGCATGTTCCATTGAAAACCCTATTAGTCTTGTAGATTCAGTACTCTTGTACCGTTCAGTGCCACACTGTAGCCTTGCTAAGAGCAGTGCAGTAATTAATGAAATAGCACAGTTCAGATCCTCAAATGTCATCAAGGAAGAACTAAGACCTGCTGAGATCTGCAGAAATTACTACATAAATAGGCATCCAGGTTTCTGCCATTAGTTTATACACAGCTACCCAGTGGCAGGGCCCAGGGCAATGGCTTCCTTGCAGTTTGTATCTCATGCTAAGCATGCGTTCGAAACTCTGCGTTCCCCATCCTATCTCAGGAGTACTCCAGGGGTATGGAAGACAATTCAAATGCCTGCTTTGCCTGGGTGGAAGCAGAGAGACAATCCAGCTCTTCCTCCCCTGGTAGAGGATTGCCAAGTATCGCTAGCCTGGGGCAGTGAAGTTTCCTCTCTTGTAGCTAAGCTCCTTTCTGTGATTATTTAAATGATTGTGGGAACAAAAGCTTCAATTTTGGCACCTCACTCTAGGTAAGCTATAGCAGAGAAAGGTGTCTGCTTGGCTCCCTGTCAAGGTCCTCTTCATTTCGCTTAACTAGGTTGGCTTTTGACTCAGCAAACCCGTCTTCCTTAAAATCCTTATTCTTCCCACGCAATGTCTGTGATATCTAGGCATCTAACTTTGGGCACAGGTTTCCCCAAGACATCGCTGCTCTTTAGTTTTATCCTCATCAGCAATGTTTGGAAGGATCTCTTGGGTTATTTAACCTCTGTACACCCTTCCTCATCTGAATGGCTGGTTAGAATAACAGACAACCCTTTTGCTTTTGATAATTTGCCCTTGTTCTCCAGCAATGTGCCTTTCCTTACTGAAATATATGTGGTTTTTAGTAGGCAGCAGTATACATAGCTGACCAAGCAACTAAATACTGTTTGATAACTGCAATCCCTGTGTACCTCGTTGACCAGTTATTTTGTATCTTCAATCATAGTATGCCATACTAAAGATATTACTAAAAAAAGAGAAATAGATACTCATCTTCCACGTGTGCTGTAGGCACTGGCCTCTTTGTAGATACCTGCTTTAATGCAGGTCTTCTCTTTGGAAAGGAGAAAAAAATCAGCAGAGATAACAAAAGTTTCTGGTATGGCCCTTCGGGTCTGCTCATGATCCACCCTGTCTTTAAAAAAAAAATGGTTCAGAAACGGAATGGATGCAACTCTTCTGTACTTAACCAAATTTCTGCTCCCTTGTCTCAGTCTCATAGCTACTCAGAATTACTAAGCACTTTATAAACATGTAGGATTGCTGTGCTTTTGAGCATTAGAAATGACAGTGTCCAAAAAAAAAAAGAAAAAAACTGCAGACAGAAGTAGCATGAACCGAAGGTGCCCCAAGGTAGGAACACAGCATGTTGACTTTGTGACTACTGGAGTTTAATCCAACTTGAGTTGGATTTGAGCAGGGCCAGGTCAGAAATCCTATGCATTTCCTGCAGGACAGAGTGTTCTGGACTGACCTGGAGAATGAAGCAATCTTCAGCGCAAACAGGCTGAATGGCTTGGACATCTCCATTTTGGCAGAAAATCTCAATAATCCTCATGACATTGTGGTATTTCATGAATTAAAGCAGCCCAAAGGTAAGACTTGTCCGCGGGGCATCATGGCCCTAAATCAGGTTTATTTAGTTAGTAAATGAAATGCTTCCTGATGGTTCTTGACGAGAGAGAAAGCACAGGTAATAATGTGAAATCAATGCCTAATGTTTGAAGTTCCTGCGTAATGAATTCAGCGGCAGCATTTATTGAAAAGTCTGCAATTTGTTAATAGCTGTTTAATTAGCATCTGTGATAACAGTGAGTTACTCTTGTCACTGTGATGCTTGCCATTCATTATGTATTTGGGCAGTGTTTATAGTAGTCTGTGAGGTTTCACTCTACTCCAAACTGTAAAGATGATTAAGCAGCCCGATTAATTGAGGTAGGGAGTGGAAGAGAGTCTTCTTAGAGGACCTCATACTTCTTTGCCAAGAACAAGAAATAAATAATTAGAAAAATAACTTGTCTTGTCTTCCATCCTTGCACAGCTCCAGATTCCTGTGAGCTCAGTCCCCAGCCAAATGGAGGCTGCGAGTATTTGTGTCTTCCTGCACCTCAGATCTCTCCCCATTCTCCCAAGTATACATGTGCCTGTCCTGACAATATGTGGCTGGGTCCTGACATGAAAAAATGCTACAAAGGTAAATACAATCACGTTGCTGTTTCGCTATTCCAACATAATCATACTTAGAGTGAATATATTTCTTGATGGTGGAACACAAACGTTAGCTTTTGTATTCCATATACTTGCTGCCTTCTGAACACAGCTTTGTGGTGTTCTTTATTGAAAACTTGCTTATTTTTGACAGCATAACCAGAAAGAGATACAGCAGGAGGAGGAAAAAAGGGATAAGGCCCAGCACTAAAAGTGTGAATGGTCAATAAATCATTAAAATTTGCCATGTTATTGCCCTATAGATTCTGGATCTGGTGAGGCCACAGTCATTGCTGACAATATCCTGAAGAGACGGGTGGTTTCAATGTAGTTTTCTCTAACTTGCAAATAGTTCCTGGTACAAATTCAGTATCTTCCGAGGTACTGAAAAAAACCCTAAGTTTTGGAACTTAACTACCTTCCATCCAAAGTGCTTTATTACTACTAATAAATAAAGCTTGACTTCAGGAAATCATTTCTGTAGCTTTAGACAGAGAACTACTGATAGTCTGAATACCTGGTAAATAGAACTGGAATTTGGTTTTTGCTTCTAATCAGGTAACACTCCTCCCCAGATTTATATCACCATTTGTGATTTGCTTTATACTTACTTTTACCACATTTCATGTTTGCTCTTGCTTTTCAGATCTTCCAACTACTTCAACTACTGTACTGGTTTCTACAACCACAGCATCCCGTACTGCCAGTACCACGACCATCGCAACTGTAATTGGCAGTGCCAATAACACCACTGAAGTCGTCCCCAAACCTGTATCAGAAGCTACAATTACCACCCCAAGTTTTCCTTTACCTTCCACCACATCCATCCTTATAGATTCTGAGATGACCACTGGAAACAGCAATTTATCACAGCACTGTAAGAGAATGAGATTCCTCTTTTCTTTTTCTGTGTATATACCATATCACAAGAACTCTCACACACTGGTGGGAGACGTGACCTAACGTCTGAGTTATAAATGGGTCAGATGCAGGCACATCCTGTTGCATAGCAGGAGAAATCAGGTACTCTTTCTGCAGACACCTCTGTTATGATGGCTGATGTGATTCTAGTCGCTCGGGATGTTAAGGAACTTAGGTCAGGTTTTCATCCAACGCACGTAAAGCTGACTCTGGAGATGAGGCCCTGAGAGTTCATACTGGTCCTTGCCTTGTGCCTAATACTAGTTCATCCCAGCTTCAGTGCTGTTTGTAGTGCTGCATACAATAATATGGATGATTCTACAGGCGCTTCACCTATTTTAATTGTTTAATTATTAATGTGATCCAGCACAAGTTGTGAAAAAATGCCTCCTGTCCAGCTTTAGCCCTGCTGGACGTTTGGAATTACTACAGCCCAAGACAAGCTGCACGCTGTTTTGCGTGGCTGTGCTTTGCATGTTGATGTGGCCTGATCCGTAATACACGGTTGAAGTTTTTCATTACAGTATTAGAAGAGTATCCCAATGGAGAGCGCTAATAGGCTCTCCTAAAGTTCACCCT
>NW_008824376.1:575716-577239 GCF_000699105.1 Pygoscelis adeliae | reverse complement strand
GTGCTAAAAGGTAATCATCCCTCTAGATCGTGCTGCCAAGGCAAAGCAGAAAAGCTGAACTGCTTTTCAAAAAAAAACCAAAAAACAAAACAACCTAGTCCAGAGAGAAGACGTTACTCTTCAGGACTGTCATTCAAGACCTCAAACAGATGTAGACTGCTTTAAAAAGAGTAAAACACTTTTTTTCCCTAAATGTTTCACTGAGCAGAATAGGCAGTCGCCATTGCATCTGGAAAGCAAAAATAAACTGTCCCTGTTTGACTAGGGTGCCTTTCTGTAGCAGTAGTGATGCAGTGCACTCTGTACTGCATGTGGGAAAGCAGAATCTGATTTCTAAAATTCATTCTTGTAAAGTTCTTTCTGTGCAAATTTCTTTCAAATGCAATAATTAACTTTTTAATAAGCCATGGAAGCAAGGTGCTTTAATTGTCCACATTTGAAATAGTCTGGCTTATTATTAAGTAAATAACTATGTAATAGAATAACCTGCCAGAGGGAAGTATTTAAAAAGATAAATTGCCTTTTAAGTTCCGTGAATTGGTGTATCGAAAGACAAACTACAGCTAGTTCCTGCTCTCAATTTCTGATATTTTAGCAAAAATAAATTTTCTGTGCTGATCCCCTATTATAAGAGCTCAGAGCAAACATTTTTAAGCATATAACTTGAAAGGTATATTGATTATTTTTCTCTATAATTGTTTTTTTCTCTTGTAAGTACAATATCAAGTCTTGGGGTCATTCTTGCATGCTGAGGCAGACTGCAGCAATGAGTGATACATGTGTTGACTAACTCCTTAGCTGTAAATAAATAAAAAAATAATTAAAAAGAGAAGTTGTGCAGATGGCTTTGAACTATGTTCTTCTGCTGACAGCTCAATAAATCATTAATTGTGTCAGTGCTAGAAAGTGTTCTACTGTGGATTTTTAAGAGCGCTATTCAGCATCCTCTGATCCATGCATGGAATTTCCATTAAATGTCACAGTTTTTAAACTGGCCTTCTTTTTTGTGCTTGCAATTTAGAGGCACAAGTACAGTCACTTACTCATTTCTGGTTAGAGCTTCTCTATCTGATAACACTGTACCGAGCGCTTCCCTCAACTGGCCACACTCTCCTGGTGTGTAGTTCGCAGTCCTGCGAGGGCAGTACCACTTCAGGGCCAGGATGTTTATTGTTCCTAAGAAGATTATCCCAGATTTGCATGTATATGCTTTTTATCTTCTCCGTGATAATTTTATTACAAAACTTTTCGTAAACTCTTTGATTACAAAAGCTTTCTGATGGACAGAACAACATGGTTACTAACATAAAATATTCTTTAGATGTGGCTTTAAAACCAGCAAATGAGTTAAATGATCAGAACTACTTCTGTAATTACAGATGCAAATAATGACCAAGGCTTTGATTCAACTGTGACAGCAGCTGTTATTGGAATTGTCATCCCTGTCGGTAAGCTGACTTGATTTAACCTCTGAAGGAGATCATACCAAAATGCTAGTGTAAATACAGTCTCCTGACTTTCCG
>NW_008824376.1:550445-575684 GCF_000699105.1 Pygoscelis adeliae | reverse complement strand
CAGAACTGTTGAAATGGGGAAAAGTAGCCTGCCTTCGAGAAAATTGTACAAGGAGGGATATCTACACGGAACGTCCCAGCAGATTTATGCCTGGCTAACAGCTCTTTCTTTCCCCTTTCCTCAGTGGTCATTGGCTTGCTGTGCATGGGGGGATACCTCATCTGGAGAAACTGGAAACGGAAGAATACTAAAAGCATGAATTTTGATAATCCAGTGTATAGGAAGACAACAGAAGAGGAAGATGAAGACGAAATCCACATTGGGCGGACTGCCCAAATTGGACATGTCTACCCAGCAGTAAGTATCTGAGGAAACTACTGACAGAGAAGATTAATTTTGTTGAGAGTTTAGATACAGAATTATCTCCAGCCGATTACAGTGTTGGTTATTTGGCATATAATGACAAAAAACAGAACTTCTTTAATAATCATTGAACAGGCAGAAGCCTGAACTTCTAGGCAGCTCGTGCAGTTGTCTTAGAATATAATGGTCTATATAAGAAGATACCTGTTCAAATGAAGAATAATTGTCCTAATCGATCGCGTAGTAAGCTAGCAAGTGTAAAGCTAGCTATCTCAGGAGCTCAGTATGTGACAGCTGATTACTTATCCTCTACTGGATTCCATTATAACTGTGCTTAGACTGCTACCAAGTGCCTAAACTACCTTAAGGATAACTTGAGTTTCTCTACAAACCAGGGAGAATATTTTCTGTATAATAAAACAGTGTAAAGAAGAGTCAGGTTCCTCTGAATGAGGTTCTGTGAGAAGTTGAGGAAATTTGCCTTGGCAAGATTAAGCTTTACAAAAAGCAAACTCATTCTGATAGCAAGTCCTGTGTATGCGGAAGAAAGAGAACCTGTTCTGCATGGCAGTTTGCCTGTAAAGGAGCCTCCTTCAAAGCAGCAGCCCTGGTGAGATGAAGCATTGGCAGTTATAACTGCATTGTATTTTTAGAAGAAAGCATAAAGATCCGTAAGTAATGAGCGAAGGCAATATAGCTTCTGCAGGCAGGCAGGCAGGCATGTGGGTAATGCCCTATATTATCTAAAGATCCTGCTAAAGATCACACTAGAAGAAGGTGTCATCCCTTCCAAGGAACTTTATCCATGTAATTCACAAGTTAATTAAACTTTCCAACACCTCTTTAGTAATGCTTGAGTGAGCGACCCCATTTGGGGAAAAGAATCAGGTCAAAAACAGATTTCTGTCACCATTATGCTAGGGACAACAATGAAATTTTCAACAGGAAATACAAGTTAGCAACAGTATCAGAATTTGGTTCTAATGCATCAAAATTCACAAGTCACAAACTTTCTCCTCAAGTGTGTTTTTCTTCCTTCACAGCGTGTAGCATTAAGCTTAGAAGATGATGGGTTGCCATGAGGATGAAGTTGCTGCTCCAAACACCGCACTTGACGAATTTGCTTTGGATCACAGAACCTGCTTCTTCTTTTTAATCGTTATTTATGTTGCAGAAGGGTAACCACAAAGTTATAATGAACTGCAAACATCCAAAGGATGTGAGAGTTTTGTATGTATAATCTTTTATACACATTTTAACTTGTTGCACTACCCATTTGTGATAGTGAATAAGCAACAGCTGAGCTACTAACTCGATGTACATTACCAGCCAGGCTGAAGGTTCAGTAGCTATTGCTTTATTTTAAGACTATATTTATAGATATTTTGTAAATAAGTTGAATATGCTTTGTGGCTATCCATCAACATAAGTAAAACAAATTCTGTACAGGCAGTTTAGAAATATTTATTAACAAAATCTGGATTATAAGATCTGTTCTGTAAATATAGTAGAGGGGTGAGAGTATTTATTTTTTGTATGTTTGGCTTGCTGTGCATAGATTATCTGTGTATATATCTATCTAGGCTAGGTAGATATATAGGCATATAAATATATACAGATATATAAAAATATATACATATATTTTAAAACTACTAGCCTACGTTTATGAAAACTAGGGATAATTGAATTTTTACAGGATGTTTGAGAAGTTTGCTTTGAAATCTAAAGACACTAAGTAAGAAAGAGCTGTACTGTTAAGACAGCTGACAAGTGAAGCACTCCCATAACAAAGAGAGCTCCTGTTTTCCAAACTGGCTCGGAAGGGTTACTTTTACATTTTCCAGTCTACCCAGAAGGATTCACCTGCAGTGCTTTTAACTGAAGAGCTATTGCTTACAGCACGTCAGTCAGGAGAAACTCCTGCGGCGCCCAATTGCTTTTTCTTTTGTATTGTTGCTTTTTACAGCTTGGTACAAATTTGATTTAGCTTTTTTTGTGTGTGTTTGTTTCTAAATGTAAATCTAAATGCTCTTCCCCACTGGGAATCTTGCACCTCACAAATTAGCTTAGAATTAGTAGAAACAAAGATTTAGCCATATACTTCCATACACCCAAAGTGAGCACTCTCACCTGGCTCATCAGGGAAGAAAAACCCCCACAATAACAAAAGTTAATTCCTTCCCTCCTTGCCCTTTTCCCCTACTCATGCTGATTAAGAGTCCAAATTTAGGAGCTGCTATGGGGCAGCGTCTTCATTCACCGTATGCAGAATTCTTTGAAGAGCAGCAATTACCTTCCACACTCCTGCCAGTGGAACAACCTGCACCATGGTAGATCTCGCATGCCACGGAGCGCTAGGCAAGGAGGTTAAAGGAGGTTAAAACCTCACAGCCTTATCAGTATCTCTGGCTGTGGGTCATCCTGCACCTTGCAGCAAAAGTGTTTTCTTCTCATCTCATTCCATAAGGTTCCCAGGGAATTCTAGGGGAAGTGAATACACTTACCTTCCCCTGCATAATGGACTAGTACCTCCCTGAACTGTACCAAAACCTAGAGAAATCTTACTAGCCTTCTTATGTCAGTCCAAGCTTTTGTGTTGGAGTGAGTGGAAGAAACTCAGCCTGATTAGGTTTGGGGTTTTTTCCTTTTGTTTTTCTTTCTTTTAGAATAAATTCACAGTGTAATGCGAGCTGGAAGTTGATTCTTGACTAAGAAAAGGAAAAAAAGTGTCTAAAGACATAGTATGCATTACAAACATAATACATACTCTCAAAATACTTCATGGAGTGCATGGACAGTACATAAATAATCAAGCATCCTTCTATTCAAATTTTAGATTTTAAGGCAGTGAAAAAGTGATTGAGGTATCCAATTATTGTTTTAATGAATGAAGCTCTGTTTCTACAAAACCATGCACTGTGTATATGAAAAGAAAACTCAGAAAAGGCTGTATGTGATAACACTGTAACTAACTGACAAATGTAAATATATTTGAAAGTTCTACAGTTTTGATACTTTTTTTAAGAACACAAACACACAAGCAAACCTGTATAAACCATGTATAGAAGGCTGCAGGTTTTTTCAAACCCTTGTAAATGAACTCGATGTGCAGCGTTGATGTCAACCTTTACAGATTTATAACTACTGAGAAGTCAAACAGCAAATCTGTTTTTTAAGAAATTAATTATTTTAAATAATGGTTCAGATTGTTAGGATGATATTTAACATTGTAATCATTTCTGATCTCTGTCTCGTCATATTGAAGTTCTGTTAGAGTAAGTTCTTGCTTGGTGCCTTTTGTGGTTCAGTTTTTACGTTACAGACAAAAGGACCAGGGAGGGGCAGGGGAGGGATCTGCTCTGTGTAACACTTGCCGTACTTACGTCAATACAGATTACTGGAAACCAAATGAACACGTTTGTAAAACAGTGCACTGTTTCTACAGAAAGATTAAATTTTTTTATCTGGGACTGCTGAACTAATTACTTTATAGTGCTTAAAATGCTGTCCCAGACCTGGGACTGTATCATATTTTGGTCTGAGTTTTCCTTACTTCTTAATTGTCCAAACCCAAAGTGGGACTTGGGAACACTGTTGTGTAATTCAGCTGTTCTCTGCACAGTTTCGCTATCAGCCGTAGCTCCACAGTAGCAACACTGAAAACAGGTCACATGCTACATGTAAATGAACAGACCATTTTGTTCCGAATTGTCTTTCTCTGCCACTTTGGTTTTGGTCATCCTCAAATCACATGGAAAAGAGTACCTGGTTCATTATTTCCTTGAGCTGAACAACTCTTACCAGTGATGTAATTAAAATAAGCGAGTAGAACTTCCAGTGGTACAAGTACACTGGTCCTTACGTGTTGTGAGAAAATGTTGTCTCAAAACTGAATAGTGCATACAACAAAACCGGTGTAGTTTTTAACCCGAACTATTACATATTAGACTATTCAAGGGCTAGTTGGAAACTACTCAATTTCTTTGTACAGCTTTTGGTAAAGCATATCTACGGAAGCTGAAAAACTTGTTACAGCCAAATATGGACTCTTTTGCCATCCTGAAAAGAAGACAGAAATACTGCTATTCTTGGAATCGCAACAGGCCGTCTTAACTTTTTTTTTTTTAAACATACAAACAATCTCTTCTGTGGAAATAAAGCCGGGTCCTGATCTAACCCCAGTCAGCAACTGAGCACCACACAGCTGCTCACTCACCTTCCCCCCCACCCCCAGTGGGATGGGGGAAAGAATCAAAAGCACAAAAGTAAGAAAACTCATGGGTTGAGAGAAAGACAGTTCGATACTTGAAATAAAATAAGAATAATAAATTGTAATGAAAAGTAAAACAGAGAGAGAGAGAGAGAACCCAGGGGAAAAAAAACCACAAGTGATGCAATTGCCACCCTGAGCCAACTCCCCCCCCCCAGTTTACATACTGAGCATGACGTCACACGGTATGGAATGTCCCTTTGGCCAGTTGGGGTCAGCTGTCCTGGCTGTGCCCCCTCCCAGCTTCTTGTGCACCCCCAGCCTTCTCAGTCAGTAGAGCATGGGAAGCTGGAAAGTCCTTGACTAGTGTAAGCACTGCTTAGCAACAACTAAAACATGGGTGTGTTATCAACATTATTCTCACCCTAAATCCAAACCACAGCACTGTACCAGCTACCAGGAAGGAAATTAACTCTATCCCTGCCGAAACCAGGACAAGCTGAAATGAGATCTGCTGTACTGGAAGTACAATGATAGCTTTAGTTGGAGACACAAGTGAGTCAGAACTAAATGTGCAGTTAGCTGGCTCTCTCTTCCCCTTCCCTTGTAAATTATGAAATCCTGGATAAGAAACAAGGATATTGTGAACAAGGAGCGAGGACTGGAGGCATTTTCTGAAACGGATGGGCAGTTTGGGTGCTATACAAACTTACATACAACATTTCCCTGTGCAGAGACAAGCTTGAGCGTGCAATCAAAGGCTTAAAAGACTTTTCTCCTTTTAGTTATTGCTGTATGTCCCCTTTGGTCTGGTTTTGTGGGAAATCTACTGCATAACTTAACTTGAATTTTAAGTTATCAGCCAGGGGAATAAAGTAGCCATAAATACCAATATCCATTGAGATGTACCTCTTGAAAACCAAGACAACCAAACTGTGCATCCAGTGACCATTCTCTTTCATACCCCAGGTAATTGGCAGGAAACACTCAAAGCAGCATCAGAAATCGGAGCCCTGACGACAATACAACCTTTCACTGTCATGCATTGTTATAAAGCCTTTCAAAGCAGTGTATTTATGGACAGTAACTCTCAGTCATTTTTTTTCCTCCCTAAAGGAACACTGCCAAGCAGCTAACACTTTTCAGACACAAATAGTTATTACCAAACTAACATGGACTTAGGTACTGGTAAATATTGGTGGGTTAGTTTTCAATTTAACTGAAAATAGGTTTTTTTTCTTACTTTAAAATATTTCCCCAGTTAATTATTTTAGCAGAGTAATATCGTAGCAAACAGAAAAACTGACCAAAAAAAAAAAAAAATCTCTCCAGGTCTAAATAGAGAGGAAAGCACAAATGAAAAGAAGTGGAAGGGCCTCATACGAGAGTCCAAAACCTATCTGGGGCATTGAGGTATGAGATAGGCCTGCTAAAACAACTATCTCTATGGCGTGCACACACACACCCTTTTTTGACTCTGCTGTATTAGCAATAAAATCCTATTTTTTTTGTTTCACTTTTTACACATAGTAACTGTACAGTATGAGATAATCCGTACAAATACTGTGCCACCTACTTTCATTAAGATGCTGTACAACTACACGTACTCACATAAAATCCCTTCAGTGTTTATATAGCGTATGTAACTCAGTTACCTTTCTGCAGGAGTTCGTATGCATCATTGCCTCAAACTGAGTTTGTTCTCCATCAACTCAGTCCTTTAATTTTGTGAAACAGTTCTAAATCTGTCTTCCCAATTTACATCCTTGCCTTCAAGAAGGGAGCTATAGCCATGGTCTAGCGCAAGCTTTTTCACTGCGTCAGTGCAGGAGTTTATAGAGTAGTGCCGATTTCAGTTGCCTCTTAAATGCACGGTGTCAACATTGGAAGGATTCAAAGGAAGAAAGCCACAGAGACAGTGCATTTAGATGTGGGACACACAAGCCACCTTTTAGATTCAAGCCACAGTCCATTTGCACATTAACATGCTGGGTGCTCAGTGGCCAGCCCAAACCACCCACACTCACACACTCCCTCACTCTCACTTTGCAGGTCCTGGTGCCCTCTATTCAAACAGCTGTAACAGGAGCACTTTGTAAGAGTTTGCACTGACCGAGGATGCCCTGGAAACAACACATTGGTTGATAAAGGCATCGGTACAGTCCCAGGTGACAGCTTGACAGAGTTGTTTTCAGTTGTAGTTTGAGGGTTGTTGTGGATTGTGCTGATGACAAAAAATAGGAGCTGCAGCTTTGCGTTTCTGCAACAACTCGCAAACAATCATTCCCACAGAATAGCAGCAAGCATGTCCTAGCCAAGACTGTCATTTCGTGATGAGGTGCAATGTTGTAAATCTGGGGTGAACCAGAGCTCTCAAATCTGCGCCAGGGCCAGGACTGTCTGAGCTCTTGCACACGAACAGTGAGACTGAACCCTAATCTGCTACAGTGAGCTGGAGGAAAGGTATATACTGGTCATCCTGGTGACAGGACAAAAATATGCAGAGCCATGCATTTAAGTAAATAATCTGAAGTCCCTGTAAGAGAAAATGTGGGGTTGACTTTCTTCAGGGTAGTGGGAGAGACTGAACTGGCTATTCTCAGCTAGATTAAATGTGCCTGGCAAATAGTTTACCAAGCTCATTGCACCTTGATCAGTAGGAAACGAACTGAGCTAGCGCACCTCATTTTACTTGTATGGCTATGAGCACAGACTCCCCAGCCAAGACACAAGGCTCACAGAATCAAATTTTACACAGATAAAGATGAACTTGTGGGTTTTGATATGACAGCAGCAGACACAATAACACAGGAGATTAGCGTCACAAAAGATTACCTCACAATAGTGTCCCCAGAGGTGAGGCCATCTGCCTCAGGATACTGAACTTAGATTTCTCACACCAACAGTGGTAGCATCTACCAGAAGAAACCAACAAGCAGCAGTTCAGGCTACGTTCTTAGCTCTTTACAGGAGGTTAGTAATGCAAGCTTGTATCTGTACCTATGCACCAACAAGCAGAATGAGAATTAGCACGATTTAAAAAATAATAATCTTTTTCAAATTATTTGCAGCATTCAAATTTCACTACGTACCTCAGTGGGAGAACATTTTCTTAAGGGATTAGCTGCAGCTGCCTGCTAAGTTCTCCACACTATTAAGGAAACCATTGTAATCTTGTCAGTCATGATAAGGCAGCCATCTTAGCGGGGAGCTAAAAGTTATGATAGCGTAACAAGCCAATCTCCCTGATATTTTGATAGGCCCTAGCCTGGTTACATGGAATGCTTACGCAGGATTACAGCATAGAGAAGGCTGAACTGATGCTTCTTTTTTTTTTTTATCTTCACATCAGTCCAGTTCTTCAGTCCTTGCCTACAGGCTACAAAGTCAGGTGGAAGAGTAGAGGTTATAACTACAGTTCTTGGCCAGGTACAACTGAGGCCAAATAACAGAGATATTTCATGTTACCCTATTCAGGATTTTTTCTGCTGAGTCTGCCAATCAAGGAATTAATTAGTTCCAACTGTAGTAATTTATTTTCATGCATATATTCCCCCACTGGGACTTAGCTGAAAGCACATACATTCATTTAATTCAAGCCATTACACATAAAGGATAATGGAAAGCCTTATGACCAAACATTCAAGAAAAATCCCTGAATCTACGTATTTTGCTAATAAGGCACAGACCTAAATAAGATCTAAGCAAAGGGAACACCCTGAACGCCTAATGCAGCTAGAAAAGACACTGAGAAGGTCAACAAGGATAATTGAGGAAGATTTTACATTTTTCAAAGCTTCAGCTCAGAAAGACACAACTGAGAGGATGTACAATATCTATATATAAAATCATTAATGGTGCAGAGAAAGCACTAGGACGTAATTATTTTTCTAAGTATCCATTACTAGCTACTATAAGATAGGAGATGGGGTAAATGGAATTAGTCTGATCCCATATGACAGTCCTGATGATCAGATGAGTAATTTCTCATATTTGCTTTTCTTTCTTTTTTAATCATTGCCTTATTTAGTATAGAACATGGAAATTTTTTTAGAAAATACAATAACTGAAGCTTATCACATTGTCCACATGAACAAAGCAGTTCACAGACTGCAAAGGCAGCTCTGGTTCTGTGCGGAGCCACACCAGACAATTACACACCTTTCCTTCCTTTATTCCTTAATATTTACAGGAGAAGGAAAACCTTTGCAGTTTACCTCTTTCAGGCAACACCTGACCAAAAGTCTTTATCTCCAGGCTGCCATTAAGGTCACAGTAGCACTTCTATGCCTGTGCCTGCCTTTCTGTTCCTCTCAATTCCCTCCTGTGGTTCTTTTGGAGCACCTTTCTCCAACAAATACCTAACATCCCTTGTTTAAAAGGCATTCAGTAGAGTCACTTTGACCACATAATATTGTTAATCATACCCCGATGAGCTGAATGAGAAAGATACTCTGGCTGGGATGTTTAACTTCCGCTCTTCTTTTAAGACAGTCCTGTGAAACTGCAAAAGAAATAGCAGCAGTCTTCAAAACAGAAGCATCATCACCCAAAAAGACATATGCAGAGTTGCTCAGGCACTAAAACCGGCAGTGCTTAACAAGCAAATAGGTTTTTAAAAAAATCGATGTTAATAATTTCAAAATAGATATTTTAGGAGGTTTTGTTGTTCACACAGGCCTTTTTATTATCAATATTAGAATCTTAACAGAGCAAAGGGGAACAGCAAAATTTTAAGGGCAATGGACTTGAGGAAAAAAGAACACCTATTTACTAAAAGGAATAAAGAAGACAGACACTAACAGTCTGTGCGATCTCAACATTACAAAACATGGTTGATTACGCGCAGCAGAGATTTTTAAAGAACTGTGTAAAGTTATTTTCATTTCCAAAACTGACAGATAAACATGAGCTTCCAAGATCTGTATCACTGTACCATAAATACAATCGTTGTAAGAACAAGAAATTTAAATAGTCCAGCTAGCTGAATAAGTTCATTCTGAGAATAAGTTCGTTCTCTCAACTGTATGAGATGCCTCGACAGACTGTCATTTATGAGCACTGGTCTTTTTGCCGGAAAGGCCAAATTTCAAATCCTTTTTCCCTTTTGGGGTTAAGTAGATGCGAGCTCCATCCCAGTGCAGTGAGGCATGAACTCTCCAAACTACATCTCCCTTTGTTTCTTCCTTTTTTTTTTTTTTTTTTAATTTTGGTGATTTAAGAACTACCCATTAAGAGCTATCAATACAGGCTCTGATCACGAACACCTACTTTGTCTCTTGCAGACTAAGAGACAAAAACATAAGGCTTTGGCACACAATCCCAAACGACAGTTAAGTTGTAATGCTTAGGACATCACTGTCCTGGGCAAAGAGTGATAGCTAGGGCAGAGGAACAACCTTACGTGGACAAACACCAAATACAGAACATTTTGTTTTTTTCTTCAGTCATGTTATCAGTTTACAGAAGCTCATACAACTTCAATATATAAGGCACTAAAACAACTAAATTATAGAAAGTATGATATTCAAAGTACGATCACTGGCCTAAATTCAGACTCTGAGTAACACAAATATACATGGACAGGGACACACCCCAGGCCTGATTTATACACAGCCTAAGACACAGGCCCATCTGTAGACCTAGATAAATTAATTGAGAAGCTGTGACAGAAGCACCTAGCGATGACGCTGCATTTGTTTGTAGTGTGTTACCCTGGACTTTCAGCTACACTGTTCCAGGAATTAGCTACAGTTATGGTTTCCCATAGCAACAAGGTATATGGGACTAATTGTTCCGGAAAAAAAACAGCTGAATGGGAGCTGTTCCCTTGGTTTGCAGGAAATTGAAACAAGGCTCCTCCACGTGCATCTGAAATACAGCTTGAATTTAGTCAAAATGTACTCCTGTTCACAGCAGCAGGTGTTTCACCATACCCATACTGTTTCAGACCCTGTAGGCAAGCCTGGTCAAATCAAGGAAGAATGGACTAAACCCACTAAACTTCCCCCCAGGTTCCCCCATCCTCACTGATTTAGGAAGAAATGAACACAGGTAAATCTATGTCTCTGCAACAGGATAAGACAGGAGATTAACCTTCACAAGCACTTATATTTTATAATAAAAATGTTTATTTATTAATTCTTAAGTGAAACAATGCATTGTTTGAAGAACCGTACCAGGACAGTCCCAGGTACTCTTGCCATAAAAGTGCTAGTAGGCTGAAACAAGTGTACATGTCATCAGAGTTATGACCTTATCTTAATATTAACCATTATTTTTCCAAGTACCAAGCATCGCATAGTATGTAAATGCAGCCTATACACACACCAATAAGCATTTAAGATGTTAGGAATGGTCAAAACTTACCACAAGCAACCCCATAAGAACACATTCTCTTAAACTCCTCACACCAGCCTAAAACAAACAAATCCAGCCTGGATGGACTTCCACATTAAATTCTCAGTAAGTTATCATTCAAAACAACAAGCCAACAATTTCTGGTTTCCCATTGTGCCTTCAAAGCAGAAAGCAAATGGTTTCATCTGGGATCCACTGCGCAGGTGGGAAGACGATCTTGAATTAACTGGAGGGGAAAAAAAAGCATTAACTGGCACAAAAGATAAGAAAGATGACAAAACCAAGACTGCAGTGGCTGGCATATGGAAAAGCAACAGATACATATCCAAAATAATCATGCACAAAATAATATATGCTGTAATTTCATCAAGGATTTTAGTAAGCCTTGAGCACAGGAACCGTGCTTACAAAATCACCATCATTCAGTTCACTTTCCCTGCGCAGTGATCATACAGACGGGTTCTGGACTGATCACGCTTTAAATTGTGACTGCACAGCAAACTACTACAGGTAATAGGAAAAATTGTGTGCAAATCTCTAGTACCTTACCTGAAATACACTGTCACTTCAGAGTTGGCACCACCTTTGTTGAGAGTTTTCACCTTACAGAGCAGATGCGTATTTGGCAAATCCACCACCCGGAACTGAACAGGGCAGGGATGGGCCAGAGGAGCGAACTGGAGCTTTCTGAAGGGAGCACAGACAGCAGAGAGTCAAACACCCGCTCACATCTTAGCCAAAACACAAATATATAATAGTATATATATTTACACGTTTATTTGATGCACAGTTATCTCCCTCTCTCCTGAGGGACCTATGCACTGTTTTTGCTACCTATACAGCAGCCTACAAAAGGCTCGATTTAATCCTAAATACTGGAGCAGAGCCTTCTAATTAGCAGGTATACAGAAGCCTTTTAATTTCAGTTAGTCAATTCAAGGCAAAATCCTAATGAAGACAACATAATTTGTAGTGTCAATAGCTATTAGTGCTATGAAGGCTACAAAATACCCTGAGCTTTGATTTAGTATCTCCCTTTTAGAGCACGCTCTACCTTCATAACAAGAATAAGGCCAAAGAGGAGTAACCTGCAGCTGCTCCTGCAGACCAGGAGTCTACAGCCATATATTATTTTGATTAACACTTTCTCCTTTGAGAAAAATCAAGACACGGTGCTATCAGAATATTTATGTCATCAGATCCAATGAATATCAATTAAGATGTCAGATTATATTCATACAGTACTAGCTACTGTCTTTACTCAAGAGACACTTAGCAATGTGGTTTCCCTTGGCCTGTTAAAGAAGATTCTAGGTATCGCTTGCTCTTTTGGGCTACAGAGAAGCTCTGACCCCAGTAAGCTATCCCTTCTGAATCAAGCAGAAATTTTGCTGGTTAAGACTGACCTTATGCAATGTCAGTTTTGTCTACTTACCCTTACCTCTGCAGCAGCAGGCCTCAAGTACCTCCTCTTCTCTACCAAAATTTTAAAAAAGAAAGGAAATAAACAAAAACCGTCTAAATTATAATCAAAGTATAAATAAAGTTTGCTTTCAGAGAGGATGAGAGGGACTGATAAGGAAAGAGCGTGAAATGTGAGTGATCTGAGACCAATGGCAATTAGAAAGAAGCAAAGGGCAGCTGGGCTGGAACTCTGGGAGGAGAATGATCCCAGCTGACACTTATCCAGATGATTTGAGAATCTTCTATACCCGGAATTTTAACCTCCAAGGAGGTACACACAGGTGCTACTGACAGAAGAAACGCAAGCAACTATGAGAAAAAAATACACAGGATGACTTTTTATATGTGAATTCATGTCAGCCTTTGGCACCTGATCATTAGTACTAGTACTTAATATAAAGCAAAAATATTTGGCAGTTTGAAAATTGTGCTCACATATAATTATTGTGCTGGCATTCACTATATTCAACAAGAGTATGCAAAGAACTGCATAGTAATTTCTGATAAAAAGACAGGCAACTCCTCAAGCCACTACTTTTCGCTACTATGACAACACAGGAAGAACAAAGATGATTGCTTTCTTTTCTGCCGCTACCCTAAAATTAAGCCTTTCCCCACTGACACTCATTTGGCTAACACTTCTGATTTGATGAGCATATTGAAGTAAGTCTTTTTTAGTTCCTCTTTAATCATCTCAAAGACTGCTGGAGTAAATCTGAAGTCAGACAAATGGTCAGTGATGAGCTGGCTGTAGAGAAAATGCTATTTCCTTTGTAGAAGAGTCACGTTATAAATTTCACGTCAGACCTGGGTATTTTTAAACGTTTTCATGTGATTTTCTTTCTTACTCCATGCAAAAAACATTGCCTTAGTCAAAGAACAATTGCTTTGTATTTAGCCTTCTTTACTCCACACTTACTCTTTTTATAATTCATGTCATAAAATCTCCACCCTAAACCGTAAGTCTTCACCTCACTACCCTTACAGTTTTGAGGTATTTGGCAAAAAATGCACATGGTTCTTTATTATATGCAAAATCATTATCCCTCTGTAGGCTTTAAAACCATGCAAAACTATGGATTGATGAGTTGCAATGTAAACCTAAGCATTTCAGGCTTCTGACTGATGTAGAAAATAGTGTTCAATGTGATTTGTTGAGCTCTATTAAGGACGAGGTGCTGTTCGTAGTTACAGGTAGCTTATGATTTAATCCTTTCACTCTAACGACCAAACCATGCTCTCCAGCCACCAGTTTGTTCTCCAGTTTAGCGATATCAGCTCCATATGCTGGTTCTGACAGTCAGAGAGAGGATGCTTACAAAAGTGTCTAGAAGCACTACACTATATGAATGAATGAGGACATTATAGTGGGAATCAACATAGAAGAGAAACAAACATTCAAGTCAATAGTTCTAAGAACAAGGAGTAGTTCAGGCTAAGACCTTGAAGCAGCTAGTTAGGTATTACTTTTTTGATTCAGAGGATACACAGGGATGCCTTGTAGTTTTTCTGGCACGAGACTCAGAAGTTTTATATGCCAAAGAAAAAAAAAAAGGTATCAGTGTATGATTACCAGCAGCATTCTCGAGAGTATACAAGGGTAACACCTACCTTGAATAAAGAATTAATTTTCAAGAACTACATTAGCTCTCAGTAAAATGTGTTTGCTGTATATTAACAATGATTAAAAAAATGTGTTACATGTAGCTGCAGAGAAGACATTTGAAAGATTCATAACTTCATCTGAAATGGAAGTGGCTGTGATAAAGTCAAAATAGGTATAAATGCATTTTATCACTTTAAGGAATCTTTCATGATGGTTAAGAATTGTGAAATGCCCCAGAGTATTAAAATCAAGCATTTCTATTAAACATTCAAAACCCATATTGTTAAGGCCTGGTGAAATACAGGCTTTTAAAGGTATTTCAAATAAACGATTCTCCCTTTCATGAAGCTCTTTAGTGATCTTACAACAGAACTACTATCCAATTTTTTACAACAGACAGCCTTGATCAAAGGTTAGCGGGCACGCTACAT
This sequence comes from Pygoscelis adeliae, assembly GCF_000699105.1. Lineage (NCBI taxonomy): Eukaryota > Metazoa > Chordata > Aves > Sphenisciformes > Spheniscidae > Pygoscelis > Pygoscelis adeliae. Next base: position 561,310 of record NW_008824376.1, on the reverse strand, counting down.
GGGGAGATGTAATACGTTCATAGAGTTACAAGCAGAAGACTATGTAGTGTACACACACTTTACTGCTGCTCTGTATCAGTTTCTTCCACGGCTACACACTAGAGATCTCTCAGTTTGTTGCATGTGCTGCCCACGGTTGATGGCCCATTTCAGCAGAGGCTTTGACAGCATTCTGTTCTAGCAGATTATTCTGATTACCATAAGGGCTGTAAGTTACTTTCATATTGAGCCAGCTGCACTAACACCTAGTATGCATTTCCTTTCTCCTGAAAAAATATGCCATCTCCTACCTCCTCAAAAGATAACTACTGAGATAGAGAAAATTAAATGAAAGGAAGTCAGTCTTTATTTTAACCTGCACTGGAGATTTTAATTGGTATTACTTTATCAAAGACTTAATTTTCTGTCTTGGTCTGCAAGGAAGATTAGAGAGAGATATTCTTACCTCTCTGCAGACCTGTGAAGAAATCAGGTGGAAATGTACATAAGCTGGGGGGGGTGGGGAGGAGGGAAAGGGAAAGGGAAAGGGAAAGGGAAAGGGAAAGGGAAAGGGAAAGGGAAAGGAAGGGAAGGGAAGGGAAGGGAAGGGAAGGGAAGGGAAGGGAAGGGAAGGGAACTGCAGAAACACTGTCAGCTTCAATTCCAGTATGCAAATACTTTCCTCCAGACTGTTCTGTTTTTTCACCAACTTGCGTACTTTGAACTACATTTAAAACTAAAGAGAACTTGGAATTGTAGTCACAAAAGCCACCCTTCTGGTGAAAAAAGATTTAATGTTTATTCAGTTGTAAATTGCTCAAGACTGGCATAATATCTTTATCTGTTTCCATTATCTTTATAGATGCTAGTGTTACCCCTTTATGTCAAAAGCAATAAAAAGGCCTCTAAAACAAGAACAAAAAATCCTCTTACAGTATATAAATGCTACATCAAAAAGCTTCTCAATAAGAACTAAAGTGTCATCCTACAGAATATCATTATACTAATAATGGTAATATAGTTTTATTTTGTATTGTGTATTGTGTCTCTGTGATTCCAGGTAGTATTTTCTGAGTATACAGAGAAAATATGAAGTTTTGAGGAGACGGAAGGGTTGCAAGGTTTTCGGTTGGGGTTTCTGACTTTTTTGGTTTGGTTTTGTTTAACTACTACCAGTCTTGCAAGCCCCAAAGTGGTTCCTTCCTCCCAGATGTTTTCACCCCTGAGACGCTGTTGTGGTTTAACCCTCATATTTTCTTAGTTAGATCTCTACTAGAAATCAGGGGGGTTCTATTTAAAAAAAAAAAGAAGAAATAGATTGAGTTGTTAGAAAGGCTTTCAGTTCTTGGAGCACGTTCATGTTGAGAAGTCAGAGGTCAATGAAACAAGAATGCCAATACTTGGTCACTGTCTTCTATTAACACTTCATTTTGAGAGAGATAATGCAATTCACTCCCCTATGGAAAGATACTAGAGCGGGAATCTCTTCCAGCTCTTGCACAGTGAACAAAACATGAAAAAAATCTACATGAATCTAAATGGCATATCAGGCTAGCACAGCCAAGACATTCAAGTTTCTATAACCCAAATAAAACAAAGATATAATCATTTGCAGACACCTCTGATGATATACTAGACTGCATGACAAAGTACCCAGTTGGAGCTGGGTTGACTTGGGACAGGTGAAGTTAGGGGGGAAAAAAAGAAAAGAAGAAAAATGCAAGAAAAAAAAGAATTTGAGCTTCCGCAGAAATAATGCAGTTTTAATGGACCATGGAATATCAGGTACCCACTAAGAAGATGACCTTTTCTCCAGTACTGAAATAACAAAGCTATAGAACACAAATGGTGATAAACCAACTACAACTTTACAAAATCAATTTATGTGAGAATAAAAGAACAAAAGACATGACCTTTTCTTTACTATTAAACAAACCAAATTCATTCTACTGAAGTCTTCTTTTTGAACATAAGTTATTGCCTGACCTTTCCTATTCCACTGCAGGATGCAAAGTGATTAGGCAAAACATTTAAGCTCTTTTGTTCTTCCTAAATCAGAGTTTTGTGTCACCATAGAGGAGAAAACGTGCACACCTTTCCTAACCTCAACACAGGAGCATCTGTAGGTACCATCAGAGATCTGTAAAGTCTCCCTCAGAGTTGGGTCAAAGACCACACAGGCTAGCAAGCCACAAAGGCTGGTCCTGAAATAGGAGTGGATATTTGGGCTAGGGGCCCAGAGGCCAAAAGCAATGAAGGCTGGGATATGACTGACCATCCAAACCAGCCCTGTATCTCCTCAGGATCCTACAACACACAAGTGTCAGTTCAATGAAGATCATTAAAAGTGAGATATGTTTATGCGATTTTATATCTATTATGTCAACACTGAGATATTGTACCTAATACTGATACCATTTTGTATGCTATTCTCGAAGAATCAGAAGCACAAAATGATCTTTTTCTGTGGTATTACCACGAGATGAGGTCTTGATCATTTATTGGATTCTCTACTCAAACAGTTTTATAAACAGCATGAAATAAAAATATAATGTAAATTAATGATAATTATATAATTAATGTAATGATAGTCTAAACATCATTTTACCTGTCATTTTTCTCTTGTGGGGGCAGTGCCCAAGTAATGTTCAACAGATGGATGTTGCAGACTGGGATAACTGCAAAATAGGTTTATTAATTGAAAATAGAAATGCGTTATTATTGCCAATCCTTTTAATCCCAAGAGCCATCTGTGGGCAAGATATTTTATTTTATGTAGAAAAAACCACATGCATATGCACTTGCATATGTGGAAATACATAAAAATATATATTCATTCATTAAGCTGCCATCCACCCCTCTGTTAAACCGTTGTCAATAAGGTACTGCTTACGCACCATTCGGGATAGACTTACAGTCACAGTAATCCTGACTGACCAGAAATCAAGAATAATTTTCTGAGAGAGAGTCAAATCACTTTATTATGAGATCTACATGCAGAGAAATAACTTCCTCACTTCTGGAAGGGGATTAGTTTATTACAGTCAGTATCATCATTTTCATCTCGGTTTGGGTTTCCATCCTCCTATTTTCTTTTTTATCACTGAAAAATTGCCAGTGACATGAAACAGAACCAATCTGATGGCTCCTAGGGGCAGGAGAGTACTTATGCACAACAAAATGGACTCTTGGAAAAGATGACCAAGAACTCTTTGAGATCAGGCAAAGTGGACAGAAGAAGAGCAGGACTGAGAATTGTATCTCCTAGCTATAAAATAATAGTGCTCAAAACCCAGAATCTGAAATTATATGCCCCCATGCAGTATGGAAGGGACAGGCTTTTGCCAAAAAAACATAGAGAAGGTGGAGGGAATAACTACTGGTATACGTACAGATGAAGGATAAAGAGTATTAGTGAGCAAAGATGCACAAGAGGGCCTATAGCACTGCTAATTTCAGGGCCCGCCTATCTATTGCTTCTAATAGCTATGAGTGACCCTGAACAAAAGTCACAGAGTACTGTGAAAGGGGACGTTTACTGATCAAGAAGTCTTTTTTTGGATAAAGAAGAACAAGGTTGCCATGGCAACCCTGAATAAATTCAGCACATCACCTGCACATAAAATCTATCTGCAAGGGCTGTCTTGAAAGTTGAGTGTTTGCCTGCTTGTTGCTAGGGATCCCTGAAAATTATACAAAGGTTTTACAAATAAGGATTGCACAGGAAATGGACGGTACTTTTGCATCCACCAGATCAAAGACTGCTCGAAGGTACAATTATCTATGCACGAGGAAAGCAATGTATTTTTCTTGACATCAGTTTTCAAATGGCTGTAGAGATTGGAAAATCTGATGCATGCAGGGGACAAGCAAGGCCTGGCAGTTTCTTGTGAGAAGACAGGACATGCCAGAGGTCTCTACCTTTTTGCTCATGAAGCCTTAAGTTTTGATCTCCTGATCTACTAGACGAGTTTCCTTCTTTATAGAATAAGGGAAAAGGAAAGAACTATATATCGCAATCAAAGATGTTGGAAGAACATGAGTTGTTCAGAGGAGATGACAAGCATCAGAAAAAATGAAATGCAAAACCAATTTAAAAGTATGCAGAAACACAGGTTAAAATGTTAGAAAGAAATAAAATTCAATTCAGCTTCTTGTCAAAGCATATCAGAGAATATAAGATCTACTCAGAGCAGCATAAGCATGTCTCTAAAGGTAAAATTTAAAAGTTTCTGTCATATATGCACTGCCCCAGGTCTCTGATCTTTGTAAAGTTTGTGAAATTCTGGTGTGTCAACAGGCTCTGTCAGATGATCAAAGCTTGGATTTGGTAAACCACTTCAAATAAAAGACAAAAAAAATTAGCACAATGTTTATTGAAGACAAAGCAAGGCCACATGGAAGCAAGCAAAAGTTGCTTAGTAGCCCAGGTCTGAAGTATCATCTTGAGCAGCTCACCACAAGGAAGATGCTGTTTCAAGTGACAAGGACCAGAACTTGGACATTCCAATTAAAGAGGTAAAATGTTCAACACTCCTTTGACTATTTCCACAGGCATACAGCCCTTTTGTAGACATAACCTGCCCCTATAGGAAGGTCATGGGCTAAAGGTTAAATAAATAGCTTTGCTCCCTGCCACTTGGGAAACCTTCAAACAGTTTGGCAGATTTGTTTAAACAAAATCAGCTTCCATAGAAATACATTAATAGAATGCAGCACTTGACTAATTTCTAAATGAAGAGCTTGAAACATGCACCGAAGTAAGATACCTCTTTCTTATGTAACACCAACATTTTTGGGGAACTACTTAGAGGACAATTCACAAAGGCTAACTTCAGTCAAGATGTGCCAGATTCTTTCTGCATCTCAGAAGAAACCACTGGAGACAAGCTTACCCATGTTAGCCCTCATAAATATCTCTGTAAATTTTGAAGTGAGAATTAACACACCTATTTTTAAATAAGAGCAAACAATAGTCTGTGTAAGTTGAAGCCACAGTTCTACCGTGAAAAAAAACCCAAACAATTTAAATAAGTAATATTTATTTTCTTAAATTATTTGTGGAAATAAACTATAATGAGGTGGATCTATCTGTACTGCAGCCCTGTTACTCTTCAAGGATAGCAGTTCTAATACACCGAACTACGCACCAACTTCTAGCATCACCAACCCAAACAGGTTAGAACCGAATGCATTCATATGGGGGCTGACTTTTCAAATGAGAAAGTAAATTACATTATAAACTTCCATTTGCTACAAAAACAACCTATAGAAAAAGCAGAGAACCAAAATCAATCAAAATCAAAAAGCTTCATTAAAATTCACAAAAAGATTCACACGAGAGAGAGAGCTGATCGTGTCTGAGGACAGAGGGATGAACGTGGCAACTATGACAGTCCCTTTCAGTCCTGTTTTCTATTAATTTCCATTAATCTTTCTCCTTTTTAGACACTCATTTACACATCTGAGTCCATGCTAGGCTTAGGATTTTTTTCTTCTAATATGGATGTCAATACACTGCATTTTTGTTTACTTAGTCATCTTCAGCGAGTATCGTCTTGTAAGCAAGGATGTGCGTTTGCAAAGAATGTCTTTCAGTCAATAGCTGGCAACAGAGGCATAGCACAGCAGAGAAAAACCTTAACTTAGAGAGTAATAAGGTAATTTTACTTGGCACCAAACCAGTAGATATTACTTCTTACAGAGCTATATTTTTAACCAAGTAGATAAAACTTATCTGTATCGCAGTTTCAAGGTACAAAAAGGGATGTCTTTTCTAAATAGCATATTACGATGCATAGCTTAGTATTAACATAGAAACCCACAGTCAGTTTGTCTCTAACGGCCACAACAGAATGCCGACTCAGCTATATTTTGATACTAATTATCTTTCACAGAATGCAGAGGCATACAAATTCACATTCTTCAAAACTAGAATATAATTCTCTTCCCAGCAACTAAAGAAGTAACACAGGTGTAACAGGGATCTACGTGTAAAGTCAAGATCCACACCATGGAACACGTTAAATGCTATCAAATACATTTTAAAGAAACGTTTTATGAATTTATTAACTTCTAAAGATTATATTGTCTTAATTTAGTCAGTGAAAGTACTTTCTTTGATAAGGGAATCAGTAAGAATTAAAGTCTCTGTAGATACAAAGGAAAAGCAATTGCATAAAATTCTGCATGTTTAGAAAATAGTTTCACAACTTACAGACATGTAAGTCTGAAAAATATCAGAAAAGAACCTGACTTATTTGGAATCCGTGGAAAAAAATTCTGTCACCCAATTCTCCAAAGTGTTCAACGTTTCTAGTGAAGAGAAAAAATAGCAGAAATGCAACTACTTGAATAGCATGAGCAGGTTTTCAGGAAAATACAAACAATTCATAAATCTTGCAACCTTAAAACTAAGTTAAATTAGGGATCCAAAGTAGGTTGATTTATTAAAGCTTTCTGCCAGCTTTCACTGACATGTGAAAAAAAAAAAAACCAACAAACAAATAGAAATATTCAGAGCATGTTTATCTGATTTCTTCCTTTTCGCCAAGTCCCATAGATAGCTGCTCCCCATAGGTCAGAAGTAAAAATCATGTAAATTTTGCTCTTCTTAAAACAACAAAAAAACCCAACCCCAAAACCTTATAAATCAGTATCAGTATCAAGATTTAATATGCACATTGTTATATTACAGTCCTTCTATCATATCTAAAATAGTAATGCTAAAAATGTGTATTTATAGAGAGATTTTCTTCAGACACAGAACAATTACTGTTTGTATATGCTTTTAAGCAGAAGGAAAAGAACTACAATCTACACATTTCTGTCTTTCACAGATACAACCTTAAGCCGATGCACTCAAGCGTGGCATGCCTTTTGATCGTAAATGTGTCAAGATAACCCAAACACCACTGTGGTAGCAATACGCTATCTATTGTAATGCCATCAAACATTACATTTATTTTAAGAAGACAAAAAACTAATACACACACAGCAAAAAACATATCTCACCCATAATATGCATCCATCAAAAAATATGTTACAGTAGAGTCATTCTCTCACAAAAAAACCTCTGAACTTGAAGTCAAACCGGACAGTACTTAAGAGGAACATACAAAGTTTATACTTGGTATTACCTTTCAATTGGACAACCAAGTTCATATGATAAGCAGGGTAATAGTTCTGCCAAAAATCCTTCAATCTGGTATAAATATGAATGTTACTTTTTTTAGGCTCATGTTTTAATTTCTTTGCACTTTCTGTAAATGTTAAGAAAGCAATTGGTTAGCTATTTCTGCGTCAGTAGGACTCTTCTACTGAAGGGCCAACTTTAGATATTTTATAAAATGGAAATTCATAAAGAATGCAGAATGCAACTGTGAATATTCAAGCCCAAAGATATGAAAAATAATTAATCCCTTTTCACATTCATATAGCTGCTACCAAGAGTCTGCCTAAACCCAGGAAACTATGGCCAAGAAATCATTAATTTTTAACCACCTATTTTAATTATAAACAGCCCTTTGAGATTCCAAAAGAACACTCTTTTCTTGAATGAGTACACTTTGGAGACTATCTATAGCCAGTTAAATTGTGAGAGGACTGGAGAAAAACTCAAAAATTTTACCAGAAAGGTGCCATAAGTGACAGAATGATAGACAGGTAGGTTTATTGTGACGGGAAAGATATGGGGACCTTTGATTCAATAGCCCAAGCTACTAAGCCAAGCAGGACAGGCATGACTTTATCCCAGTCATTTAGACAGAACTCCCCCCAGAAAAACTTTCTCATCAGATGTCCAGGTCTAGCAAGGCTTCCTAGTCGTAGCTCCCAACTGTTTGCATCAGAGGGCTTTGCTAGCTGGTACTCTGTTAGCTTTAAAGAGTTAGAACTACATTAAGTGATCAGTTTCAAGACAATATTCCTATGAAAGGACAATACTATTTAAACAAAGATTCACACCGTACATGGAGTGGTATTGAAAGTGCTTCTTACTGGATAGACGGAACAGCAATGAACCTCATCAACTTCCTGTAAGTGCTAGAAGTAGACAGACAGTAACAGAATAAGCAATATAACCACGTTAGATCTTTTTTACATGGAAAAACTCAGGAAGAAGAAATGGAATAAAAAGACATGTAAGTGTTTGATCCTTAAATGCTGTGAGAGACTGCAACTCCAATTTACTTTTAACAGGGAAAAAGGACTCCCAACATTTCCTGCAAAACACTGAGCCTCTTCTTATGCATACATTTAGGACTAATACGCAGAACAGGCTAAGTACTAACTTTTTTTAATTCACAGAAGTTGAGGTCTTTCTTACCATAACTGCTCTACTGGGACTATGGTACCCAAAGAGACTGAATGTTAGGAAGCTGTAAACCAGAGGAGTCTATGAGGCTTACAGAAAGTCATTCAATTGGATTAGTGTAACATCAGTCTTCGTTAAGCAGGAGTGAGTGTAGTATGTGAATATCTTTCACATGTGCCAGTCACTTAACCATGAGAAGCTAAACTGAAGTAAACTAGACATAAATCCAGGCAAAGCGCATACACTAACTTCCTCATGCAGGCCAGCTTTCCATTACAGTTCTGACGTTGCCTCCCAGCATCTCAGCTGTGAACAGAAAAGACTCACGTATGTTCTGAAGTCAAATAGATCTTCCAGTCAAACCCTGCCAGATTTGATATTTCCAGTATTCCTAACCATAATGTAAATGCAACAGGAAAAGTGATTTAACATTTATTTTAAAATTTACACTCTTAAACCTCTCTTCATATAGTGAAACTTAAAAAAAAAGCCCTTTACAGTTTCTTTAGTGAATATCTTCAGCTCGCCAAACTTCTGTCTTGTTTCATTAACACCTTCTGAGGTGCTTCTGTGGAGTTTGCTTCAAAATGAGCCATAATTCTGATTTTCTAATAGAAAAAACTTTAACTTCAAAAGATGTCTTCGCTTTTGTAATGACATCTGGCAGAACTCTGAAGATGTCATTCTATTAACTTCTAACTAGAGGTAAGGATTAAATTTACTCTGAGTAAACACAGTACAACATAGCATGTCACATGACACATCATACAGAACAATCAAACCACAATACAAATGCAATGGCAATGAGTACTGCCACATTAGACTTAAGAAAAAGTGCTCTACTTCATCATTTAGCTGAGTCGTACATATTTAGTTTTCAATCTTTATTAATAAATAGATTTCTCCAGACTACTAATCATTGTCCCTCAATATCCTCCAATTCCCTTGGGAAAAGAACGTAAGAAACTCTGTCTAACCTAGGCAGAGGAGAAGGAGCTTGACTTATTACCACACAGTGAATGACACTAGGAGTCCATTATCTGTTCAAGAGTGAGCCTTAAATATTTCACCTCCCTCTACCTATCTTTTTATTTTCTTCTCTCACTCTTGGCGAGTCTCTAATAAATTGTTCTTTATTTTGTGTGTGCCCAGTGAATAGTGTCTTTAGGTCCAAGCAAATAATAATTTAAGTTAAATGAGACAAAGATGCAATTTCTTTGCTCCATTATTTTAATCCAATGAAGTCCTAAAATATATCCAAAGTAGCTATTTAACCCTCATTTACGAGTGCCTAGATTTAAACATTCATATTTTTCCAGAAAATTACTGTATTGCCTCTCACTGCAATAATTTATGTTAACAGAAATCAATCACCAATCCCAACATTTTTGGTTTTGACTGTACTAGTGAAAGCTTAGAGCTCCTACATAGTCAGAAGAGGAAGCTAGATCACAAAACATAAGGGGGTCCTGAAAAACAAACTACAGCCAAATCTGACCTATCAATGGGGGGGTTAGTCAGTTTACATATGAATTATGTCCAGATGTGGACACCTAGGGCTTTCCTCCACACAGGATTAACTGAGATCAAAAGGTTTATTTGATAATTTACACAATACCATACTAAAGGCTATGTTTTTTCCATGGACAGATTAGATCTGGAAGCAGTTCAGCGATTTCCACTCAGTTCATAATATTGCCAGACGTAACCTTGCTGAAACTCCAAAGTAAGCAGAGTGAGCTTCATTAGCCCTGCACTAACTGCCTACACCTGGGATGTGACGCAGCACCACTGAAATGAAATCAGGTTCATCAGTGTAAAACCCATTTTCAATACTACCACACTACAAAACGTCCTCCCCCGTCCAGTGTCCTCAATAAAAACCGTCCCTTCTAGCGATCAGCACAAGAGATACCCTATTTCTAATTTTTTCTCTCAGAAGGGAATATTTTACAGAAGGGCAAGTATCCAGCTATTTCCTTTCCCTCAGCAATTCCCCAAAGAGCAAAAAGGCAGATATTACCACCAGCCCATTTACTCGCAAACTTCAGGCCACCAGTGATGAGGCTTACTCAGCAAACCAGTACCAGTGAGAAGGGGGCACAGGGGTGCACTGGCTGCGTGGGGGCAAAACCCAGCCTGGGGAACAGCTCGGCTGGGTTACCGCCTTCGTCCGAGGGGGGCACAAAACTGCTTCAAATTCTAAGAGAGTAACACTAAATGTTAATGTCCGGACTCATAATAAAAGGCTAGCTGCACCTCATTTTTCTTTCATTACTAGTACGCCTAACTATTACAAGAAAGCCTTTATTAGTGACAAGTAATTTTCATTTTCCATGTAGAAAAAAAATTCACAAGTTTTAGGGCAAAGCATGCAGTGTGTCCTGCACCGACTGAATCGAGTGGTCCTGACTGACAAGTCAATACTTGCATGTGGACTTGGCTCCATTCTGTGTTTCAGCGATGGCACCCAAGCCATCACCAGCACAGCTGCGGCGTGGGGAAAGGGGAGGTGATAACCAAGCGCCGGTCTGATCTTTTTCTGTCAAACATTACTACGAGACAAGAGCTT
>NW_008824376.1:547142-549646 GCF_000699105.1 Pygoscelis adeliae | reverse complement strand
GCCGCCGCGGAGCGGTGCCCGCCGAGCGCTGCCCTGGCGGGGGTTTAACGTCCGTCCTGTCTCCGCCAGGGAAGCTGCGCTACGCCAACAACAGCAACTACAAGAACGACGTCATGATCCGAAAGGAGGTAAGGGAGAGCTGGCCGCCGCTGGGCCGCTGCCGGGGTGGAGGCGTGCGGCTCTGCCGGCCTGCGCCTGGAGCGGGTGCTGTGTCGGGAATGGGGGAAGCAGAGCGCTCGTGTGGTGGTTTGTGCAAGCAGAGCAGCCCCGGCAGCGTGCCGGGTAGCGCTGGGGGTTGTTTTTTCATGTTGGACTATTGTTTGCAGGCCTACGTGCATAAGAGTGTGATGGAGGAGCTGAAGAGGATCATCGACGACAGCGAAATCACAAAAGAAGATGATGCTTTATGGCCTCCTCCTGACAGAGTTGGTCGACAGGTTGGTGTACGGTGTCTTGTCTAATTGCTGTTTTAATTTTCACACGTTAGCTCATTAGAAGCATAACACCTTTTTCTTCCCATCAGGATTGTTTCTAGCCAAGAGGGAAACAAATAGTATTTTAAAACCTGTGCAATGCCTAAGTGGCAATTTAGTTGTGAGAGTTAATGCAACTCACAGACCTGCTGCATTCAGTACCTTTGTAATAAAAACGGAAAAGCCATCATCTCAGTACTTAAGTATTTCTGTAACTAAGGTGGTAGTTTGACTTCCTGTATCTTTTATTTTTCAGGAGCTTGAAATAGTAATCGGTGATGAGCACATCTCCTTTACCACGTCAAAAATCGGTTCACTCATTGATGTAAATCAATCCAAGTACGTACTCTGCTTTTTTATGTTACTGTTGTTTTTATGTAACTATCTATATTAGAACTTGCTGGCTATTAGGTACTTGTATTTTAAATTGTTTCAAAGTAAAATCAGTTCCTGGGGGCACAGGTGCTCTGTGTTCCCGGGTAATGTACCGAACACTTTTAGACTGTGTCATTACATGCTGTATTTCCAAACTGACCCAGCAGCTAACCTTACTGCAGGAACCCCTGTTAGGTGTATTCAGAACTGAACTGTCATTGGCCTGTCCACACCAGCGTCTCTGGGAGAGCCAAGGCTTCTATATTTCACCTAAGCTGAAAAGACTGGATAGCGTGTTTTGTAAATCCACAGTGATGTTACTACTTGCTCTCATCATAAAAATGCACATTTTGTCAAGACTTCTAATTTGCAGACTTGGACTGTAGAATGTTTTATCAATCCATGCAGGATGAAACAAATCTGTTGATGTCTAACATGACCTCTGAAAAGAATCCCTATAGGCTTTGTTGGTTTTTTTAATAGGTTGGTTCTATAAACTGCTCTCTCAGAACATCAATGTAACTTTTTTTTCCCCCCTTCCTTCTGTTGTGCTCTGCAGGGATCCAGAAGGCTTGAGAGTGTTCTACTACCTGGTTCAGGACCTTAAGTGTCTAGTCTTCAGTCTTATTGGACTACACTTCAAGATTAAACCAATTTAAATCAAACAAACTGAAATTTGTATTGCAGTATCGGGGGGGGGGCGGAGAGGAATGTTGTTTCAATTCCTTGATATTTCTGGTCTGAAGCTTTTATGTATGTTAGAATGGGTTTGGTTTTTTTTTTTTTTTACAAACTGTCAGTGACTGTCTTAATAAAATGGTGAGATCTGTATTTTTAATTTATAAGTTCTGGTGAGAAACTGACTTCCTAACACTTCTTTTATCATGGTACGTTCATGGTATGTTACTTCACTTGTATCACACACAGCTATATTTCACTTCTCTATCTATGCAGCAGTAGAAAATGGAATTAAGTCTGGCTCTGTGAAAGGAAACTTTTGCTAGCTGTCAAGATAAACTTTTCTTACTATCCCAAGTTGGATATTCTTTTGACCAGCTCAAATACGCAAAACAACTGAAGCCCTGACTCTGCACATGATAACTGCTTATCCCAAAGGCACATGTTGACTTCCTAACAATGTGCTGCTGTGATTACCCATTTGCCTTCAGAGCAGAAGTAGACAACAAGCCACCTGGGAGCCATCCAGGATCTTCACTGATACTCCTGCTTTAGAAAAACTGAAATGAAAAGCAATGTAGGATGTATTTAGTTAAGTTCTAGACTAGATCTGTTGTGCAGAATTGATTAAGAGACTTAGAGGACCAAACATGTCTCAACTTTAAAGTGGTAATTTTTGTAAAGCACGGTGGGAGACACACCCCCCCCACCAGTGGTCTGAGGTTCGCCACAGGCTCTGAGGGGGAGCATCCCCTCCCCACGGCAGCTCTGCTGAACTGAGCCCTTGCTTTCTCTAGCACCTCTTTCTGTTTTTCCTAAATCGGTAGCCACTGCGATTAAAGAAAAATTGTGGTTAAATGACTTTTTAAGAGGTGAAAACATCTAACACTTACTACCTGCGCCAGCACCTCCTGCTTTCTCTCCTCTCACCACAGGCACCATCTGCCTTTCCCGCCAGCACCCTCCTTCTGCGCCCTC
>NW_008824376.1:540547-546572 GCF_000699105.1 Pygoscelis adeliae | reverse complement strand
CAAGGTGCGGCGGGCGGGGGCGGCTTCGGGGTCTTCGGGAGCTGGGAAACGCCGTTCTCGGTGTTAGAGCCTGTTAGACCGTCCAGCGGGGCGCCTGGCGATGAAGGCCTGTGGTGGTGAATGTCACATCACTCGGCTTAAAATGCAATGTGGGTTTTTTTTCCACACAGTGCAAGCAGGCTGCTACAGGAGCAACGAATGTGGTGGTCTCAGTATACAGATATGTATTCATTAATACATGCATGACATTATATGTTAGTTTGCAATAATGAAAAGTCTTAAGTTCAAGTGTTGGTCAGTGCCTCCATTGGGGAGGTGGTTGGTAATCCAATATCCATTGGCAGGTAACTTTTATTTCGTGACCGTGCTTTTGTAACACGTTTTCCATCCAACGCACTGAAGGGCAGGCCCTCTGCGGCGGGCATACCCGCCAGGTCGAGTCAGCTCAGGGGCCTGTCGGGATAGACAGCACCTCATACCTGCCTCCAGCGCCTCTCCGCTGTGAAACGATGGCGTTTGATTCTGGGGGGCTCACATCAGCTCCTTCAGCTTTTTAATCCCTGATTATTGACAGCTTTAAATTCTCTGGTTTATATTTATTTTTCAGCTGAAATGTGGGAACTGTGGTGAAGTTTCTGAAAAATGGCAGTATCTGCGATTGATGGTATGTTTCCCTGTTGTAACCTGCATCAGAACAAAAATGAGAAAACAAACCTGCCTCTTACATACAAGCGATATTAGTGTCAGGGATGTGATGACTTGCACTTTAGATGAGGTAGTATTTTAATAGCTGTATGCGTTCAGGAAATGCTGTCATATTCCGTATTAAAAAAAATATTTGGAGACTGTTAATTGAAGTATGCCATTGGAATGGTGACTGTTGGTGACAAAGTATTTACGGCTGCTTTGAAAAGCTGCCTTTCTGTAAAAATATCATTTGAAAACAAATTTTGAAGTGATACCAGAATAAGGTTGTGCCTGCAGCATATTTCTCTGATGGAATCTTTTTGGAGAAGTTTAGGTAATTCAAGGTGAGTTAAGCATGCTAAATTAGCATTTGGAAACTGAAAAAAGCAGGATAAAATTTGTCAGGGATAAGAGAAGGTTCTGTTCTCAGGAATAATCATCCCTCTTTGTTGCATACTACTGAATGGCAAGAACGTATTTTGAGGAATTAATGGAACATGCATATATGGACAAGACATAACTATCCATTATTAACTATTTTAAGTTTAGAACAGAATTATTCTTTGATAATCACAGCTTTCTGAATTATAGATCTCTCTAGTTTAAAAAAAGCCTTCTCGTTGCAATATTTTTAAAAAGTTAAAGACCATTGTTGTAAAACTACTTTACCTTTGCAGAGGTTTCCAGTGGCTCAGCTAGAGTGCAGTTAAAAATGATGTCTCTATTGTCATGGTTTTTAGGACAGTGCTCCCCTGAAAGGAGGCAGAGGAAGTGCCACTATGGTGCAGAAATGCAAGCTGTGCTCCAGGGAGAACTCCATTGGTACGTGCTTAGAAATTTAAGAGACATCATCCATTTTACACTTTTTCTCCTAAGTTTATGTTTTAGTCCCCATTTTTGCTTGACACTGTTTGTAAAGAGCATTCACCAGGAATTTTTTTCCTTGTACACTGGTGCTTGAATTCACAACAGGTACATACTTGTCATCATGCTCATGAAGGAGACAGCAAGACCTCTGGGTGAGTTCAGGTTTCTGCGTGAACAAAACTCAGACCCATGATGTCACTTTACAAAAGCATGCAAGTTTTTTTGCATTGTTAGGGTAACAAAATGGTGTAATGTAAACTTCTCAGGAGAAGTGAGAAAAATTGAATTCTACCTTTTGAGGGCCAACTGCAGGAACTGCTTGGTTACTTTGTTTCTTTTACTTTGTATAAGGAAATTTCTTCAAAAGAAGAAGCTGGTGCTTGGTTTGTGATGAATAAAACTGAAGACATAATGCCACTCACTTTAATACTTCTGATTTTTTTTTTTTTAGATATTTTAAGTCAGACAATCAAACCTTACAATGTAAGTTTGTTTTCTCTTTTATATAACAAGTGAAAGATAAATAAGCATTAATAATATTTTGAGGTTTTGCTTTATCATCACATTCCACTTTCAAGAACACAAAAAGCTGGTATTCTCCTCTGACAGCAAATTGTCTCTTGTAGGCTCCTGCACACAGTGTCAAGCGTAGAATAATCCGTGATACATTTCATAAGCAAAACACAAAACTGTATCACTCAAATTAGAGGTGATTCTGTAATGCCCATATTAGTTTTCTTTTGAAGGCTTCTTTGTGGCAGATTACGAAATTCCAATTGGAATACCTATTAAATGAGCCCTAGGATTTTGCTGTCACTTGGGACATCAGAGTTGATAGTACTGCCTTTAAAGCAATTCATTCCTAGACTAATGCTTGTCACTGTTTCCCTATTAGAAGAAAACTAATGGTACTCTGACTCAATTATAGGCTGAAGACAGCGAGAAATTCAAAACGATAGTGGAGTTTGCCGAGGTCTGGAACCCGTTGACTTTCAGCCACAGGTGAGTTCTTATTTGTTTCTCTGTTTTTAAGAGCACTTCTTAGAGACTCTAGAGTGAGAAAATACACACTATTTGAAATGGTACTGCTCTTCCTGGAATGTCCTAGACCTCCCCGGTTTTCCATCCTCTCCACAGTTCGTTCTTTTACTTCTCCACAGTTCGTTCTTTTACTTCTCCACAGTTCGTTCTTTTACTTCATTTGACTCAAAAAAAACCACCAACAAAAAAACCCCAAGCAGCTAACACTAACGACTCTGGTATTCTTTGTGCCAGTAAAATCTAAATTAAACACTCCTTGGAGTCATATTCAAACTGCCTTACAGGTGACTCAGTACTGCTCACTGGAATTCATTTGAAAGGTCTTCATTGCTCAGGTTGTTGCAAAAGAGAGTCTTTCCTAAAGAGGAATTGTGAAAGTGCATAATTAGACAGCCACATTCAGGAGAGCGCCACTTTGCTTCTTGGGATGTTACAGAGAGTAGATGAAGTTCAGGTTATGAACAGTCTTCAGTATATGGCCTCTAAAAAAAAATGAATTTTCTTTGAGATTTGACATCACCAAAGCCATAGGAAATGAATATTGGCATTTTTCCATTTGAAACTTGATCAGACAAAGACTGATCAAGACAAAGATCAACAGCAGTTAAAGACTGTTGCAAAGCACACCTCAAGGTTCGGAGTTAAAGGATTTCTTCAGGTCCAAGCCAGTCTTCAGTGATTCATTTGCTTGTGCATGGTCGTGCTGTATGCAAGCTAACGCCCTACTATATTTAACCTATTATTCCAGTCGGATTAGGTGTAAATAGACTGACAAATATAAACCTGTCTTATCCTTCCCTCAGACTGTGACACTACGCTAAGAAACAGACCAAAAAAGCTGATCCTACAAAGAATTTGGTATAAATAAAATCACCGCTGCAGTGTGCTGCAGGAGGTTCTCTTTATTTATTTAAAATGAAGCCTATCTTTTCAAGGAACAGTATGGTTATTAGTTCATTCCTGTTTGAAAGCTTTGCAGCCAGACCTAGGAACTTGCACTTCAAGAAAAATCTATGAGACTATAAAATGTAGATGTTTATAGCTCTGCATCCTAGCTGTCAATTTTATTTTTATCTGCAGAACAAAGACTTCACAGTTGTAATAAAGCTTTTAATTTAATATTCTCAAAGTTTGGTCTGTGCACTCTATTGGAGAGTACACTTGAATCCCTGAGCAGGTATTTCAGTGAATTTTCTGATGCCTAAATGAGTAAATATATAGACTTCTGCAGTTCCAAACAATTCTATAAACTGCTTTATATTTGACATGATCTAAGCCAGCCTGGCTTCTCCACAACCTTAGATCTGGCTTTTGATTAGCACCAAACAGGATTGGCCATAGCATTACTGTATTTTCTTTGTATTTTTGATAGGCATAACGCAACCATACCTGAAGTCAATTTAGAGTGGCTTAATGCTTGCATGTCTTACTTAAGTTATAGTAGTTTTCTCAAAAAAATTATTGGAGTCTGAAAGCGGAGAAAGTGTCCTTTGATTCTCTGATATAAACCCTCTTTTTCTATCTAGTAGTAGCTCTAATAATGGGCAAGCACAATTTTTTCCCCTAGTTACTTATCTTTCTTGTTTAATGTGCTTAAGTAGATACATCTACTGCAAATCTGATATATAATTTTTGGCTTTACTTGAGGATAGTTCAGCTCCTTTCCTGTCTTTGTCCCTCAAGTGAATGCTTCAACTAAAAAATGGAGGTTTCTTTATAAAATTTCTCTTAAACCTTCTTAAGCTTCTTTGCTTTGTGGCACAACTGATAGTTTCATTGGTAACAAAAGTGTGACAATTCATTGTGTTGTAAAGTCAATAGGCATTTTTGCTTCTTTGGGGCGTGTGTGTTTATGCTGTAGCTGTTGGTCCTTTGCCAGTCAGCAGAGAGCAGACAAGTCACTGCATGTCCCAGCTCCCTTCTGCAGAGATTAAACGAGTTTCTGCTCTGACGCCAAAGCTGTAAGAATGCAAGTCCCACTGAGTGTCTGGTACAGAAGCTTGTAATTCCAGTCACATGGCTTCTTTTTCCTTGGAGGGCTGGTGAATATCTCCAGGTGGCAAAAGCAGGGCTTCTTTTATTTTTCGATTGTTTGTTCTATACTGCAGCTCAGCATTTTTGTCCCATGATGCTGATCTTCCTCTTCACCCCTAGCAGTTCCCTTGAGATTGGCTTCTGACAATTATATAAAGGCCATATTCACACTGAGCCTTGCAGATAGCTCTCCTGTTGTTACATCTGCCACACTCTGTGGTTTATTTTACTCGCAAGTGCTTAACCTTCCATTCAAATCCCGAAATATTTTAAAATCATGTGGCTTAGTTCACACATTCTTACACAGTTAAATGTCTGACTGGCACTAGTGGGGATTTCTTTATCAAAAATGCAAGTGTAGCTCCCTTGCAGAAAACCAGGAATAAGGTACCTTTGCTTTTTAGCCACTTAATAAAGTTCTGTAGTTAGAAATGGCAATGTAAGAAACCTTCCTGTTTGCTACAGTACAGAGGTGGCTGAGATTTTTAATTTTACTTTTAAAACTAATAAAACTTAATTTACAGCTTGATAACTGTGAACCCTAAAATGAGAGAGCTGTTCCTATAGAAGGTAAAACAGAACACCTTGTTCTTGTGCTATACCCCGCTAATACGCTATTTCCTTCCTAGTGCTATCCTTGCCTTCAACTCTTTAAAAACAGCAGCAGTAACAACAGTGAAGAACTCTCCCTTTTGAAATGATTGCTTGGGTATACTAATCTGTTCATTCAGCCAGCTGATCCTCCTTTTCATGTAAAGCTTGCTAGTTGCTTCTGTACCCAAATCCAATACAGGCTGCTCCTTCTCTAGAGTGGATTCTGGTGATATTTAAGCCAAAACTATTAACCCTTTCCCACATTTTCTTTCTATTGTTTTCTTGCAGTGTAAGTTTATTATGAAGCTATTTTATACATAATGCCTGTATGGATTCTGAACACAAATTAAAGCTATTAGTAGTTGGATGCTGCTATATAAACTTATAAACTCAGGTTTAACGTTATCTAGAATACTTGGAAATACCTTTTTGGCAGGAAAAACAGAGGAGCAGTGTTCCCTCATTTTACTCTGTGGTTGCTTAGATTGAATTTTCCCAATTCACAAACAGGGTCACAATCTTATACTGACCCTTAACCAGGAAAGAGCTTGACCATTCTTTCTACCTAATTTAAAAGAAATACAATGGAAGTTTGTGCTGAGTTACTTTCTTTAAACATGTTTCAATGATGATATTTATTATTTTCTTGGTACAACTTATTCTTAAAAACTTACTGCAAATGTGTTTGCAGGCAGGGTTTGCCGCTGAAGGTGCAGAATCTGGCACACCTTTCAATGACATAAACTTGTTAGAAAAGGTATGTTGTCTTAGTTTCATTAGTAAATCTAATTATCTAGCTTTC
>NW_008824376.1:537880-540532 GCF_000699105.1 Pygoscelis adeliae | reverse complement strand
TCGCTAGTCCAAAATACACACCCTGCACATTCAAGAGACTAGTTTTGCTCTTTCATGTAGGCACAGGAAGGTCATAGCTGGAGAGAGAAACTAAATCAACTATAAACAACCAGCATTACTAACAGCATCATTTTAAAGTATTCATTTGATAGCTTGGCAGCTGACAAAGGTAGAAATGCAACTTTTCTTTTAGGTCACTTAGGAATTCCAGAGAGCAAACACCTGGAATACTAAATGGCTGGCGTTATTCAGAGTGGTGAACTGATTGTTCTAGGAAGATGCCTGTACTTTTTCCTGTGCACAGAGATATTAAAAAGTAATAGAAAGACACTGTCCTTCAAAGCTCAGGATAATGACTCCAGCATTGCAAATCTTCCTTGGCTGTGAGCAAGAATCTCAAGGTCAAATCTGTTCCCTGGTATCCTACTTGGCAGCGATCTGCTTGTCTGCTTACTCACCTGACTAGGGTGTTGTAAATGATAGATAATCCTTTCATCTGCCGTGGTTGCCGTCTTGTCCACTACAGGCTGTGGACTACATATGAAAAAAAAAAAATACCATTGTTCAAACACTGAGACTGAAGCCCATTTAATTTCAGGCCGGTGCTCTTGCTTCTCTCGGATATCAGAACTTAGCTTAGTGACTGCACAGTGCTTTCCACAGAACTCTAAGACCCAAACTTTGAGTAAGGCTTAGTTTCAGTTTGAATTCCAGTCTGTGTTTTAGACACTATTGCATTCTATCCTCTGTGACTAATACTGTGAAATCTTATTTCCTACAGGACTGGAATGACTATGATGAAAAAACAAAGGAATCTGTTGGAATCTATGAAGTTACCCATAAATTTGTAAAATGCTAAAGTTCATACCCCTAATAAATGTTTACATGCTTATTGATGAAGGGGCTGTAACCGTCAGAGATGCAGTTTCCTCGGAGTTACTTTTCACATGGCTGTACTTCAGAAGTGGAAACCTAAGTTGTACTTACTGTTCCCAGGACGAACTAATAAAATATTTTCCACAGAGCACTTTTGAGATGGCCTTGGTACAAACTGAAAATCGTATATACACTGGACTGAACTGTGCCATTTTCTTAATGTTGTCTTTTTTGGGAATATGTATGGTTGTGATGGACTGTAGCTTAACTACTGTATCAACAGTAACTACTTAGACAACTTACTGCCTTAAAGTTTTTAATAGCCTATCACCAAGAGGTACCCACATTTGATTCTCTAACATAAGTAAGGTCTTTTCACTCACCATTCCTATCATCGGGAAGTGGCTATGATTAAAGGGACTGTGTTAACTGTTCAAGCGAAAAGGTATGTCTTTAATAGCTTTCTGCCAGTTCAGTAAAGACACTGAGGTGAGTTTACTGAGAACACTTAATAAGCTTGACTGCTATTGACACACATAGCTGTTACATCTGAAAATCTGAGTGTGTCATTAAGTAAACCTCACTCATTTCTAGTTAAAGGCAGACTTTCTACTTCACAGCAAGCGTGCTCACAATCTTGCCAGCTGTTCTCGTATTTAAAAAAAAACAACCAAAGCCAACCAAAAATGGAAACCCCAAAACCTTCTTTAGTGACTTTCATTCAAAGGCTTTTGGTCCGATTAGTGTTTCATGATAGATTATCTCCTTCATCCCCACAAATGATCACCTTCCTTCCTTTGTTTAAATGAGCAAGAACAATCATGGTATGTTTTAAAGTTTTAAAATAATCCTTTTCAACTGGAAAATAGAACAGCACGTTACAGGCTGCAGAGGAAACAGCCCTGACTAGGAAAAGTCTATAAGCCGTTGGGCTTACATATTTAAAGCACACCTCTCCCTTTCCTAGAACTTGCAGTTCATGCTTCAAGATATGGTATTGCTTACGCTTACGTGATAAAGAAAAAAGACACTGGGAGAACCCAGAAGCTGAGATATCCAAAGGAAGAGTAAAGCCAAGTAGGTTTCTGAGCCTCTGAACCTCATCTGTCACATCCAACCAACATGCTCAGGCTTTATGTTCTGCTAATGTATTTTGTTGTCAGGGTCACGGTGGGCTGTGCTGAAAGACGAGCTGCGTTAGTTTTACACAGAGCTGCAGAAGGAAGCTCTACTGTGCTATTCAGCTCCAGAGAAAGACTCATCTTCCCAGAAGAAAAACGGAGTGGAAGATGTCAGGGTTTAGAAGGCAGAGGAGTTCAGGTTATACATACCATAACGCATTTTGTGCAAAAAGGGGTATATCTCATGCACAGGGCATCTGTGTTGTAATCCCAGCAACTTTGAGCACCTTTGACTTCTTGACTGACAAAGGTCCCTTCCCCTATTGCTACCACCCACTTTGTAGCTGGCAGAGTCGCAGTTGTGAACAGCACACAAGCAACTGTCTGCATCAGTTTCATCTCGCATTCACAGCACCGCTAAGTTTTATTGATGTCTATGCTCAAGCTCTCCTGCAATCCCTTCAGAGAGTTCTGATAAGTCTTAGTCTTCAGAACTTCTGCAATAAGCCCCAATGCATTAAAGATGCAGCTCTAGGCAGTACGACTCTGGCAGCGGTGTTCCCCAGGACTCAGTTTTGGGGGTTGAGTTTTGGGATTGGTTTTTTACTGTTCTTTTATCAATGATCTGGACAAAGGGATCGAGGTTTGCAGTCAA
>NW_008824376.1:537292-537681 GCF_000699105.1 Pygoscelis adeliae | reverse complement strand
CTGGAAAGCTGCCTGGCGGAAAAGGACCTGGGGGTGTTGGTCGACAGCCGGCTGAACATGAGCCGGCAGTGTGCCCAGGCGGCCAAGAAGGCCAACGGCATCCTGGCCTGTATCAGAAATAGTGTGGCCAGCAGGAGCAGGGAAGTGATCGTGCCCCTGTACTTGGCACTGGTGAGGCCGCACCTCGAATACTGTGTTCAGTTTTGGGCCCCTCACTACAAGAAGGACGTTGAGGTGCTGGAGCGTGTCCAGAGCAGGACAACGAAGCTGGTGAAGGGTCTGGAGAACAAGTCTTATGAGGAGCGGCTGAGGGAGCTGGGGTTGTTTAGCCTGGAGAAAAGGAGGCTGAGGGGAGACCTCATCGCTCTCTACAACTACCTGAAAGGAGG
>NW_008824376.1:528015-536115 GCF_000699105.1 Pygoscelis adeliae | reverse complement strand
CAGGATGTGAAGCCACAGTCAGGTCTCCATCACAAAGGCCAAGATGTTTAAATCCACTAGAGGTATTCAGACCCCTGCTGTGGAAGGCAGCTTCCTTCCCATGCAGATCTGGATACCAAACATATGCAGTGCTATAGCAGGAACTTGGCCCGTTTTGAACCCAAATGTGCAGATCAGATTTCTGCTTAGAAATACTTAGATGCAGAGGAGCAAGCCAAAAATGGTGGTGTGGAAACAGGAGAAGCAATACTACAATACAGCCATCCTCGGGGCCTTCTTTTCAGTTTTCTCTAGTAGGTTGGTCTCTCTTGTTGTTCTGTGCGTAATCTACAGCTGTCTGAGTCTAATGAGCTAAATGAGTGTATGAGCCTCAGTTGGGTGCCCATTGGCTTAGCAGCTACAGCTGCACACAGGGGAGCAGCAGCGCATCCTGGGCTGGCTGGGCTGTGTATAAAGGGTGGCACCAGCTGCAGCTCTCTAACTGTGGGAAGGATGTGTAGGGAGGGTGAGGCTGCTCAGGCTTGTGGCAGTGCAGAGAGGGATGCCTAAGACTAGCCGCTATGTATGTTAGTCTTCTTGAGAGTCTTTGCATCCACCCATGCACAGTTAAATGAGGTTTAGACTTTCTTTGATATAGCATTAGTTGATATCAAGCTGTTGAGTGAATTTTAGCTGTTTGCCAGGCTGAGGAAGAGGCTGGGCAATGTGAATGTGGAATCCAAATGCAGGGTGAAATGAAAGGCGGTTTCTGGGAAATGGCTTGAGGCTATGGCAAATGCGCATCCAGACTTTCACAAATTGGGATTTATTCTTCAACAGGGAAATGTGTTTTGCAGCATCGTCTGCATCTCTCTGAATACAGAATATTCTGTACACAGACCGATGATGAAGAAGTAGCTTTAGTGAGCACAACCTAGTACACATAGGGGGCTTACACAGTAGAAGGAGTCAGATGGGAAAATGGAAAGTAAGTTTTATTGTAGACCAAATGAAATGAGCTAGAACTAAGCTTTCCAGGGAGAGCAGGATCTGGTCTCCTCTCTTACAAGGCAGGGGTGCACCCAAGAACAAGATGAAAAAACAGATTGGCACATGCTTGTTGGTGGATAGCAACATTAGACATAAAATACATCAGCAATGCTCAAAATATATGAAACAAAAAAAATCAAAGTGGTTGAGTCACCATCCCTGGAAGTATTTAAAAGACGGGTAGATGAGGTGCTTAGGGACATGGTTTAGTGGGCATGGTGGTGTTGGGTTGACGGTTGGACTCGGTGATCTTAGAGGTCCTTTCCAACCTTAATGATTCTATGATTCTATGAAATTTGCTACAACAAGTGACATCAAAAGTTCTAGCTGATAGAACAAGGAGGAAACAGGATAATGTTCTGTTAAGGTTACTTTTCCACAGTAAGAGGATGTTTGGAAAGAGAGAACTCCAAGAGATAAAGTTCAGTGATTTTTCTTTTTTAAGGCACAAGAGCACAGGTTTACGTAGCAAAACAAAAGCAGATTATTGTACAGACCTCATGTATGGAAGGGGAGAGCCAACACTGCAGCATGCTTTCAGTAGTATTCTTTTCAATCTTGATAAGAAACACGAGCTATTGATAAAGGGACTACCCATGCTGTATTATTTCGGTGTGACAATAAAATAACTTCGTGGTTATTAATAGATAGCTTTATTACAACACAGTCTCTTCCAGTCAATTTAACAACACAGTTGGTGATTGCAGGTTACTTAAAGCCTCCCACTTCATTTTTTGTTTCTCAAAAAGCTGTTACAGTGGAAAGGCTTCAAGCAGTTGAGGCACAATCAGTTCTGATATCAATTCAAGTTTAAATTAGAGAAAAGTAAGTGTGACAAGTTAGTAAGGAAGCTTACTGCACGAGTGCAAATGTAACCACTCTTTCATATTTAAAATTGTTGTGCATACTTTTGAAAATCAAACAGTTGAAGAGTGGTATCACAGTGCTGTTGTCTGTCTGAACACTCATGGAACACAGATGTTGCAAGTTCACAAACTCAGTAACAATGCTTTTTATTTTAAATAATGTGTTTTAAGAACACGTGGATCTGTTGGAACAGATGGATCTGTTACTTAATTTTGACATTGTGAATGTTTGTATTTCCTGAAACATGCATTCAAGGTCTGTACTTGATTTCTTTAAAATAGATACAAATTTCATAGTGAATCTAACAGTATTCAAGTTCAATGAAGATAAATGAAGCCAATTAAGCTGGGCAGTCTCAGCCACCTTGAACACTGATTAGTATGCCAATTAGACATAGTCTGCATTTTGTACTGCAACTGTAAAGTGTTCCAACATTTTTATGTCTAACTACTCATTTTCTTGCCCTTTAAAACATTAAAGATATCTTCTAGTGACTTGTATATACACTGAAGGAATTCTTTACCATTCCTAGTTGGGTAAGAAGAAACATTGCAACCTATCCAATCATTATGTACCTGATATCCTACTCCAAAACCATCAGACACCACTGGGCCAAACCCTCCTAATTGCACAGCTGGGCTTAACAATGTGCTTGTAGAAATGATGTTGTGATTAAGCCGAGCATAGGCTTGGTCTTGATAGAAATCAGGCAGTGCAATATCTTTGGATAAGGCTAAATAGCGCAAGCCAAAGAGATGTCGGTCAAATCCCTGACCTGTTAAAATAAAATAACAAGTATTAGAGAGATGACTAATTTTTGTGGGAAGTAAACTCACTTATTTTGACATCACATTGTTTTTCAGCCATAAAAGAGGAGGTCTATAGAACTGGGTTTTATTTTCATATTAGCAGGAATAATTTTTCAGAACCCAGACATTCTGCACTTTTAATGCATGTATCCTAGGGAACGAGGGCTTGCTGTACTGCAAGCCTCAACCAGGAATCATGATAGTAAACAAAAGTGCAATGTTAACAGACAATTTTAATAATACATCACATTCTTTGATTAGCTATTTATCTGAACATATCCAGGTTGTTTAAAACAGAGAAAGGCTTTCTTAAAATTTATGAATCTAAAGAGGAAAAGGATCTTGCATCAACAAAAGGAGGCAAATCTTAGACTCTATGGGGTAACGTTCAACAGTCAATTTTACTGAAACAGTACAACAAGTTATGCTTCTGGGAAGGACAATTCAAAAGAAAGCATTTAGAAAAATACCAGGAGTAGCACAGCCAAAGAATCAGTTTGATTTGAAAGTTGTTAAAGCTTTTATCCCCTGTAGGGATAAGGTAGGAACTCCTCGGACATAAAGCCAAAGTTCTTGTCTGCCTTGGGGAGTACAACATGCACTAAGTATTTATCAAATTTTCTAATAGCCCAGCTGCTATAAAGACAAAAACTAAAGTATAAAAAATTCTCCACACGTTAACAGTGAAGTGGGAAGCACAGAGGCATTCTCCTCCATCAAGAAACAAGTCTTAGAGAATGCATTTTAAACTGCAGCCTTCTGCTACTGTTTTTGTCAAGTTTACATTAACATTAGACCTCCATCAAAATTAAATTATTTAATTGTGAAGTAAACGTTTACAGCAACTTTAATAGACATTTTAGTGCAAAAGCAACAGTGTTTGGTATATTCCTACTTACCCATAGCAGCTTCTTTTGTCAAACGGCCATGGTATTTTGAGCACTCCACTATCAACTTCTGAAGCTCTTCTGTGCTATGTTTGGACAGTTCCCTGACAAAAGCTTCCGAACATTTCTTTGTATGCATAGAGGCAGGACGTATAGTTTCTGTACGACCATGTTTGAAAGCTGCAGTACTACAAGACTCATATGTAGCAACAGTCTGATTGTATTGTCGAAGGAAAGCCATCTGGAAGGCAAGCTGAGCCACAGCATCTGGACTTACCTTCTTCTGCTTTAGAAGGTCCTTGCCCCCTTCATGGAACTGAATCATATTAACAGACAGTGCTTCTACACTGGCATCAAATTTCTGTTTGGCTTTGGTAATTCCTGCTTTTAAGGCATCATTCAGCTTAAAGTCAAGTTTTTGTACTGCTCTAGAAGAGTCTACTGAAGCAGGCTGGGACTGGGGGCTGATGGCTGGTGCCTTGGTGCTATCTTTAAAAACCTCATTCTGGAACCTGAGCACAGCCACACCATCTCCCCAGGAATGTTCAAAATTAATTCCTGCAGTGCCATCCTTAGTTATGATAAGATTAAAGGATTTGTCATACCAGC
The DNA here is from genome assembly GCF_000699105.1 of Pygoscelis adeliae. Lineage (NCBI taxonomy): Eukaryota > Metazoa > Chordata > Aves > Sphenisciformes > Spheniscidae > Pygoscelis > Pygoscelis adeliae. The sequence goes on along the minus strand of NW_008824376.1, from coordinate 531,914 downwards.
GGTTAGCACCATCTCCATGCAACATAGTGTGGGACAAGTGCACAAAGTCTTTAATGGGAAAATCATCTAAACTTAAACAAAATACTGCAGAGTCTACTTTTTGAAGAGCTTCTTCATTGCCATTATCCAGTAGATTCTTTCTCAGCAATGCCCACGTATCTCGGTTTTCACTGGAGAGGTAGCCAAGAGGGAAGGCTGGGGCTGGACTGTTGTCACTAAGGATGTATTTCAAGTGTGCTTGTATTTCTGAAGGTTTCAACATATTTCCGTCTCTATCAATAACATCAAATACATAAAAATTCCCATTTCTCAGTACCAGTAAATGTTTTGCCTTTTCATCCGTATAAAGCTCATCTCTGTTGAGTTTAGGCAGCCGCGTAGAATTGAAAAGCCTGAAGTACTGAGACATATCTAGGGGGTATGCATTGACCATGTAGGCACCAAACCAAGAAAGTGAAGAAGGCACAAATCGGATAATTTTTTTAAAGATCTGAGTGTCACTTTTTTCCGGATTGAGGTGAAAAACCTCTGGTTCAAGATAACCAGCCCTGAAGGTCTTCATAAAACGTACAGCAGAAACAGTCATGTTCGTAGCCCTTATGAGCTGATCGTTATATTCAGATTTCGGATCAGGATTAAAAGACATAAATGCATTAAAATTCAAAACAACAGGTTCACGTGCTTTTAGGTACATGTCAAACCAGGGACCTGAAAATGGAGAGTTGAAAAATAGGTCAGAACATAAGAGCAGCTTACCAAGTCAGACCAGAGGTTCACATAGTCAATATGTGATCACGAATAAACACCTCTTGAAGTGCATACAAACAAGACAAACATATGTAGTAATTCCCCCAGGGATTCTCCCAACCTCCAATTATGAAGAAAGGTACTGTTGGCTAATTGCAAAAATACTGTATTTGGAGCAATCCATATCAAGAGTATCAGTGTCATCAGCAACAAGGGCCAATTTCCATGTTTTCTATACGGCTCAGTGATAAACTGTAACTCCTGCGACATACAATGCAGCTCCCCAGCACTATATTTTGGTGCACACCTCACATTTGGAGTGGAACATGCCTTTAAGCTATTAATTTCTGCAACTCTCTGTCACTGAGGGCATGCTTCTCTTTAGAACCACCTTTATTTCTGATCCAGTGTTTCCCTCACTCCTGGCAGCATTCCTCCATCTACATTTGCTGTCTTACATTTCCACCTCCTTCCTCTTTCTATCCACTAAAATGATCAGCACAGGGCAAAACTCTTGATACCGATGCATTACCATCAGTCTCAAGCTGGCAAAAAGATGAGGTTAGAGGGGACCGTACGGTTATTCTTCCAGGCCCAGAACTGACTTCGGAAAGCAGAATTACATTTGATACCCACAGGTCTTTTAGATCTAGAAGCATGAGTGTGATCCAAAGGTTTTGTGCTTGCCAAAACCAAGGGAATCAATCATAGCTCCTTTACACCTGCCTATGAGTAAATGAAAATCCAGGGGACATAGGCAGAGAAGGGATTTTTTAAGTAGGTTCTATTTCATCATCATTAACAACTTCAAACTCAGCAAGACCTGGTATTGCACACTGACTGGATGCAGACAAAGGAAGCAAGTGCACACCAACTTCATCTCAAGGCAGCTGATGTATTAAAAATTATTTCAAGCCTAGATTGGTCCCGGGTAGACCCTTCTAGCTGGGCTGTAAGAAGTGCAATGGGTAACTCAAGGACCTAAGTTACAATCCTAATTTCAGGTCCTCACAGGTGAGTAACTAGCATTCACCTACAGTTTTAAGACCACATCTGTCACATAGCCCTTTAACCTTGGACTTGAAAGTCCAGGGTGGAGGCAATTATACATACTTTCAGAAACCAATTTCAAGTGCAACAGGTCTTTTATGAGGCCTAAAAAATAATAATAACTAAACAAAAAGGAATACAAAAACCCCACAGTTCACTGGCACAAAGCAGCATGCTGGTTAGCGTTGACAAACACCATAAAGCCACCAGTTAAAACTCCAGATGTTGTTCAAAGTGAATGGAAAGTAAAAGATAACAAACCAAACAGCAGCTTTTGTGAAATAACCTGGTATTCTCTACAGAATTTGCGGTAGCTAACACCCTTATAAGTAGTCTCAACAGATAGCAAGGATAGAAGCGCATTCGCTGGGCCACATGCAAACATCTACTTCCATAGGTATCTGAGTATTTCTACCTCTGTTGCTATCCATCCAATACTTTCATAAGCAGACACTTGTATTTGGAAGTCAGCGGAAGCAATAATAAGGAAGAACAATAAAAAAACTATTTGCATACTCTCCCTCTCTTAATTTTTCTTTATTCTCACCTTCCTCTTTCTGTTGCTCCTTTTCTTTTGCTCTTTAAAAGAACATGGGTTTTAGTTTTGGGGGGTTTTAAGTCCAGAGCACTGACCACTCCTGCCTCCCGAAGCTTAGTCATATTCTCCGACCCCCCCTCAGAGTTGTTTTATTGCTAAATAACTTGGAATTATTTGAAAATGATTGCTTTAGTTTCCTTAAGGGAGTTACCAGTTAAGCACCTCTATTAACCTAAACATAAATAGACAGCAATGTAAAAAGAAAAAAGATAAACCCTGTAAACTCAAATTTAAATACACTAACTCATTAAAAAATACCATTTCTCCAATACCCATCTATCCAGAATTCTGGTATGTACAAGTTAGATGAGCACTCTTCCTTCTACCAGAGACTTGGAATTTGCTCAAATACAGTCACAGGTAGTATTCACAGCATGTTATTCCAAGTTTATGGAGTACAGAACGTAAGCTTCAGCCTATTTTATTTGTAGCATTATGAGCTGTCTGTTATCAAGCATGATGATCTACAGATCCAGTAGGCCAACATACCTGTGATGTAACTAGTATGCTTGTTCTGATTGTCTTGAGCAACCAGTTGCTCATGCAGCTCTCTTCCAATTCCCTTTTGAAAGTGATGAGCAAGTTCTTCAGTTTTCCTACAGCAATCAGTAAGAGTCAAAATGCTGTCACAAGTCATATTTTTTATACATAACACTTGGCTTTGAGGCAGCACATGATACTGCAATACGCGTATCTTGTTTGCCCATACCTGAATTGGTCATCATTTAAAAGCGGTTTCTGGGCATTCAGATATCTCCTAATTGTATCTTCTAGTTTGGGAACCGGCAGTCTGAAGGAAGGGGAACAGAGACATGCATTTTATGAGCAACGGTACTAATGAAGCCCGAGTTTCTTACACAGTAAGAAACTCTTTGCCTCTCCTCTTCCCTATCCTTCCTTATACCCCATATTATCCAAACAGCTCAAAAGTTTCTTCTGGAAGATGAGAAGAAAGGGAATAGATGGACATACGTCATCACAGCATAAGGTTCTTGGAAAACACGGTAGAAAAACAACTTGACTGTTCTTGTTACAAAGGTATTGCAGTGAAGGGTCTTAATACCTTACAGGGAATACAATGACGTGAACTGTTGCAAGGAGAAGCAGCTATATAGAAGGAAGGTTTAGTTCAGAAGCCACCCCTGCATCGGGACTTCCTCTCACTGCTGGGTGCTGAACATCTACCCTTTCTTGCAAATTTCCTAAACAGTATCTTTGTCATCTTTTTCTCAGCCTAAACATGGAAATGCTCTTCTTCGTAGAATCATAGAATAGTTTGGGTTGGAAGGGACCTTTAAAGGTCATCTAGTCCAACCTCCCTGCCATAGGCAGGGACATCTTCAACTAGGTCAGGTTGCTCAGAGCCCCGACCAACCTGACCTGGAATGTTTCCAGGGATGGGGCATCCACCACCTCTCTGGGCAACCTGTGCCAGCGTTTCACCACCCTCAGCATAAAAAATTTCTTCCTTATATCTAGTCTAAATCTACCCCCCTTTAGTTTA
>NW_008824376.1:526242-527302 GCF_000699105.1 Pygoscelis adeliae | reverse complement strand
CTGCAAACTTGCTGAGGGTGCACTCGATCCCACTATCTCATTGATGAAGACATTAAGCAGTACTGGTCCCAACATGGACCCCTGCGGGACGCCACTCATCACCAGTCTCCACCTGGACATTGAGCCGTTGACCACTACCCTCTGGATGCAACTATCTAACAAATTCCTCACCCACCGGACAGTCCACCCATCAAATCCATACCTCGCCAGTTTAGCAAGAAGGATGTTGTGGGGGACCGTGTCAAAGGCCTTACAGAGGTCCAGATAGATGACATCTGTAGCCCTTCCCGTGTCCACTGATGTAGTCACTCCATCGTAGAAGGCCACTAGGTTAGTCAGGCAGGACTTGCCCTTGGTGAAGCCATGCTGGCTGTCTCAAATCACCTCCCTGTCCTCCATGGGCCTTAGCATAGCTTCCAGAAGATCTGTTCCATGATCTTCCCAGGCACGGACGTGAGACTGACTGGCCTGTAGTTCCCCAGGCCTTCCTTTTTTCCCTTTTTAAAAATGGGGGTTATGTTTCCCCTTTTCCAGTCAGTGGGAACTTCACCAAACTTCCACAACTTCTCAAGTACAATGGATAGTGGCTTAGCAACTTCATCTGCCAGTTCCTTCAGGACCCGCAGATGGATCTCATCGGATCCCATGGACTTGTGCACCTTCAGGTGCCTTAGATGGTCTTGAACCTGATGTTCTCCCACAGTGGGCGGCTCTTCACTCTCCCCGTTCCCGGCTTTACCTTCTGCGGCTTGGGCGGTGAGGCTCGAGCACTTGCCAGTGAAGACCGAGGCAAAAAATTCTTACTATGAAATAATCCTATCACACTCACGGAGGGTACTTTGCAACCTGAAGAGATGTTTCAGTAGTAGGCTTATAGTCATGTTTATGCTTTAAAAACCAAAATCATTCCTCTCCACTGTGATTTAGGAAGAACACATACAACAAGAAGCGAGTAGCACACCCCGAGCGCGGCTATACAGAAACGGGAGGGAGGACATTTTCTCTCCCCTCTCCTCACAGCGGACGCCCCAGGGCCGCCGGCCCCACACGGCCTCCTGCC
>NW_008824376.1:518082-525577 GCF_000699105.1 Pygoscelis adeliae | reverse complement strand
AGCCCTCTCCTGCCCGGGCGGGCCTCGGGCGGCGCCGCCTCCTGTGCCTTGCACGGCCGTCCAGGGTGAAACGTCCCAGCTGCAAAGCTGAGGGTTGCAGCTAGCGTGGCGGTCGACGTGATTTCACGAAGCATTTTTTTATTATTATTTCATTTGGAAAGTATATTCGATGCATGCTATCGAGGTAGCAAAGTTATCTGGTATTAGAAAATGTCTGGAGTGGGACGGTGCAACATTAGCTCAGTCCTCTTCTACAGGTGCATTAATAAAATTTTCTGTGATCCTCTTGTTTTGACAGCACTCTTGTTCAGCATAGACTCCACTTTTGTTTTTGTGTGTGTGTCTGTGTGTCTGTGTCTGTGTGTCCCTCTGTCCCTCCGTCCCTCCATCCGTCTCTATGCCTTATTGACCATACAGCATTCAGGTTCTGCTTCGAAAGAGAACAGTTTAATCTCTCATGAGCTTTTTTACTTGTATGTGAGCATGTAACAACAAATACTGTATTACAGTATAAAATATAATATTGTAAACACACAATTTTGTTGTACTGTATGGAATATTTTCCATAAAACCACTGAACAATCTTAGAATAACCCAGAAACAACAGAAATGTTTCGGTAAGAGCGGCATGGTTAACAGTTATGGTGGTATATTGTTACCAGATACTCACTAGCATAAAAATCAGCATTGGGATTGAATGCGGACACGGCAAAGGAAAGGAAAGCAATCCCCGTGGCTTAGTCTGATAATCCTCTAAAAGTAAATTGGCCCTACTCTAATCAACATAGTGGTTGGAGAAAAAGTGAAATCATTTCACTTCCAAGATAATAAATGCCAAATGCCAGAAGGTGTCCTTGTGTGTGTCAGTATACAGCTATTTTATGTTCGTTGCGTGTCTCTTATGCTACTCATTCAGCCTTTTTTCGCCATGAAAACAAAAAACCCAAGCCTGCTTTAATTAATGAAGTTCAGTTTTACCTAGCTTGCCCTGTTGTGATAGTCCAGTTCAAAATGTCACCTGCTGTGCCCTTTAGAAAAACTGCAGTAACATTACTTTTACCCATTTGAATGCATGACTCGCACTGTTCCCTCTCTAGGTTTGGATGTCCAGACCCCAAACTGGGGAGACCGAGGAATGCACTCAAACACCATCTTTCTCCCAGGAGTGTCACTTTGTTTTGAACCAGTCTTGTTTTAGAAATACTACTGCATTCTGTTCTAATTTTCCAGAGTCCCCTAATCTTCTTCCAGGCTCTTAATGATGTAGTCGATAATAGGATTGTTGGTATTAATTTGGAACAATAATGCCAGCTGCTTGCTTGGTGGCTATTGGCAGAGGGGTGACCTTGCAGGTCAGCTAAGCAGAACTGGAAGTCCTTTGATCTGATCTATACAGAGCTAGATCTGTCCACCCAAACAAGAGGAGCGAGTGAATTCTCTCTCCATGGGATGCTGATTCTTCTCCAAGGAGCACGGAGGACAGCATGGCAGTGGCTTTTGATGCAATCCTCGCTCGGATCAAGGATGTTTGTAAAAGAAATGGTTTGCTCATTCTCTCGGTGTTGTCGGTCACCATTGGCTGTCTTCTCGGATTCTTCCTGAGGACGAGACGGCTCTCCCAGCAGGTATGTGTGGCATGGCAGTGTATCACTACAGAGAAAATATTGTATTTACATAACAAAAGACGTAGCAACTTGCCCAACTTAAGGATGGATTTTTGAAGATAAAAAGCACGTATGTGTGTTTGTTAAATTTGTTTAATTTCTTTTGTTTGTTAATCTACACTGTTCTTTGGATCTTTTCACACATTCTCAAAAAGTACATTTGCAAAGGGTTCTGGTCTTTAAGACACCTAGTAAGTCTAGCGTAAGCATATTATAATGTTGCAAGTATGGATAATAATAGTGGGTATTTAAGCTAGATGAAAAGTAGCATCTAATACAGACCTGTTAAAAACTGGTAGTGCAATATATTCATTGGATTTTATATTACTTTGGAACATGTACGTCTAAAGAAAACACGGAATATTTTTCATCATCAGATGTACAGAGGTACAGATGTTTATAATACACCAATGGTATTTTGTATTAATAAACTTGAGATTTCACATCGTTAACAGACCATGTTATTAAAGTCACTTGGGGATTTCTCCTCCAGCATACTTCAACTAAGCTCTTTGCAGGTAATCATTTCTATCTGCTCTATTAGTCAGACAGAGTAGGGAGGGCAACATGCATTGCTGAATGCATTGTTTGAGCACAAAATATATATCGCAACTAAAAAATGTGGCACTTAGTAAATGTGACTAAACTAAAACAATGCTTTGTTTGCTACTGCTAACTGCAGTCTGAACATCTTTTATGTCTAAGCAGTAGCTTCATACACATCTAGCAAAACCACACAAAATGCAGAATGAAGAGATTATTCAGGGCAACCTATTAACAATAGTCCCCAAGAGACGGCATATTTCATTTTTGTCTTCCTTTGTAAAGGAACAATGTAGTGTGTTTTTGTTGAATTACAACACAGTATGTAATCTAATTAATTTTAAAATGATCCTTTAAAGCCTACTATCTTTGCCACCTTATATACCAAAGCTGCAGATTTTACCAATGTTATTCGATCCACAGCTCTAGCAGGACAATAAGCATCTCTCCATGTATTTCTAGGAAATTAGTTATTTCCAGTTTCCTGGTGAGTTACTGATGAGGATGCTGAAAATGTTGATTCTCCCACTGGTTGTCTCAAGGTAAGTGAGGACAATGATTGTTCCAATAACTTCTGAAGCTTCCTAAATGAGACGTCATCACCACTATTTTGGGCTTAACTGAATTAATGTCAAAGTGCCAGGACCATTACTGACTGCTGTACATTGATATTTATAGTGGAGCTATGAACATATTTTTTAATCAATAGGAACATTTATGCTATACCTCTTATAGGTATTATTTTCTTAAAAACTCATGGGGTTTTTTTAATTGATGTTTTCTTCTTTCCTTGTAATGGGAGGACTTCTTCCTTCAAGCTAACTAGAAGTTAAATATATGGAATACATAATGCACCTTATCAAAAAGCCTACCTTAAATCTAAACTATTGAAATAATACACCATACAAATAAGATGAAAAAGCACAGTTAATTTATAGTCTTCCGCAGTATTTTGAGATGTGCTGTAGTATGATGAATATTGAAAAAAACCCAATGTGTCTCCAGTGAACTAATAATATATGCTTGGCTTCAGATGGAAGTGAAAGTGATTTCTTAGTACATTAAAGGCAGAACCTTTAGTGGTGCCACTTTATTGGTGGCAGGATTAATGATCTAGATCCTGATGCTGAGAGATGGTGCATGGTAGCTGCCTTTTGCAGTGGGCAGGCATAATTTAGGCTAGCTTTTTCTCTCCTCTAAATTTGTCTTGTCTTCCAACTGACTACAATCACAAATACCAGTTGGATGGCCAAAAGCTCTCAGCCCAACACTGAGAGAAGAGATAAGGAGAGATGGAGAGTAACAAAGCTAACTTTACGTAACCAGATCTGAGAAAAAAATCTTGCACTCTTTGGTGCCTTTCCTTGAAGCCTCAGCTTCTAGAACCGAATACACATGCCAAAAACTCATCCATTTTAAGAAAAAGATACGTTTCTAGGCTTCAGATCACTGAGAGTTGCTGAAAATAAACACAGCTCAGCGCTAATTTTATTTTTAAATCATCTACCTTTACATCTACCTTCTCATGGTTTTTCACAGAATGAAGCTGATTCATGGTGATTGCATGCCTAGAACTGGCCATAGTATGACCATAGACTCATACCTGGTTCTGTCCCACGCAGCTAGAGAACATGAAGACAAAATACATTAGATATTTTTTGAGAGGTGAAAGGAGAGTTTTCCAGGGTCAACAGGAGTCTCACATGAGGAAGTGACATAGTAAGGACAGAAAAGTGTTGGAGCAGAGTCACATGCCTTTCCCTAAAATGTATAGTTCTTTAAATCCCCTTGTCTTTTAGAGATGCCAGGAGGAGAAGCAGCACAGTGGGGAAGAGCTGCTCTGACACAGCCTGTGATAGCTCTAGGTTTCCTACGGATGTGTTAGGAGTGAATCTCTGGGCCGTACTGTTGGAACTGATGGACTCCATCCTCTGAGGGAGAAAGAGAAGAAACTTTACAGATTTTCAAAGGGATTAGCTCTTATTGTAAGACAGCATGAGTCTATCTCCCTGTATAACAAACTAACCATCACTTGCTATTGCATACTGAAATTTCAGGGTTTTGCAAACAAAAAATACTCCAGATATAATTACATTCTTGTGCAGTCCTTTTTTTTTCACAACAGGCACAGTATTTCCCACACATATATTTCATAAAATGAGTAAACCAGTGCTCTGTGTTTTTACCAGTCTGCATACACATTTAAACTAAATTTCTTTGTGGATTTGGAATATTCTCAGCCCATCCTGTGGGAGCAATGACATTTAAATTATCTTCTAAATTACTCCGTATTATTGTTTACAAAAGCCAGGGGTACAGTGCCAAGCTCTAATTTTACTCTCCTAGTTTAAGATAATGCACGTTTTTTCTTGAAGTAACAAGTAAAAAAAAAATACTTGTAAAGAAAAGGGAAGGTGAGAAAGGAGGGTTAAAAGAGGCACTCGGTGCAAAATACACTGTCTGCATGTCCAGAGTTTATCTTGAAGGGTTGTGGCAGAAGTAAAAGGTGGGAAGTGTGTGACTCAGAAGACTGATAATAGACTAGAAAATCTTGCACTTATAGGTCACTAGCACAAATCCAACCTTAAACAGAAGTGGCTGAAAATTTGTACTATCCCTCTTTTGACCTGATAGTTAGAGTTAAAACAGGAGCTTTGCAGATTGTATCCATTAGGAAGGAGAAACTGATGATATAGTCAGGTATCTCTGACTGAACAGTGTTTATTCGAAAAGTTTATTGAATGCAGAAGAAATTAGTCGAACAACAGGAGACTGTTTCTTCAATGTACAGTTCCTTCTTACACAACTCTGCCCCAGGACTTGGAAATGCTGTATCCCAGAGCTCCTGCACCTGTTTCTGATATCTCCTATCACCTGTGGTCTTACTTTTTTTTTCCCACAGACAGAAAAATCTTGAAAAAGCAACCACCAGTAAAACTAGCCTTACAGTTTGAGCCCTTCATGAGCTTTTGTTTTTGTTGTGACGTGGACCTTCATTAAGGATGGGGGTTGATATTATTTCAGTTATCTGAAATAATAAACAAGCTTCATAGCATCGTACAATGACTCTAAAAGAAGTGTATATTGATTTCCCCCATTCCCTGTCTGAGGTTTAGCCCTGTTCATACCTATTAGTATCCACTAAGTGTCTCATGTATAGAGTTTGCTCTTCTCAGTGATGAGAACAGGTACCCACATAACAAAAGATGCTGCTTCTATTAGCCACATAAAGAAAGAAATGATAACAAATAGTCTGACGTTTTGTATCTGCCCTAGGAATACTCAGCAGGGGAGTGTTACAAGATCAAATTTTAGACCCTGCAGTTACCAGATGTACAGTATTTATTATATGTATAAACAGAGGATACTATTTTTAAACCCAGGAATGGGAATATTAAGAGAGCTCACAGAGAATAAGAGCCAAATCTGAATTCATAGTTACACGCTTAGACTCTGCCTGACCTCTTACTGCAGTTGGACAAGGGGATCTTCTCACCAAGCCTAAAAGATCGACTGCAGGAGATCTGAAGTTCCCTGATTCTCTTTGGGACAGAGGCCTTGATCCTCGTATGACAACTGCAATGCAAATAATGTATTTTCTCCCTTATATGCAAAAGGTTTCAGCACATATCTCAGGTTTTCAAACAGGCACACACATACATGGCAGTGACAGAGGTGAATCTCGGTGCATCCTGCCCTGAGTCCTCTGATTTGTTTAAAAAACCATGGGTCCAGGTCTTCAGACAGACATCTGCTGATCAGCTGGCCCAAGGCGCTCAGGTTTGTTAAACCATCTTTCCTTCCATCTAATGCATTTCCCGGCGTGTGGAGGCTCAGTCTGTATTACACCCTCTAGCCAGGAGGTGGCTCTGTCTAGCAGACTGAGGAACCACGAGTTGTTAAGGGTGTTCAGTCCCTCCAGTGCAGGGAGGACCCGTGCCTCCGGGAGGCCGTTCATCCGAGGCGTTTTCTAATAATGCTACCTACCCAGAAAATTATAAAATATCTACGCAATGCACCGGGGGGGTGCCCCCTTCCCGACCCAACCCCCCCCCCCCCCCCCCCCCTTCCAAGTCAATTGGCAGAGATACCTGTGCGTCACTTTAGTTTCTCAACTTCTTAAATGCTTGAAATAATCAAATCTGATGTCAAATGTCTTTGTGCTGTGCACAAAGCAAAAAACTGGGAGAGGAACAAACACTCAACTTTCCCATTAATATCTTCTCACATGTGCTAAAGATAATATAAACCCTCTGACCAAATCCTGCCTGTGCCAGCAGTGCCAGGCATGGGTGCCGGCTTGAGCGCAGGCCAGCCATGCTGGCAGGTACTGTGCCACAATTTACGCGCTGTCACCTCCCTTTGGAGCGTCTTTGTCCTTGTGCCCCTTCCCTGCCCCATCGTCTTCATCTCAGGTTACCAGTTTTGTACTGATCGACTTCCAGTGGGCCAGAAACTTGATTTTCAGTAAAGCATAACTGCATTGACTTTAAGTTTTTTGGTGAGGCCGTTACTGAAACCTGATCTGTTACGACTTAGTATCTTGTTGTGACTGAGGTTTTGAAGAAGCTGCAAACTCTGACTGAAAAATTTACCACTGCTGAGGCATTTATAATGCTTCATTTTGGCATGCATTCCTTCCAGTAGGCAGAGAGCTTACACTGTAGCATTTACCCCAGAAAGGAAATTCAACTCTGTTCAAAACGCAGAGGTGCCAGTGAGCCCACAGGGGAGAGGAGGTCTGGCTCCCAGCGCGCTGCAGAGCTCTGGGCAGGCAGAACCACCGCGTGCACCAGACCTCCTGCGTCTTCAGATACTAATTGCAAAATGTGTGTGCTGCAGGTCTGTGAGGCAGGTTGGAGAAGAGGCATGGCTTGCAGCCCCTGGTTCTTATTTCAAGGTAATACTAGAAGTGCACAGATTCTTTCTTTCCTGTATTCAGCCATATAGTTTCACAGACCTTACAGGAACCTAATTCTCCCTTTCAGAGCCTTCCATCCCCTCTGCATAATTTGAGAGGAAAATGAATTAAAATGTTATTAGTTAGGGCTCTCGCACACACAGAGTTTGACTGCATAAGCCTTGCTTTTTCAGAAAAGCAGGCTAAAGCCAGAGTTACACAGGTTTACACTGGATGAACCTATTGCGTTCTCTTTGTTTTATATGTCTACTTGTATATGTAATAGAATATTGCATCCTTTATTTCAACACCCTCCTTGTTTATATGATTAAGCTTTTATCTGGTAATAGATACGGGGCCCAGTTTTCTAAGCCTATAATTAGCAGTA
>NW_008824376.1:496486-518011 GCF_000699105.1 Pygoscelis adeliae | reverse complement strand
CAATGAACTGTTCAGCTGTCTAACAGACTTGTAACCCCAGTGAATAGTCCTTTTAGAAAAAGCAATTTATTTTGTTTAAGCTTAGGATAATTATTACATTTTTTATTTATTTGCCACTAACTGTTTTCTAGACAATTAAGAAATAATGCTTAGCAGAGATTTGATCCTTTTCCATGTGCAGAATCTGTTAAAGAAAGATTGTTCCCTTTATAGTCAAATCTAAATAACTGATTTGACCTGTATTTTTTTTAAATTATAAAGCTCGTTCCACTAAGTATGTTGTGCCTGATACAAGCAAGTGTATGCTAATAAAATTTTATATTTATTTGGAGGCTCATTTGGGGGTAGTAATAAATATTTGTTACTATTGGGGTTTTGTTGCTGAATTAAATACGATATGCTAAATATAGAACTGTCTTTCTTTAAGGGGGTTCCTGTCCGTAATGCCATCAGTTCTGGTAATCCCTTATCCTTCTGCTCAGATTCCTGAGTGGGTCATTCTTACTCATGCTGTTAAAGCCTAGTATTTAATTAGAACCTACTCCATTATAGTACCCTTTTCCTCATATCATTTTTTTTCACAGTTCTCTGATTTGGGGAATGCATTGGCATTTTAACAGCCCACTAAAGAAAAATATTGCTCATTCTGTTTTAATGGAATTCTGTCATTGTTCAGCTGTACTGTGCCATACCAGATTTTGCCTATCAGGACTCATTAGTTACATTTGAAGAGTTGATAACTGTATAAACTCTGCAGGAGGATGTGGAGATGCTATGGGTACAAGCAGATGTGAACTCACATAGCCCACAAGCCAAACTGGGCAGACTGATGCCAGATCCATGCCGGAAGCCATACAGCCGCATTAGCGTGGCTCTGCGCCCAAGCTCGTATGTGAAGGACTAATGTGGCTATATGGCTTCCGAACCAGCCTTGGCAGCTCAGAGTGAAGGCAGAACGAGTTCATGTCTGTCTGCAGTTGTCTTTGCAGACATACCCTAAGTAACTTTACAGCAACAGTATATTCTTTGGGAGTTTAGGGTTTGGTTAAAAACATGCTGTGAGAGAGACCATTAGCTTGGGTAAATTGTGTTGTGCGCTGTTTTGCTTGCTGTCAGCTGTAGATGAAACTGGTAACAGACCACAGACTGGAGATTATTTGTCTGTTTTACTACTTAAGCTTACAATTTGTTAGGGATGAGAAATTTGACCCAAACACTCAGAGGCCAGTACTGAAATTTGCAATCTAAATCTTCTGCCATGATTATAAATCAGTGCCTGATATGGTCAATATAATGTCTATTCAGAAGGAAAATGCAGTTCTCTAAAAGGCTATGAAATCTATCTTTTTTCTTATTTATCATTAAATTTAAACCAAGAGGACAGCCAAAATTAATTCACTCAATAATACTGGTTATGTGAATGACAATATGTACAGTACTATTTCTTCTAATCCATTCCTGGTACTGAGAGATACTTGCTATGTTGTCTTGACAAATTCACGTAATTTACCTGAAGACTGAATGGGAAAGGATAGATTACAGAAGCTTCTGGTCAGTTTTGGCTTGGACTTTTCTGCTATGTATGAGTTAAACTATTCCCTCTGGTCATTCTTTCATAAATACCAGTCGCTTTGTTATTATGCTTATGCAGCTGCCAAACTGGGGCATAATCAAGTGCAATCAAATTTATGTGCTGTATTATCTAGTGAGGTGTTGAGGAGCAGCTGCAAAACGCTGCCTACAGCTCTCTGAGGAGCCTGCTCAGAACAATGTTTTATAACGTACCAAAGCAGCTGTATTTTCCCATAGAATTAAATTGCTCTTGGAAACACAGGGCTTTTTCTTCACATTATTAGACTCTGGACTTTTCCCTCTATTTCACCTGTGTTACCTTGCCAATAGAAAAATATTGGCACTTGGGAACAGGTCTTCCCCCACAGAGGAGGGTAAACCTTCTGCTGGGTTAGTATGGAAAAATCTGTGGGGTACCTGAATGATAATGTAAAGCATGTATGATGTCCCATTTCTGAACTACCTGTCATGTTTATCGCTGTAATGTAAATAATAATAAAAATACATTTCACCCCAGTGAGAACAAGCTGTTAGCCCTTTCCTAGGGCATGCAATCTACAGTCTTTATTGTGGAGAAATCAGTCTAGAGATGTGAGTTTTAAGGAGATGACTAGAGGGCATAAATATATTTACTTTCAGGGTGAAAAGCAAAACTGTACTTGGATGAAACTGAAAGGGAAGGATTACTCAAGGGTAAGAAGAACTGGTCAGAGAGCAATCTTACTCGACGCCATTATACTATTTTAAATTATCCATATCGCTATTATATTGCGGAACTGATGTCAGATTACCCCAAAAGTTCTCCAAAGGATGCTTTGAGATTGCCTGAGCTTGTAGAGGAAAATTCCATTCTACCTTCTTAGGAAATCTTATTAAGAATCCCTCCTCTGTGCCTCAGACATCTTCAGAAGTTTCACTACATTATAATCTGTAACATTATCCATGTTCTTAGCTGTGTTTAGGAATACAGAGTCTAATGGTCTTTTGCTTGTGCAACATAGAGGTCCAAACTGTTTCAGTGAAAAATGACATGTTGAAGAGTTATGCACGTTGTAACAACAAAATTGGACCAACTCAGTACAAATTATTTAGGCAGTGTCAGTAGGGATCTAGTGGTGTGCAATAGACATCTATGGTCACAAAGTGAATGGGTGTGGAAAGCCCTGAAGTCATTACACATGGGGTATGAGCTGTTTTCTGTAGTCCTCTAAGAGCTTTAAAGTACTTAGTGTCTTGCAAAAACAGCAACGACGTGAATCTTCAGGGGCTGGCTGGATTCCCTCTGTTTCCTTAGGATAGAAACATGTATGAACTATAAACAGTTGAATAAATTTGACATTTGTTTATAATCCAAATTTGTGTTTCAAATCCTTTTGCCCTTTTCTTAATCTAAAAACACTCAAAAGAATTGCCAGAACAGAAAATCAAGTATTATTAAGATTCTTGGCTCTTTCCACAGATGTGAAGCTGCACATCCATATTTAATAGATAACTTGTTTTCGTTTGCATCCTGACCTTTGAATTTAGGGAATATATATTTTTTTTAATCAGAATAGCTGAAGTCAACAAGCCAGCCTGAATTCTGTGTGAGCTATACTACAATGTCTCAGATCTCCTTTATCAGTCAGTGAGCAAAGGTTGCTGTTCACCCCTTCCAGCATTCATAGATGTATTGCAGTAGCCTCGCATATTGGGCTATTTGGGAGGAAGCAGTGACGGAGTAGCTGTTGGACATTGATCTTCACTGTTTGCTGTACAAAGTCCTGCCTTGTTTACATGAGTCCATAAAAACAGATTTCCTACTAAGAAAATACAATGCATGATGTGAATTCCTGGCAGGATTTTTGCTATATATGTCAGTTTATCATTAACGGTTACAAGTGTTACATAATAAGGAAAAGGAGATCCTAACATTTTGGGTAAAAAACTGAAACTATTTTATAAAGCGTTATTTAAAAAACAATCTCAAAAAGCTGCATGTTATGATGTACTAGAAATGTAGATTTGGTTTCTTTTGTAGATTTCAGTTTCTTTTCCAGCAGCCTATCTGTAAAATTAAACACAATCACTGCAAATAGTGTATTGCAGACAGCAAGATCTTCAAACATATTTTTCATTTGCTGTTGTCTGAAGATCAAGAGCCAGACTTTCCATCATGCCTGACACCTTTGAGCTCCCACTGTGTTTAGTAAAATAGCTATATACTGAGGCTCTCTGAAAAGTTAATTCACATTTCAAGTCCTATTTATGGCTGATAATCTAACCATACAGAAACTGCTGCAGCAGTCCTATTTGTAAAATAGCTTCCACTTTTTGTATTTAGATTTTTTTTTTTAGCATAGACACTATTTTAATTTATATCAAGATATCTAAATTTCAAAAATGTTGTTTCCTATTACTTGATTTTCAAAGGAGACAAACCTTAGTAGCCCCTTGGACCTTCAGGAGGATTCTAGACTTCTCATCTCCTTTGAAAATCGTGCTGCTGTAATACCATGAAACTTTTAATAATACATGACATTGGGGATCATTCCACTGACTACAAGTGACCATGGTAGTTCCTTAGTTGTGTTCAGATCAGCAAAAGCCTGTTAGTACACTGGTAGTCTGCAAAACTATTGAGTCTGCGTAAAACTCAAAGAGAGCCTAGGTGTCATTTTATTGCGCCTGACCCTACGCAAACATACGCAGAAAGAGTTTTCATCTGTACAAATGGGCTGAACTTCTACAAGTGCACAACACGTACCCGATCCAGGTTAATTCAGGGTGTGAACATGGATTATTGCAGGATTTTATCTTCCTGTGTACTTAGACAGATGGTGTCATGCCACATGAGAGGTCCTGGCATCACTCAAAAGTGGGTGCATGGGACTGGAGGTGTAGGGCGGCACCAGCTTCCAACCAAGATGCCACTTGATTGTCTATAATATGTATACAGGTACAGACCAACAGCTGTTTGCGCATGTCTGGGCAGGAGGCATTTTTTCCTGTGCAAGTGTGATACGACATCTGGAGATGAAAAAACTAAAGTGTAACATATCACTGTAAGTAAGGGCAGACCATGTAGGGTGAAGCAGAGACAGGGACGGGGCTACTGTCCTCCCACCAGTACCACTGTCACTCTGGCCTGTGATGGCAGCAGCAGGCTTCTTTATTGTAGCCATGGCAGTGTGTTGCTCTGTAGGTATTCTGTCATGTTAGAAGAAAGCAAAAGAATATCCTGGAAAGAAAAAGTCATTCTGATCCCTCTTTCTCACAGCTGATATAATTTTAACTACACTAGAGACTAAGAGCAAAATCAAGCATCAAACTATAGAAAGAGCCAGAGAAAGCTTCTTATCTCTTTACCCTCATTACTGAAAAGTGTCTTATTTTCTTTGTTGCAAATTGTTCTTCCATAAATGGTACCTCCATGGAAGTGAAGCAGCCTGTCATGAAAGCACAGATAGCTGGGCACAGATGAGGAAAAGTCTGATGGTCCAATGCAATACAGAGAGATCTTCAGGAATATCTTTCTTCACTGCAAATTGTTTGTCTTTAAGTAAAGTGCCTTAATTTCTCTGTTTCCTTGTCTATAAACTGGAGATACTGGCTTCCTGTATGATAGTAGGTTCTCTTAGTAAAGCATTTTAAGATGATTAAATGGCTTGTGCTATGGAAATGGAGATTATTACCATGTTGAAAGTTGAAGGCACTGACCTTGACAAAAAGGTAAGCGACAGCCTGCCTGCATGATCAAGCAGCATTAGTGAAGCCAGCACTTCACTTTCATGATGCTCAGCTGTAATATAATCATCTCTAATGTAGCTGTTAGAGGAGCTTTCCAGCCTCACTGGGAGAACTTGCTTAGGAAGGTCTTTTCTACGGCATGCAATTACAAAATGAGAATACGAGGGAGAGTATGGGATGAATGAAAACAAACATGATTCTAGGAACAACTGTTGGTGGTTAATACTCGACCATTACTTCTTGACAGGATTAATGTCTTTCTAATCATACTAATCCCTTCTGATAACTTTATCCATAATCCATCTATCTCAAAGCAACATCCAGATGGTTTCTGGTGGAGAGAAAAACAAAATAAACATGCAGAATGGGGTCTTAACAGCAGCTTCTTGTATTTTCCCTTTCTGGGGATATAGGTTTTGATCTTGAGACAAGTCCAAAAATGTGCTTTTTATCAGAAAGCAACAGAAAAAACTAGAGAATTGCAGAGAAGATAGAAAGTTCTATCTTTATTTGTAAATAAAATACTTCATAAGTACTCTGATGTTTATCAGTGACAGCCAGAACAAGCCTAGAGGTTCTCATAAGGGTTTAGCTACTTGTTTGCATGGGACTAGATTTCCAAGATATTGAAAGAATTCCCTTCCTCATTACATCAAAATTGCTATAGTAGTTTTCAGGGTTTTACGCAGATTTCTCTCAAAGCAGACATGAAACTTACAACTTAATAGTTTCATTGGTTTGTACCATTACCAATATTTTAAACAACCTAGTAACTGACTTTACATTTTTAAATGTGGCTAGATAGTTCAGAGAAGAGACAAGACAGATTTGGCTGCATCAGAACAACTTATTTACCAGAAAACAAAGCAGAGTAGATTTAGAATTTCCTAAGTCCCAATAAAAAAGCCAAATATCTTTTACTTGTTAAGAATAAAACTATAAACCTTAGAAAGACTGTAAACCTGAAAATATTGTGGAGCATCAGGTTTGCATTGTGTAGAGATCTTCAGATTATCAAAACACAACTTTGAAGAGGCTTGAAAGCCACAGACATATAAGGACCATAGGACAGGTATTTGCATAGATACACAGCAGATACAATGATTTTGGAGGCTATTCTTCAAATCGTGTAGTCTCTGAGAATACACAATTTCATCCAAGATTTATTGGATAAACAAGATAGAATTAAAAAAATGAAGCAGACTATCGTAGACAGCAGAAAGAAAAGCCACAGGAAGATAATTTTTACATGTAATTGGAACAATCTATGCAGGAGATAAAGAGGTCATGGGGCTACTTAGTTTATTATGGTGTCTGTTATTATATCCAGCACCAGATGTTTCAAAGCAAGGTGCAAGAAACCTCTTAAATCGTAGTAATCAGAGATTTCACTTAAATCCTGCACTACAAGATTTAATATCTCATCCAAAATTCATTAACACATATTTTGGAAGCCTTAGGCTTGACATCATTTTTTTTTCTATACAAACTAAGAAATGGTCCCTGAACACGAAATTACACATTTGTGGAAATTTTTTTGCCAGACTGATTAAATGAGTGAGATGTACTGTAATTATTCAGAAAAGCTGCAGCTTGTTTTTCATTGTCTTAATCCTGTTTTGTCCATTTGGCAATCATTAAAACATGTTATGGAAGCTACGTGTGAAACATACATGTGGAAGCTACTTAGCTACATAGTAAGTCAAATGATTTTAATTTATGAATCAAATATCTGTCCTGTTATTCCAAGCCTAGCCAGATTCTGAGGCTTGACAAGAGTTAAAGGTACACTGTTTTTCATTCCATTGTGTTTCATGAGAGTCTAGTAATGGATGGCATGGGAACATCTTTGTTCAGTCTTAGAAGAAGCTTGGGAAACTATTGGGGAAGTTTGCATGTACCCAAGAGTGTCTGATGAGAATTAGATTTAAAGCGAAAACCTGAACATGATACAGTGATCTTAAGTTAAACCATCTGGAAGCTTGTTCCTCCTGACTTCCTTATTCCCTAGGAAATAAGAAAAGTACTTTTTCTTGTCATTCTTTTGCTACATTATGTGAACGTTAGAGCTCTAGAGATCAACGGTGAGGAACTCCTGTGATGTAACTGTGTATTACTTACTTCAATACAATAACTGTGATAATCAGTATGTCTCTTAATCTTTATGTCTTCTGTCCTGTTCCCTCTGACATCAAACGTATGAAGCCAAATGAAAAATAGTTAATGAGTGATTACTGTCTCGTACTAGTTACAGGCATTTCTTTCTGAAAATTATTCTGAGCAATTGCTTAAAATGACATGACCAGTGTTACTCCACAGCCTTTGGAGAACTGCTTCCACTGGTCCCTTCTTAAAGCTGAGCATTGCAGGCCATGAAAAGCACAGGGCTTTGTCTGAACCTAGACCTTTGTTCATGCTTCTGTCACACCACAGTTACCCCTGTTGCACCTCCATAGTTAATTACTTTTGAGGACTTTCTCATCACAGCATGAACTGAGCATGACTTTATCTGGTGACAGGATAATCTCATTACAGATGATGATCTTGTTAATGAATATCCCCAAGACAGAGCAATCTCATTATTAGCCCCCTTAGGATTTGTCACCTAAGAGCCAATGTATGATTAGATTCTAGCAGCACAACATCCCCCTGGATCCTAAGGGCCTGACATCTTGAGGCTGAGGTAGCACCCCCAAAGGCACATGAACCACTGGACATATTTAATTAGGATATTTGTCCCTCAGTACTTCTGGACATACTTCTCAGGTGAACAATCAAGACAGTTCAAGCACTATGTGCAGGGTTCATCTCCCCATTGTTCTGTAGAACAAACAACGCAGCGGCATCAAGGACAACAGAAATAGCATGGCTTTACCACATTGACGGTGGCTTCAGGGCAGTATCAGGAAGAGAAGTGTACTGTCTGTCTTCTCAGTAGTGCCCTCTCCAAGTAATCACTCTGCATGGTGTCCTACCTACAAGTTACAGATCTGCTGGTCAACGGTCAGGCCTTCATACCACTGGTGTCTGTTTCCCTGCACAATATATCTATAAGGAACACTGAAAATGATTACCATGAAAAACATCCAGCTACTTAAAAATCAACCTGATTTTCATTTTTCCTTTTTTTCCTGGGAAGGTGAGGGTGTGGGGTGGAACAGTGCTGAAGTCTAGTACAATATAGGTATCTCCTTTGGGCATCAACGAGCTGTTGAACTGGCTCAATGGCCTGTGAAACCTCAGTCTGTGAGAAGAGTTTAGTCCTAGAAATCTAATAACAACACAGAGATTGTTTTACAGAAAACTAGCACATTAGTTTGAGCTAAATGTATTTAACTCAACTGTTTTATCAAAAAAAAGTTTTAGAATGTTTACTTTTCCATATAGACCCGTCCAAGGGAAATGCCAAGGAACTAAGTATCATTGCTGCTACTGTTTTTTTAATACATAGTGCTGTGTTTGTACACAGTGCTTTACAGACACGCAGAAAGGTAGATTTTTTATCAAATACAATGATAAAAGAGAGGGAAGAACAATGCTTACAAGAGTGAGAATTATCAAGATGCTAATTTTCTGAATGATCCATATTACAGTGCAACCAATGTTCCCCCTTGCTCCTATAGTGTTAACAAAACCCATGCTAGATGAGAGATTGGCAATGCAGAGAAGCAATACATTTTCTTAATTAATCTAGTGGATAGCAGGAACCTGAGCACTAAATCCCACCCATTTGATTTCATTAAATCTACTATAAAGGTTAAGCTGCACTTTAGCATTGACTCTAGACAACCTCACTCAGCGGAGTGAGGTCAAGGAGGTCTCATTCAAGGAGGTGCAGCTCAGTAAATGACTATTTATGAGGAAAGGCCTGATAAAAGGTTCTGTTTTGATGAGAAAGCTAGACAGTGGGGCACACCAAATAGTAAATGTGGTATTTTATTTCACCTGCAGTTTTTCTGAGATGTATGCTTTAAAGAGTTTACAGAGAATTAATCATAGAATCATAGCATAATTTAGGTTGGAAAGGACCTTTAAGATCATCGAGTCCAACCATTAACCTAGCACTGCCAGGTCCACCACTAAACCATGTCCCTAAGCGCCACATTTACATGTCTTTTAAATACCTCCAGGGATGGTGACTCTACCGCTTCCCTGGGCAGCCTGTTCCAATGCTTGACAACCCTTTTGGTGAAGAAATTTTTCCTAATATCAAATCTAAACCTCCCCTGGTGCAACTTGAGGCCATTTCCTCTTGTCCTATCGCTTGTTACTTGGGAGAAGATATTGACACCCACCTCACTACGACCTCCTTTCAGGTCGTTGTAGAGCACGATGAGGTCTCCCCTGAGCCTCCTCTTCTCCAGGCTAAACAACCCCAGTTCCCTCAGCTGCCCCTCATAAGACTTTGTGCTCTAGACCTTCACCAGCCTCGTTGCTCTTCTTTGGACACGCTCCAGCACCTCAATGTCTTTCTTGTAGTGAGGGGCCCAAAACTGAACACAGTATTCGAGATGCGGCCTCACCAGTGCCGAGTACAGGGGGACGATCACTTCCCCACTCCTGCTGGCCACACTATTTCTGACACAAGCCAGAAGCCCCAAGCAACACTGGTGTCACTGGAAACTCAAATCTCAGCCGCCGGTGACTTTGA
This sequence comes from Pygoscelis adeliae, assembly GCF_000699105.1. Lineage (NCBI taxonomy): Eukaryota > Metazoa > Chordata > Aves > Sphenisciformes > Spheniscidae > Pygoscelis > Pygoscelis adeliae. The sequence goes on along the minus strand of NW_008824376.1, from coordinate 508,059 downwards.
AACAGCGTCAGAATCTATGTCAGAGCAGCCTGGAGCAAGTTCAGGGACCAAACAGTGCCCTGTCTAATTTGCCTATAAAAGAGGGTCAGTGGGAGCTACAGCACTTGGCAGAGTTGTATAGCTTGGCAGAGGCAAGCTATACAAGCAAGAGTATGACTACTGGTCATCCTCTGGCAGTGGTGGGCAGGGAGCTAAAGGGGAACGAAAAGGGTGAAGCGACCATAGCATTGTCTTTGCTCGCCACTGTGCAGCCACACCCGCCCATGAAGGAGTTTCCTCTGCACACCGTACACTGTCTCCACTTCAACAGGAGGCACGCTGAATCACAGTCTACTCCCCAATGTGCCCCCGGTTAAGCAAAAATATATTCTGCTTTGTATTGGTTTAGAAAAAAAAAAAGTTATTCTTTTAGGTAAAAAATGGACTATATGACAAAATTGCCCCTTAGTGTTTTTCATTTTGAAGTCATGGTCTGCCTTCACACAGGAAAGGGTAAGGAGCTTGACCAGATTTCCTTCAGAGGTCCCTTCTGACCTGAATTATTCTATGATTCTGTAAAATTATGTGTAGAGTTTCATACCTAAGTTTGTATGACTGATTATTGCCATTGCTCCTGTGAACTGAGCCATCACACGTGTAGGTTATGTAAAACTATCCCTCGAGCTTCAGGGAACAGTCGACAGGATTCAGTCCCCATGTGTGCAGCCTGAGCTTGCAAGTTCCTTCAAGTAACCAGGATCTCACATGGCAATTGGGAAACATCCCTTTAGACACAGAGGCTACAGCTTTAGTGTTACTGGCAAGCTTCTAAAAACACTGATATGCAGGCAATCCTGAGAAAAGCAGGTAAATGGCAATAACTAGGAAATTAGGTTTTCAGTTGCATTAATGTTATGCAAAAGATACCATATGTGTTGTGTTTTCTTTTCACAGCTTAATGTCTGGGCTAGCAGCCCTGGATGCCAAGACTTCCAGTCGATTAGGTATCATAACCGTCACTTACTACCTGTGGACAACATTTGTGGCTGTGATTGTGGGAATAATTATGGTCTCCATTATCCATCCTGGTGGAGCAGCACAGAAGGAGAGCACTGAAGAGGGTGGAAAGCCCATCATGAGCTCTGCAGATGCACTCCTTGACTTAATCCGGTAACTACATTCATTCTTTCTGCTTTCTGAAGGTAACATTTTGTACCTAACTACATGAGGAACTGTGGCCTGAGGATAAGTTCTGAACCTAAGGATGAACATTTTGTTTAAATCAAGAAAAAGAATCAAAAACATTTCAGAAGATGATTTTCAAGTTATCAGATGTTTATACTGGCTGTTTCTAGTAAAATTTAAATGAATGGCCACCAAATGTGTCAGAAGTACTAACAACGCTGGGGTAGGTTGGTTTTTTTACCCCCACAGAATCACATGTAGCCTGTGGAGCTCATCATGAAATCTATTATTAAGACCAAGACAGTATTAAAATGTAATGTTAATTTAAATAAGGGCAGACAGTTGTAATAGGCAAAACCTTAAATATAAGAGCTGAAATCCACATTTTGGGGGAAATAATTCTTAAAAGTGCTGTTACAACTGCTCACAGCAACTCTCAGATGAACAACACAATTAGAAAGACCACTATTGTGATCTTTTTATTCCTCATTTTTATTACATTATTTGTTTCGCTTTGTGGCTTTTTCTTGTTTGTTTTACTTTATTTGACAGAAGGGAGGGTTGTTCTTTCAGACCAGTGTTACAGCACTGATGGCATTTTTATAGCCTTGCCTGAATATCCCTCTTTGTCTCAACATTTCAGGTGCTAGTGGAATTGGTTTCCTGACTGAACATAGTATGTGCCTCAGATTTATTTTGCTCACGCAGAAAGACCAAGTTTTGCCTTTGTTTGGTAGTTTCTCAAGCTGGTGATCTCATACCTTGTTGGGCAGGGGCGTCTAGGCCCAGTTGGTATCTAAAACACGAAGAGTTCTCTCTGGAGTTTGACTTATTAAAATCAAAAATGTTGCACAGTTTGTCTTTCAAAAACCCAAATTCCTGACCCTGACAGGGCATCAGTACACCAAGTACTTTAATTAGAGTTACTAGGACCTCAAATCAGAAGGAACTGGGATGAAAAGCTTATAAAAATCTTTTTTTTTCTCCTCCAAGTCACACTTAGCCAGGCCATCTGAAAGCTGCGCATTTTTTTATTGTATCAATGTCTTACTGAGAACGGGCCAAATTATTAGTCATGGAGCAGCAGCTGAGCACACTCTCTTTCGTAGCTTTCCACAAAACCACCGTCTTCATCTGCAATGGGAAGATGCCCACTTCATTGCCATCTTCATGGCAATCTCCCCAGTGACTTTGCTGTGATGCATGTGCAGTGGAATTTATGCGTGTGTGTTTGTGACATAATGTTAAGTCACATTATTCTGTTTCTGCTGCATAAAGGACTATCATTCCTCCACTAAGAGGAAGGAACTGAGCAAGTTACTGGAGCTTTGAATCCCTTCGTACAACAGAGTAGCGTAAGAAGTAAAAGGGAATTTAAGAAAACTGTAATCTTAATGATTATCTTCATAGTGGCAGTGTTTAGAAACCCTTTCTGGCGTGCTGAGCTGTTTCTAAGGCCTCGGTCTTAGACAAGTAAAGGATAGTGGGAAATATGGTGCAATGTTACATCCAAACTGACCTTACAGCTGTCCCTGGAAAGGGTCTCCCTCACCATGGGTTCCCATCCCCTTCCTCACACCAGCCCAGTTGCTTTTTGAGACCCGGAGTAAGCTAGTTCATGGAGATGAGTCAGATGAAAAGTAATTTGGGCATGCAAAATCCAAATTCAGTTCTATAGTATTATGTTTGCATAAACCGAGCGAATGTCTGTATGAATGGAACCTGAGATCTGAGTTACGATCTCATCTCTTCATCTCTGTCTGGCTAGTCCCTGTACACCACAGGTTTAGTGGTGAGGTTTGGGAACACTTTATGCTGCTGAGCCTCATTGCAGGTAAAATACTATGTCCTGATCTAAACATTTGCAAATATCATCTATAATTTCACTTCCTACAAACATTTACCTGAGCAAATTATAATAGTTTGCATGCCTATTTCAGGTATTCATGTTTCCAGCCAGGCATGTGCTTTTAGTCTGCAAAACCTTAAAGTCTTCACTGGTTTGGACAGGTGTCAACAATGACAGGCCAACAAGCCACTCTCATTACCGAAGCTTAAAAAGAGAGAATAAAGCTCACTCTCCTTTTCCTGTGCTAAGCAGCAGTCACAGCTGCAATCTTTCTACCCCGAGTGCACAAACTGATGGTTTTTATTCCTCCACTACAGAAATAACCACATTTACTAAGTAAATAAGTAAGAATAGCACAACTGTGGGGAATGGGCTTTCAGCCTAGGCAAACACTATGGGTGAAATACTGGCTCTGCTGAAGTCCGTTGCAAAACTCCTAAATATCTGTGTGGAAGTCTGGATTAAATATAATGATGTATCTGCTGGTTTGAGCTAGAAAAGCTGATCCTTTAGCTCAATGATAAATCACTTCCATTCACAGCTGGAGACCATCTTTTTTGGCCCATATTGGCTTATCTTCTCAATTCATTAATTTCCTCTCAATTTATCAATTGCATATGTGCACAGAAGTTTACACAGGAAACATCTGGTATTCTGCAAATGAAGAATGCTAAGTGTACAAGTGGAGAGATGATATGTGTGACATAATTGTGGGGTTTATTTTAAAAGCATGAATCTTGGCATGGTTGATACACGTATTCACCCTCACTGATTTCATATTTGAAGCCACTTTGAAATGATGAAATACATTACTATTTCTTGTGAAGTTATATATGACATTGTCAGGACCGGAATTTTTGGCAGGGAGGATGTTGCTAGAAATTGAATTTCTTGACTTTTTGGGTAAGGATTTTGCTTTTAGAAGTGGTTTTAATCAGAAATTAAAGAATGTGCTGACTTAGCAATAAGTGAAACCAAGAACTACTGCAGAGCCTCATGGTCATCCTAAACACCTGCAACGTTAATCAATAATCACATTATTATTCTGCATTATTTTGCAGATGGTGCTTCCTCTGTATATTTGTTATGTAAAAAAAAAAAGCAATAAAAAGTCCATGTATATGACTTGATTACGACATAACAGTGACACTGTACTGCATAATTCTGAAATGGCTCTAAGCATCACATCAACCAGGAAGTACATAATCTCATCAACATACTGAATTTCATGCCTCAAAAATTGTATCCACAAGTCAACCATTTTTTGCCACGCTAAACAGCAGTACTGGAAAGACTTCCTTTCTAAAGGGAACCCCGAGAGATTGGGAACAAGATCGGTGGATGTGAATCTGCCCCTACTGATTACCTCCTAGATTCAATCTGGACAGAGGGGCCACTGAATGCAGCATAATAGAAGTGTTTTCAGCATTCAATTAGTCTTTATACCTAAAATCCTTAGTGTTGCTTTGGCCTTAAATGTCTGAATTTTTGCTCTAATCTGATCCAGCTTTAAACCAAATGCATCTTCTGCTGTCTGTGGAAGACACCCATTTAACTAGGTAGTTCACCTTCATTCCTGTGCAGGAATCTCCCCTTGCATAATTTGCCACGCTCTATTGGCAGTGTGCCAGGATCCGGGCTAAGGACAAGTGATTCAGAAGGCAGCTGTGAGTCTGAAGTTGTGCAGGAGATGCTGTTCTGAAGATGCTTCTCTCTTTAGCTGCCACTTTATTACTACATTGAGACAGATGTACAAATCTGCCTTAATTATATTCAAGGTTTCTGGTGCAAGCACTGCAAGGCTTATGAAAGTATATTTTCTTCCATATTTAAAACTATAAATTCTCAGGCTAAGGATCACCTTGTTCTCTTTAATGCACTGAAGTACCTGGTGCTTTATGAATTTTAATAGATTTATTCTCATGATGTGCAATACTTCTGTGAGGTAGGCAAGGACCATGTTCCTTTCTTACAGCTAAAGAACCAAGACATATGGAAAAGAAATTATCTCACTGAGGATTGTTCAGAAAAATCTGTGGTGCCAGAGGAAATATTCCCAGCTTGTATGAGACCTAGTAGAGGTCTTGTTCTAGGAATGTGGCTTTTGGGGCACCTCAATGAATCAACACACATCTTTACCTTCTTTTTCCTCTGTGAATTATCAAAATTAACTGTGTACTATGTCCCAAAAAATATGAGAGTGAATTTTTAGTAGCCTCTTGTGAGTTAAGAAATGAAGAAAGGCAAGGTATCAATTTTTTAAAATAATTCAGACTTTGAGCATTTTCTTCAAAAGGACAAAATGGGACATACTTACAGGAACAGCATTCAGTTTAAAATACTAGGTTTGTTTAATTCTGCAACATATATTCACCTGACAAGCAGAATAGAAAATGCCTATAATTTGGGGATGAACATTTGTAAAACAAGATATATGACTCAGGACCACACTGTTTACATTAACAGTTAATATTTCCACCACATTCTGCTGCCATTATCAAAATACCTTTCATTTAGAAGGGTAAATCTTGTTGCAACTTAAATCATGCTACTTGCTTTTGTCACCAAGGGAAACAAAATTTGGCTGATGAGATAAAAACAAACAAGCAAACACTATAAACATTCACATGAGGAACCAAATCCCAGCCAAACTGGGGCTTCACCCTCCTGTTTTTATATAAGGCTGACTGCGTGTGCAAATCTGGGCACCAGCAAGTGCGAGGTTCACATACATTTTTAGTCTTTCTCAAGTCTAAGCAGACAGCATGACATCACAAGCTTATTCAGTTCAAAAGCTCCAAATAAAACAATTCAGTGAATACAGTTAGGATCAAATCATGCCTTAACCCATGACACACAAATTTGTACATTTCTGAAGTTTACTGAAAGGATAAGTCAGAGCATTTTACCGCTGAATATTCAGGATTACATCCAATTTAATAGCAGGTACCGGGAAACTCAATCCTGCTTAACCAAGGGCTGGGGGGGTTTATACCATTAATAGTTCGAAGAGGATATAAACACTGTAGAGGATTTATGTTTTCATGGGAATCCTGGGCACTCTTTAAAATAATTTCCTTTCCTTCTTTTCAAGCTAAGGGCTATATTTATTTTATAGAAATTCTGTTTCTTGAAAATAGGGCAGGAGAAACCCAGTATCTGCTGTAGTTTGGAAAAAGTCCAGGCTGTGCAGAACCAGAAATCACGCTTTAAAAAGTTTAGAGCTGAAGACTGAATTGTATATACACACAATAAGATATTTAAGGCTGCATTAAATGATCCAGGGCTTAAACTATGAAAGAACTTTTTTAGTAACTTTGCCCTACATTCATGTATCTTTTGCCAAAAGCCACTGTGTACTATGATAGAAATATTTATCTGTTCCTTATGGCAAACTACCATTTTTTACTCATTTCAGATTGCCAGTTTTCTTTTATCTCACAAAACCAGCCTGGTGCCAGCACTGTTCTGCACTGTATGTGACCAGATGTTCGCTTCTGGTTAATTTTTAAGCAGTTCAAGCTGCACAGAAACCCAAACCTCAAGTATTTACAAAGGACTCTGAAGCCCCTAAATGTGTGGTTCCTATTTGGCACAAAAGGAAACCAACATGGAAGAAAGATAATTCCATGATGAAAACAACACAGGGGAGATGGACTACGAAGCAGTTTCTGCTGTCTGGTCAGGAGGCCTTAGTCACAGAGCAGGAGGTGCATGGGGGCCAGGAGTTAAAACTGCATTAGGAAAGCTTCAACCCTAAAGGGAAATAAATCATCCATCCTCCTGACAATTGGCCTGGACATCTTCCAGTGTAAACGTACACTTTTTATGAAATAACTTTGCCTTGCTGGAACCATAGTGGAAATGCGTTGGGCCTGTCATGCTACCTTTGATATGATTCAGCCTTTTCAAGATTCCTAAAGATGTGAAGTACTTATGCTTCCACTCCAAAGAACGATTTTCTCAGAAAACCATAGCCCCATTGGGGCTGTGTCAGGACCTTTTCTTTCAGAAGAAGCAGGGTAAAGAGATTCACCCTCCAGATCCCTTACTGGAACCAAAAGGTCATGCAACAGTGTCACCCTCAGGACAGATAAAAAGTCCACGTGTTTGGCAAAATGATTCCACAACATGGGTTCTGCTCTGATGTGCAAAAAAGACAAGCAAGACAAAATGGCTTAGACCCGATTAGTGATTTTTGCATTCTATTAGTATCTTTTATCACAATAATGAGGATTTAGATGCCTCATTAATTCTGCAGAAGCCTTCTTTGGTCCTTTTAGCAGGAGGTAGTAAGATTGATACTGAGAAATGAGGCACTGGAGGTGACTACCGATGTGCAAAATGCACCCTCCCGTGGGCCCTGAGATAGGTCATTTGTTCAGTCTTGCTGAATTAAATTTTGTCCTTGATTTCAGGAGTGCAAACCCCGATGGGGCCCACCAACACCAGCAGGAAGGTGTTTCAGATGTATACCCATATGACTAAGGACAGGATTTGTGGCTCATGTGGTACAGTAACAATAGCCAGGAGTCTACACAGCTGATTAAATCATGCAGAGGACAGCAAAAGCAAACGAATTTTTGAGACTAAGACAATATCACTGAGAAGAACCTCAGCCTATAGAAAATAGGAACCACAGTGCTGTTCATTCTTGTGCTCAGCTGTAAAAGCTGGAAACTTTACAGTTGTCATGTCAAGCTACTCAGATTCCATTTTTACTCTATCTGTACCCTTGCTGTATAGAGTGACAGGGTAAGATCTCAAACACTGAAGTATTAGAATGCTGACAAATACCCGGTATTAAAACAATGTTCTTGCAAGCTCAGCTATGCTAGTTCAAATTTGAGAGCAGAGTGTCCAAAGCTGTTTTATGCCCAGTGCAAATATAGGCCAATAAAATATCATTAGGGTGCATATGTAGCAAAAAAAACAGTCTGGTGGCTTTAATTCCACAGCGTGGGAGACTGCAGCCAAAGACTGTCTGGTGTGGCAGGGATTAGGTACTGATAACATCAAAGTCTGAGAGCAAAACCAGATTGCTACTGCAGAGCACAGCGTGCCCCACAGGGAATGGGTGTTCTGAGTCGAGGAAACAACATCTGCCGTACCTGTGGCTGCTCTTATGCTAGAGCAGCTGGCCTAATTTCTTATTAAAAAGATCTGCAAAAGCTGAATGCTTTGAGTTAACAGATGTTGTAGTCAGGACTTATAATGAGTATTTCAGATATTCAGTAGTGTAACTGCAACCAGAATTTGGCCTATTATTTCTAATAGAAGTTATCTAGCAGCCGTCAAACGGGCTATCCCAGTAGCTGTAGGCTCATGTTCTGTGGACAATTCGGCTAACAGCATGAGCAGTAAAACAGTTTAACAGTGCTGGTATTTGTATCACTGCTGTAGTTCTCAGAGTCAGCAACCTTCTGAAGAGAGCAAGAGGGCTCCCATGTCCTGGGGGCAGTGCCAAGGCACGGCCTGAGCTGAAAAATGGCTTCCTAACACAATTCAGCTTCCTAGCAGCAGAGTACTAGGGGAGCAAAAATGAGCGAATAGTGTTAATTGGTAGGTTAATTGCTGGCAGACAATGGAGAAGGAAAGAGGACCTCCCACTTTCGGCAGTGGTAAGGTGCTAGGGAGTCCTACGTGAAATGGGAAGCTGCACTCTGAGTTGCTCCTTAGACCAGGTGCTGTCTATACTTGATAGAAGTCTTCAGGATTTTGTTCAAATTCCATGGCTATCAAATTGCAGAACACATGTTGTCTTAGTCATACATACACATTTCTAACGCAATAGATCCTTATGGCTGAATCCTCTTATCCCATACAGAATTAGGGAAGGACTCCAAAATTAGCTAGTAGAATGAACCAGCCTGTGCATCACAGCAGGATGTAGTCAAAGAAGGTGTTTAGTAGGTCACTTGTGCATATATACTGCTATCACAGCAAATGCAGGTCAGGCATGCTGTGCCAGCTGTGGCTCAATAGCTCACGGTCTGTAGAAGGTTCACTGAGCTGATATTGAAGTTTCATGCACATTCACTCTGTTGAACGCCCCTACTTTGTCTGGCAGAATTTCTAAAGCAGAAGATGCTCTGGAAAATGTTCTTCCTCAGGGCAGACAGTATTTAGCTCTTAATTTTTATGTAACCAGAAACCATATGTCTCAGTCTCTGTTTTACAATCATATCCTTGTCTTAGACCTAAATTTATCTATGTCCCACACCAGCCTCACTCAATGTTATTCACTGTATTTAGTTCCCTATTATTATGTGAAATTATTTTTGCCAGGAATGCTGAATTGTGCACTGAGGTTAGAGATAATGTTGCTTGTACTAGAGAAATTAATCCCAGATGACTTAAGTTTCCCTCATTATTATTTTGTGTCCTGTATCTTGTAAGTAATCTGAAAGTAATGCTGGAAATTTAGAAGTATTTTATCTGCTTAGCTCTCTTAATTGAATAAACACAACAGCATTTATAGATGGTGACAGCAATGAGTAGCTCAGCTTGAATTATTGCTTCGTAACTACTGACAGTGTCTTTAATTCAATATATGTCAGTGATAAACACAGTTCCTGTTCTGAGTAGAGAGACAGCCTCACTTTATGATCCTGATACCAGATCCATGTGGGTAGATCTTTGTCTTGTCCTGAATTGCAGTAAAGCTAGTAGAGATCTGCAGGGGCCAATCTGATTGCAGGCTGGATGCCTGGAAGATAGGTGGGCAGCACAAGGAGAGATCAACAGGCTGCAACACCCTGTCATTAATTTTGTAATATGTTTGGGCAAATGCAAGTGTCTGGATTTTGTGCTAGACTGAAGCTCCCACCCTAGCTAGCATTCCCCAATGCTCAGGTTTGGTGGGACAGAGACCCGCAGGAGGGCTGCCCTGAGGCAGCCAGGCTGGCTGGCAGTGATGAGGATCCCGCCAGCCCTCCTCTTCCCAGTTCCATGGTAAAAAGTCAAATCCCCCACTACCAGTCTCACTTCAGTCTCTTGTTCTGAAACATTCCCAGGAGATCCCTGCCAACCATCCAGCTCATGGCTGGAAATATCAACGTGCAGCAAAACATACCCCTAAAGCGAGAATTTCTCAAGTGTTTCTGAAGAGGCCTGACTGAACCAACAAACACTCTCAGTCATCCCCCAGCTCTAGGTGACAGTTTGATACTTTCTTCTCATCATTTGTTTTTAGTCCATTAGGGTTCTCGTCCATGAATTGCTCTCTTGAATGTTTTTAATTAACAAAACAAAATTTTGGCTAATACTGGATTTTTTCAATCCAAGTAAACCAGCTTAAAATAAAAAATAAGCCAAAGCTCTGGCAAACACATTCAGGTCAGCCTGATAAATTCACTAGATAAATTGTGTAACTTTGGTAAGGCTAATCTCAAAGACTGGATCACAGTGCATAATATATTAAAAAATATTGGGAGAATTCCAGCATCCAGTATTAAGTGGGTAGTTGTAATTCCTGCAGGATAAAGAATGATAAAGAAACAAAATTCTTTAATCCTCCACAAATTTGTCTAACATTTAATCCAGCTACTAACCATATGATATTTCCTTTCTCGAGCAGTGTTAATTTGTTCTTAATTCTACTAATTAGGACAATAAAACTAAGGAAGAAAGTGGAAATAATCAGCAATTAAATTCATATTTCTTTGTAAAGCTACAGCTCATACGTGACATGCATATTCAGAGCTGTACAGGAATCCTCAGTGTGAATCTATGCTTTCAGAATAATTCACATTCACACAGCAGGTCAGAGCACAATCATCACACTAACACTATGCACTCCTGTAGCACCTTTCATCTGATCATCTCAAATCACAAAGCAAAGACAATTTAATACTAATGAAGCTTTTAACAATCTGGAAGCAGAATTCCCTTATGAGGCACAATAAGGCAGTAACCGTCTTTTCTCTCCAGTGCTTCCCCCTCCTATATTCCCAGGTCCAGCTCCATCCAGCTTCAGTTAGTCCCCTGTGTCAGCCAAGCCCCCGGGGCTCAGGCAGAAGGTTGTGTCTGCATCTGATAGGAAAGCGATGCACAGCTGGCTGTTGTCTGTGTCTTGCTTTGGCTACAGATTTGACATTTGAACCAGAGAATCATCAGTTTTATGGGTGATTTGCAGAGATAACCCGGTGTTTTGCGCTGTTGTTACTAGGGTAAAAGCTCTGTTGATGGCAGCACAGCACTCAGACATACAGCACTGCTTACAATGCTGTAGTGAGTGTTCATCGCTAACCACATCACTACACAGTGTCTTAAGTGTCTTAAGCTAAATCATTCCAATTAAATGCAAGTGTGTACAAAGGGACTGCATTAATTTAACTAAGTCTTGCTAACTTATAACTTCCTTATATGGAAAGATAGACTAGATGACCTTTAAAGATCCCTTCCAACCCAAACCATTCTGTGATTCTATGATTCTATACGGCCAAAGCTGCTGTGCTCTGCTATCACATCCCCGTAGCGCACATCCGTCATCATACCTAGGGCTCTTAAGCAGGATTGGTAAAATGGAAAGAGATGTTGCAGTGTACAGCACAGCTCC
>NW_008824376.1:493674-496453 GCF_000699105.1 Pygoscelis adeliae | reverse complement strand
GTAGCAGATCAGGCTGCAAGGGGTAAGTAATCTGAACTGTCTCGCCTGCACTGAGGGGAGGAAAGGCCAGGACAGTTAAAGAGTAATGAAAGTGCTGTGTATCAACCTCATATCTTGCCTGACACTTGTCTGTGTAACACTAGTTTGCCCTAAAGCAACAGCCTTACCAAAATGACATATGATGCCTTTATGTGGCTTGTCTGCTCTCACGAAGCAGGCCAACAAAACCCTCTCATTTTCAGTCTTCTGTTTCAATTGTTAGACAGTTCTACTACCCTTTAATTAAAATTCTTCTCCCTCTGCTTTACCCTGAAAAGGATAATTAATTATCTCTCTGTAGCAATTGCTCTCAGTGCCTGATGCTACTGAAACAGAATCTACCTCATAATTTTAAGTGCGACCATAATGTCACATTATGATCACTTAAAATAGCAATAAAATTGTTTTTTCTAAGTCAGTGCTGCACAGCATGCTCTTACTGCAACTCCATTAGCAGCAAGCATATGCCGCTGCTGCAAAGAGGAAAGCAGGTCTGGAAAATGTCTCAGTTCAGCATGCATTTAACTGTATATATATATATAGCAGTTCTCTTTGGAATGAGAATGGGCTTTTCATGTATACTTAAATGTTGTCTTGTCTTGGGGCTTGAGCAGGACTTTGAATAAAAAGTCTCTTGGTTTGAGATTTCAGGAGTTTCTCCTTGCATAAATATATGTATATGAAAGCATATAATTGGGTCATAGGCTGTCACTGTCTTCTGCCCCTACGTTCAGAAGCTTTGGGCTGAGAATAAATCAGTTCTGAAAATCATCCTGTTAGAATCATCACACAAATCTTGATTCCCAAATGCTGCATGGAAATATATGACTTTTTAGCTTTTTTGCGCAATTATACTATGATTCCTCTTTGAAGCCTGTAGAGGGTGTGCTCTCCATTTCAAATTAAGATTAAATGTCTTTCTGCAAAGTAGTAATCTAGCTCAAACTGAAGTTATAAATTAGCTCCAGATATTATTGGGTGAAATGTTATGGACTGAGATACACAGAAAGTCAGAAAAGATGACAACAAGAGTCCCTTTTTGGAATTAAAAATCTATCGGTCTCGCTGAAGATCTCACAGTGTATGGTCATTGTCTTCCTCTGTAGCTCAGCTGTGAGCAAAGATGAAGCTGTTGGTCTCACTTCAGGCTCTGGTTCTGAAGCCTCAGAACCATATTAAAATAAAATTTAGCAGAGACTGTACAGCTCTAATCTCAATTCTTTTAAACAAGAATGAGATCCTCTTTTTGAAAAGCAAACTATTCTTAACCAAACCACTGCAAAGTCTACATCACTTACAATTCTAGTGATGAAAGTGTATCAGGAGGTACTACAGTTTATGAATTATCTCACAGGAGTACTTAGAAGTCCCAAAGTAGATTACAGCGCCCAGGGGTCTCAGCAGTACATCCCTGAACACTGACTCTGTCTTGAACAGCTCATTATTTAAGTAGGGAAGACAAAATACAGAATAAAGGAATATTCTCCCCAGTTAGCAGATGGGGAAGGGAATGATAGCAATTATGTTGCCCCAGTTACAACATGGAGACTGTTGTCTGGCAGAGCTAGAAGCTGAAACTAGAGATCCTGGGTCTCACTCTAGGTATTTAGAAGCAAGTCCCAAAACTTTAATTCTGAGGAACTGTCTCTCTGTTGAGCCTTGCTTAGTCAGGTACAGCTGTATGGCATGAGTGGGAGAGAGTGGCAAGTCTTCTGCACCTGTCCAGCTCTTGGTCTCTAGGAGGGTAAATAACTGATTTATCGTGGGAGACCCAAGACACAGTAAACAGAAGTTGTTTTCAGTTCCATAGAAACCATTCTTCTATTTGTTCATTTTTAGGAACATGTTTCCAGCCAATCTTGTTGAGGCCACGTTCAAGCAGGTAAGTGGCTATATTCCTTTTACCACTGATGAAAGAGGTGAGCCAGCATCATATAAAACATGTATCTTCGTAAAACAGAATCCAGATACAGACATTGCTGTATTACTTCAGATACTTCAGATACAGATTACTTCACCATTTAGGAATTAATGAGTCCCTTTCCATTAGCCTCAGCAGCCTTGGTATCTGAAGGCAAAACAAACAAGCATAAAACGCACAGTGTGACTAGAAAGTAGACATGCACACCTATGTCAGCTCCACCTCCGCCTGAGGCCAGATCTTTGAGGACCTTGAGAAAGGCGCTGTAGGGAAGCAGAACAATTTATGCCAGTACGCCTAGAGCATGGTTTCTCTTACCACAGGACTGCAGTCACAGAGTAGCTGGAATCCCTTTAAGAGCACACAGTAACACTGCGCAAAGGAAGGACAGAATACCATGTCCAATTAAAGCAACAAAATAATGTATTTGGGAAGAATCTAATTACTCAGATTGGAATTTGGCCAGAAAACCTCATTGAAAAGTTCTGAGTGAGCAAGAGGCATGGCTATATTTATTTCATCTGGGGGAATATTTCATGGGAACCTTATCTCTGGTGAGACAAAGAGAAGGGCATTCCGAATTTCTAGGGAGTCATTCCCAATTATGTCTTACAGGAAAGTAGCTCTATCAGAAGACGATGTGTTTTCTGCACAAGGGTCTGATTATAGGAAACTGATTTTGTTATGCTTTTCCAAAAATTCAAGTGTTTTTACAGATTTTAGCAGCATAGGGACAGGAGCTGTCATTCTTCTTTTCATGCTTGTCCCTTTAACATGCAGCCTTGTTGAAACAGAGCACTTAGGAGGTCTCATTAAACT
>NW_008824376.1:483786-493603 GCF_000699105.1 Pygoscelis adeliae | reverse complement strand
TGCTGGGATATTATAATAAAAACTATTTTGTTTTCTTTCAGTATCGCACCAAGACTATTCCCATCATTAAATCTAACAAAGCATCATCTGAAAGCACCACTCGTCACATTATAATATATGGAGTCCAGGATGAGAATGGATCCAATATCCAGAATTTTGCCTTGGATATCACTCCCCCTCCTGAAGTGATTTACAAGTCAGAACCAGGCACTAGTGACGGCATGAATGTGCTAGGGATTGTGATATTCTCTGCCACAATGGGTAGGTTTCAGACATGTTTGGTTTGTAATAATCTAAGTATCCATTTAAGAGAAAAAGATAGGGGTTGGGTTGTTTGGTTTCTTGATTCACCTTTTTTAACCGCTTCTATCTAAACTTTGTGGGGAAAGCGGCAAGACTGTTGCAGAGCTGTTCTCCCAACCTTTTGAAGACAAATCTTCAAAATCCTTGATGACTTTTGTTCCATGCAGTTCTGTTTTCTGTGCATGCACTTAACATTCTTTTTATTTTAATTTTTTCTGGATTATTTTGAGCTTTTATTTATGAACCATTTTTTTCCTGACTGTAAGAAACACTAATACAGTGTGCTCAGAGGAGGTAGGAATTACTATACCAGGCGAGACCCATGGCCCCTCTGCCAATATTCTATTTCATTCTCTGGACAGTAACAAAAACCTCAGACAAAGTTTCAAGAAATTCTGAAATAAACAAGTCTGTAGCAGACTTTCTTTCCAAAGCCCAAGAAGTTAGTACACTTCTAATGCCCAGAGCTCCAGGTATTGTATTACAGGAATAAAGAACTTCCTGCACTGCTCTTGGTTCAGGGGGTATCAGGCTGAAACACCCCCCGCTTTCATGGCTGGACGTTTCACCCCTGCAGCTGGCAGTCCAAGCAAAACCTGCTCCCAGAGCAACTCCTTGGCTAAAGTTCCCCTCACCAGGCAGAAAATTACTTTAGCCCTGGAACCTGCCATCTATTGTTCTTGCCCATTCTTAGTCACATTTTACCACATGATTAGTGTAGAATATAACTGTCACTGTAAGAACCCAACCCAGATAACGAACCTCAGTGATATCTTGAATAAGTGAGCCGCAAAGGTATATTGTTTTATCAGTTTTAAATCTGTGGATCTTCTTTTTGATTGAAACTTCTTGATTTTATTTTTGCCATCCTGCAATGCTGATAGTTATATACCATCTAGTATCTTATCACAGTGGACTCTAAGAGCTTCTGTCTGCCTCATTTATTCAGTTTAACTTGCTGGAGGAACTCATTGGTGCCATGTGTGTTCTATTATGTTTGTGGATTTGGAAGAGGGAATTTAAACAAACATGCCCTAGTTAATCATAAAGTTCTGATGATTTTTACAAGAAAATGCTGATTAAATTTTCCTTATCTAAATTTATTCTTGGAAGTTAATCTGGTCAGCAGAGGTAGTTCCATAAAACATCTTTGACTGTATTTATTATGTTATGGTTCATACCAGCACAAGGGGTCAAAAATCAAGCCTGGAATTAGCAGATTCATCTCTCTTTTTTAGTTTCTCCAGTAGGTGGTATTCCATATGCAACACTGCTGGAAACTGGCTGTCCCCCAGTTTGTAGTATTTTATAGTCAATTCCCAAAGTACAATGTCACAGCAAACACTGTTCTAGTAAAAAAGTATTGGATATGAATGAATTAATTACATGTGCTTATTAGGATCAAGGGCAATTTTATACTTCTGAGCACAGATCATTCATTGTCTTCCCAGAACTGAATGTGTTACTTTTACTATGCCCCTAAGTATTGCTGGCCTGGGGCACAAGAGATGGAAGCTGAGAGCTGGTTTCTTCCTGGCTGACGTACAGAAAATGTACTGCCGGTACTGCTGTGTACAGCATAGTCCCAGCTGCTGGGTCACCTGTGACTGTATCAGCCACGAACAAACCTGAGACACTAAATCCTCGAAACTCGTCATCTACCGGTCACTATTTCAGACTGTCGTTTTGAACAAAGGATGCAGCCAAGCATTTATCACTGTCTTCAGCGCCCCCCAAAATGGAAGCAATGAAACAGAAGACATGTGGCTTGAATCTCTATAAAAGAACAGCATCCTTCCAAAGTTTTTATTTAGTGCAAAAGAATGTATACAGGCCTTGGTCCTTGGTAACAGTTTTGCTCACTTTGGCTAAGTCTTATTTGCACAAAGGTCTTTTTATACCACTTTGGCATAGAAAAATGGCATTAGGGTGGGTATGAGTTCTTAGTACCGCCTTGATGCTGGGCTCAGCTGTGATTAGCTATACTACCTGTGGCCAGCAGGAGCAGGGAAGTGATCGTGCCCCTGTACTCGGCACTGGTGCGGTCGCACCTCGAATACTGTGTTCAGTTTTGGGCCCCTCACTACAAGAAGGATGTTGAGATGTTGGAACGTGTCCAGAGAAGGGCAACGAGGCTGGTGAGGGGTCTGGAGAACAAGCCTTATGAGGAGCGGCTGAGGGAGCTGGGGTTGTTTAGCCTGGAGAAAAGGAGGCTGAGGGGAGACCTCATTGCTCTCTACAACTACCTAAAAGGAGGTTGTAGCAAGGTGGGTGTCGGTCTCTTCTCCCAAGTAACTGGCGAAAGGACGAGAGGAAATGGCCTCAAGTTGCGCCAGGGGAGGTTTAGATTGGATGTAAGGAAAAATTTCTTTACTGAAAGAGTAGTTAAACATTGGAACAGGCTGCCCAGGGAAGTGGTTGAGTCACCATCCCTGGAGGTATTTAAAAGACGTGTAGATGAGGCGCTTAGGGACATGGTTTAGTGGGCATGGTGTTGTTGGGTTGACGGTTGGACTCGATGATCTTGGAGGTCTCTTCCAACCTTAATGATTCTATGATTCTATGATTCTACCTTTTCTCACAGTGTGCAGGAATTTCTGTTAGAGATTATGACAAGTGGCTAAGAGTTGAGACATCTGATCTTTTTTTCTTGGAGGAGCACACATTATTTATTCACCACAAGGAAAATGTTTGCACTGAAATGGAACTTGGTGCATCAGGGCTGTAGACAGGAGGCCCCAGTCCTGCCCGCTGCCCTGTCTGTCCCCACCAATAGCCACATGCTTAGGTAGGACAATGTTTTAAAGAGCAAATTTCAGTTGTACCTGTAAAATAAAAGAGAAAGCATTCCTTTTTTTTTTTTTTTTGCATTATACAGAATTAGAAGTTAAGACTCTTGTAAAACTGCCACCAACCAGGCTACAAAAGCTGAACTATATTCAATGTCCTGTTAACCAAAGATGAGCAACATGCTTAATAAGAGTGTTGTTTTCTGACCTAAAAGTTACAGCTTAGGTGAATATTAACAGACTTATAAACCCACATCTTGAATGCACTGTTATTGTGAAATCCCTGGATAAAACAGCTGAGAGCCTCCCTCCCTGCCTCAGGAGGGGATTGCCCTGAAGCGGTGCTGCCTGAGACCCAGCTCGCAAGTGCAGATGTGGGCTCTGAGGGACAGAGCCTGAGCTCCTGCTCAAAGCAAGGACACTGCATATCCAGAGCAAGTGACAGCACGTCCCCACTCATAGCCCCCTGCTTCCTCATGAAACTCCCTTCAAAGGCAGTCTCACTTGGTGCAGCTAGCTTTTGAAGTGCTTCCTTGAGCAATTAACTCGATCACTTATAATCCTTTCAGGAAGTGATGGCAGAAAATTAATAAAATAGGAAAATTATGTCTATTTATATGCATTATTGGAAACTAACACTATCTGGAGAATATATGGTTAGATGACACATCCCAGAGCTGTATTCTTTTCCTTTCTGAGCACAGGGTGTGCATAAATGGGTTTTCTTTGCTTTCTTCTTTGCTGGTTAGTCTGTATAGCAATTTGGCTTTTCTTCACATGAACTTGCATTTCCTTATCTCCCCCAAGTTTGCAAAGTCTGACTGATTATGAGGGTTGGTTGTTAGTATGTAGACAAATATCTACTAAAAAACTAAAAAGAGGATGGAGACTCCCCATATTAACTCCCCGTTACCAGAACAAACCTCAATACTGGCTTTTCCCCAGGAGTGTCTCATGGATGCTGCCCAGTTGTACGCAGCACACAGCAGTAAGGCAGACTGCAGGCAGAGACAGCTTCCTTCATTAGAAAAAAGTTTTTCAGTTTGTCTTCCATGGATCCCTCAGAGCAGGTAGATCCATCTCGGGGCTCTATGAAAGATAGTTAAGGAAACAGGCTTGCTACTGTGGGGTGTGTGTGTGTAAATCTACAGCACAAAAGTCTATACCGCCACAGGGAAACTTTCAGGGAACTGCAAAAGAAAAAACACCGAGCTAGGGGAGAGTGCCCTGTATGGAGCCAAAGCACAAGGCTGTGACCTGGCTCCCCCACACTCTCGTTGTGTTTGTGTGTGTAAAGTAAGATTTTCAGATACCACATCTGTTTATACAGCACGAAGATCTATATTCTTCCAGTCATCTCCTACTTAGTTCACTTTGAACTACAGCAGGGAGAAAAAGCACTGGGGCTTTGCATGAAAGCACCTGAGAAATTGAACCTGAATGCCTTTGTTTGCAGGTATAATGTTGGGAAGAATGGGGAACAGTGGTGTTCCTTTGGTCAGCTTTTGCCAGTGTTTAAATGAATCTGTTATGAAGATAGTGGCAGTTGCTGTTTGGTAAGTAACTGTTTTAGTAAGTAAATCAATATTTTTTTAAAAGAGTAAGAAAATTTCAACAGAAGAGGATGCACAGAAATGTCATAAACTTATTTCTGGGGAAATAAATAAGGGTGAACGATCCTTAGCTTTGCAGGGCCTCAGCATTTGAAGGAAGATACATACACACACATCCTGTCCCTGGCTTGTACTATCATTTTGACAGAGGCACCCGCTTTATTACTCCGAAATAACATAACATGGTATAGCTGTGTGGGTGTGTGCTGTATGCACTAGGGGCACTGCCAATCCTTGGGTATGCCAAGAGGGATTATAATACAACCAGCCCACACAAGGGAGGAGCATGATGAAATGCTCAAGCTGGTACTTCCATCCCTTACAGCACTGCTCCACTAGAAATACTAGCCTGGCGTCACCTTGCTCAGGAGAGGGCTGGGCTCTTATGCTGACGTGCCTGTACTGTTGTTAGTATGGTTGCTGCTAGCTTGGCTATCTCTGCACTGAACAGCACAGTGGAGATGATATACCCAGAGTGCTTGGCAGAATAGCCCTCAATGAACCATCCTAGACCATGCCACGTAGGAAAAGCCTTCAGAGCAATCCTTAATTACACTGACAGCCAGCTAGACCTGCATACCCACCTGCTCCAAAGATCAGAGGAACAGTAGGTGACTGCCAACAACAAAAACTATGAGCTTAGCACCTTCCCCACTCTTCAGAAGGTCCCCAAATGTGGCTAAGCCCAATGTGGGGGGATCCCACTACCAGCACTCAACCTTTGTTTCCAGCTACCTGGTCCAGTCTGACTGATCGCTTGGTTAGATTGCTCTGGAAGGATGAGAGGGAATTGGCAAGTCTCTGAAGATGGCACAGCTGCAAATGGAAGATGGCTGGATGTCCCCAGATTTATTTTATTTATTTTTTTAATCTTAAGCTCTTTTGGCACCTATGTCTTTCTTTGCATCTAGCCACACACAGAAGCACAACAGTTTTGATAAAGCACCTATTCCACATCCAGTCCAGAGGGAGTTCAGAAACCAGGTATTATTCTGACTATCTGCCCCGAATCAAACTTCCAGGGAGTCCAAGAGCATGCCTAATGCATATTGGTATTTCTTCTATGTCTTCCAAAGGCAACATAAACATTTACTTAACAGCTTCCAACTAAAAGCCTTGACGGTTACACAAGCACAAGCACATGAGCAGAGCTTAGGATTTGTTCCCCTTCTCCCCAGTAAATGACCTGACTTAAACTAAAAAGTCAGAGCTGCCTTCTGAACCAAAACATTTTGAAGTCATTCCTGACCAGCACCATAACCTCAGCTGTGCTGAGGAGTACCCCACATAAAAGATTGTTTAACCCAGTGCTTTGGGCACACTCCTCAGGTGTGAGAGAGAGGGGCTTAGTCTGACAAAACAACGGAACCCAGCTGTGCTGCTTCCAGACAGGCTGCTGTTACTGCACCACTACTGGAAGTACAAGGATTTGCCATCTCATACTGTTTGATGGAAGTGAGCTATCTCCTAATAATGACTGTCTTTCTTTTTGCTCAGGTATTTTCCATTCGGAATTGTGTTCCTAATTGCTGGTAAAATCTTAGAAATGGATGACCCTTCAGCCATTGGGAAGAAACTGGGTTTCTATGCCATTACGGTGGTTTGCGGCCTGGTGGTGCATGGGCTATTTATTCTGCCAATGATGTACTTCTTTATCACCAAGAAGAATCCCATTGTCTTCATCAGAGGGATTCTTCAAGCCTTGCTCATTGCTCTGGCCACGTCTTCCAGGTATTACACAGTTTCTAGACAGATGCAACAAAATACTTGCTAGATCCTTACTCCAGCTTTCTCTTGGGAACAGCACACTATAGCTGTACTGGAGCAGATATATTTGTATCTGAACAATGGCCTGTGTCAAATTCACTGGTATATTTGTAAAAGATGTGTGTCTCAACATTTGGAAGTTATTTGTGGGAGCCATTTGACAATAATGTTTGTCACATTGTTTTTCCTCAGTTTAAAAGATATTGGACAAAAATGTTTTTTCTTAGAGGACTAGAAAGGAAATAAGGGTATTTTTCCATAAAAACAAACATTGTGCTTCTACAAAGTTAATATATACATGGGACACACAGTTTGTCCAGACTTCATTTTTGGTATTAGTGGAGAACCTCCTAGTTCAGTCATATGGAAACATTTTACTCATCTTAGTCTTTGTTTCTTGGTACCTTAAGAAATACTGTGGTTGCAAGCTATTGTCCAGCACTGGGAAAGTATTTAGCTGTTCTACTCAAGGAATAATATATTTTGCATCCTTTTTAGGGAGGATGTGCAATGAGTTTTAACCATAGCTGAACAAAGGTACAGTGAAAATGGGAAACAGCTTGTGAACTGATTATGAAAATGACTCCCAACACGGATAAACTGGTGCGTGAGAAGTGCTTGAAAGGGCTGGAATTGACTTGCATGGAGTGGAGACAAGAACGACAACTAAACCAACATTTCCCTGTAGCCGATATAATGAAAACACAGTTTCATGGCATCTGTGGCTGGAGGCTTGTTACTCTGAAGTAACAAAAGCAGCTATACCTACCACTTTTTATGCAGTAATAAAAGCCACAGTACAAGCGGAAAACGCCAGGTAAATAGGTCTCTTTAGCACATCTTACATACTTATTATTTCTACTGTCGGCTATAACGGAAGAGGGCTAAAGAAAGGAAAAGATACCTTTCTTTTATCTCATTTTTGCTTTTGGATTTTTAAAGTTATTATTGTTACTTTACAGAGAGACTGGAAAATACTAAATTCTTATCCAGACTTTGAAATGATGACAGCTAGTGACAAACACCTACCTTCATCTACCTAATTTAGACTTCAAATTAGTAATTAGTACAAAATCAATGACAAATTGGGAACATCTGTTTATGAAGAGACATAATGAAAAATTAAAAGGTTTTATTAACCCCAAAATATTTATTCTAATTAACAATAATGACTGAGGAGTACTTCATCTAGTTATACTTAAATACCGATTGCTTCTTCCATCTTATAATAATTTCTATAATAAGTTGAGCTCTGATGACTAATATATCCTTTCAGGCAATAGTATTGTACCAGCTTCTTATCCCTTGTGCCTCTAATCTTACTTTTCTCCATAACTTCTCAAGCTCCTTGAGGAATAATTCACATAATCTCTCCTACAATGGAGTGACCCACTTAGAAATAAAGTGCATTTGTAATTGGTGGGATTACAGAAGGAAAAGGCAGGAATGACGTATAGATAAAAAGTTCTGGGAAAGCAGTCAAATATTGATTTAAATAATTTCTTTTTAATAGTCTAATAAGGGCCATTATGTAATCAGCACACATGGCTTTCCATAGACCATCATCACTGATGAATAATTACGTGAGTTTTGCAGAAATCTGGAACTCTTCTGCGAATTATCTAAGTAAATAAATACATGGGGAAGTAACAATGTAACTTCCCTGCACTCAGATTAGTTGATGTCATTCATTTGTGTATGGCATAATCATCTGCAAAACTTATTTTTGTTACAAAATGTTACTTTGCAATGCGGTAATTACCATCAATGCTAAGAGAGAAATAATCTCTATTTTACTGAAGGGACAATGAAAAAGAGAAAACTTAAGTTGTACTAGACCTGTGCCAGACTTGGGAAAAGAGCCTAAAATTTTTATCCCCAGCCCATCGGCTTGATTAGGTTCATTATAGTTCTAGTCAGGACCAACAAGGTAATTTGGGGCAGGAAGGTCAGATGCAGATGGCTGATTCTCTCATGAATATGCGTACAGTGGTTAGGGCAGGAGTAAGCAGAGCAGAAGGAATGTATAGGAATTAAAAGAAAGGAGAGGAAGGAATAATTATTTCAGTACAGTTGGAAGGTATTGGCTTTCCACTATGTTTCATTTTACAAGGTGTTTTCATATATAACAGTTTGCTCTAAAATGACCTATAAAGAGCAACATACTGTGAAATACAAAGTCAAGAAAAAATTATGTGCTGGGTGGTGTTTTAAACTCTAATTAGGCTTAAATAATTAAGGCAATCTTTTTTATTAGAACATAAAAAGTTTGTAGCTTGAGATGTCGTCACATCCCCAGATTCAAGTAAGATGCTAATTTGGAACTCAAAGATGTTAGTGTTGGAAAAGGCTCGTCAGGTTCACATTTGACACACTTGACTATCTGCCCTGCTCCTCTAAGAATTCTGTTTCTGAAGAACTCTATTGCTGACAGTTTTTTTAATCTGTGCCATTCCACTAATTATCTTTTTCTAGAAAAAGATAATTTGTCTTAAAAATCTAATCCGCATTTTTCTCTTTTTAGGGGAAAAAAGAGAAAATTTTGTTCCTCGTTTTACCTTTAGCATCTATAGAAGAGTTTGTCCTTTTCTCTTCTTCTCTGTTAATAAACAACAAAAATAACCAACTTTTTCACCAGTATAGATCTCTTTATCAAGGGAGGTTTAATCGAGACTTAGAATCATAGAATCATAGAATCATTAAGGTTGGAAGAGAGGTCCAAGATCATCGAGTCCAACCGTCAACCCAACACCACCATGCCCACTAAACCATGTCCCTAAGCGCCTCATCTACACGTCTTTTAAATACTTCCAGGGATGGGGACTCAACCACTTCCCTGGGCAGCCTGTTCCAATGTTTAACCACTCTTTCAGTAAAGAAATTTTTCCTTACATCCAATCTAAACCTCCCCTGGCGCAACTTGAGGCCATTTCCTCTCGTCCTTTCGCCAGTTACTTGGGAGAAGAGACCAACACCCACCTCGCTACAACCTCCTTTCAGGTAGTTGTAGAGAGCAATGAGGTCTCCCCTCAGCCTCCTTTTCTCCAGGCTAAACAACCCCAGCTCCCTCAGCCGCTCCTCATAAGACTTGTTCTCCAGACCCCTCACCAGCCTCGTTGCCCTTCTCTGGACACGTTCCAACATCTCAACATCCTTCTTGTAGTGAGGGGCCCAAAACTGAACACAGTATTCGAGGGGCGGCCGCACCAGTGCTGAGTACAGGGGCACTATCACTTCCCTGCTCCTGCTGGCCACACTATTTCTGATACAGGCCAGGATGCCGTTGGCCTTCTTGGCCGCCTGGGCACACTGTCGGCTCATGTTCAGCCGGCTGTCGACCAACAC
>NW_008824376.1:474255-483584 GCF_000699105.1 Pygoscelis adeliae | reverse complement strand
CCCAACTTGGTGTCGTCTGCAAACTTACTGAGGGTGCACTCGATCCCCTCATCCAGATCATTGATAAAGATATTGAACAGAACTGGCCCCAAAACTGAGCCCTGGGGAACACCGCTCGTGACCGGCCGCCAACTGGATTGAACTCCGTTCACCACAACTCTCTGGGCCCGGCCGTCCAGCCAGTTTTTTACCCAGCGCAGTGTACACCTGTCTAAGCCGTGAGCCGCCAGCTTCTCTAGGAGAATGCTGTGGGAGACGGTGTCAAAGGCCTTACTGAAGTCCAGGTAGACCACATCCACAGCCTTTCCCTTGTCCACTAGGCGGGTCACCTGGTCATAGAAGGAGATCAGGTTGGTCAAGCAGGACCTGCCTTCCAGGTGAATATGTGCTGACTTAAAAGATCAGCACATATTCCACCATTTTCAAAAACAGATTACTTTTCTTAATTTTCCCTATTTTGCATCAGCATTGCATTTTGATTTTATAACCAATTTACTAGTCCTTTACTGGTCTGAACACTTTCAGGGCTTGTGCTTGTTTCTTCATTGGGTCTCATCTCCTTACTCTGTCTCTAGCTCTGAGAGTATCAAGCCACTTTACAGTCATGAAGGGCCGTCTTTGCAGTTCATAATATATTCAGGTCCAGGTTGCTTGTGGTATATTTCGAGGTTAGAAATGTTCCAAAGCCAATATCATCAATCATAGTGATAAAACAAAGAGTCAGACATGATATGTAGTAACCAAAATACACAACCAGATCTACAAAGTTATGCAGGGGTTTTGATTCCCCTGTTCTACACAAGTGCCTAAGTTATATTACTACTTGGAGAAAGTCGAACAATGGTTAGTTTGAGAATTTTTAGATCAGTTTTTTTTTTTTCTCAATTACTTGTAGAAGCATAAGGAAAGGACATGCACACTCTCTAGCAAATGTTAGCTAGCTCTTTTAAAAGACCTGCATATCACAGTGATCATCATTGCAAAGCTTAACTTTTAGGCAACTTTCAACCACACAGGATGCCTATGGTTCATCTAGGAACTCAGATCCTCATGGGAAGAGTTGGGCTCCTAGGAAAGAGCCCCAAAAGCCAGTGTGGTAAGGAGAGCTGGGCAGGCATCAGGCATAGCTATAAAGCAAAAATCTCAACCTACAGAACTGGTGAGAGAGGTGTCTTTGCTGAGTCTCTCCAGGGTAAACCAATCCTTACTCGAGGTTTTCTCCAGCCCCATTTCCTTACCCCAAGCTGATGTGAGAGTGCCCGCTGACAGTGGGGAATACATGGGGAATTCAGCTTTCCCTTAAACCTGACTCCCGGGAGAGAGCCCCTCCCTGGGGATATCGAGTACTTTGAAATAGCACACTCTCCCCTTCCACTGTGCAAGGAATAATTACATATTTATAGGCCCAGAGAGGGTGTAGTTCGGGAACAGAGCTCTGGCGCCAGCTGGCAGCTCAGCCTGTCAAGAATCACCAGCAGGACTTGCTACCAGAAGAGATTTAGTATCTTTATTGTCAGAAACTAATGTACCACCAAAGTTAAGGTGAGTCCTGAGGAAAGGCTCTGAACTTATGAATCTGGGGCTTGGACATGTTTGATGGATTTAGCTCTGTTTGCCCCTTCTTACCAGTGTCTATACTTCGCAAATCCAACACAGGCCCAACATGGTTTTTAATGTTTTTCTGCTCAAATAGGAGTGCCTTGTCTAGAGATAGCTGAACTTTTCACCTTCGTTACACTGAAAGGAATGGATACTGCACATAACTGAGCTGTTGCCAAAAGAACATGCACAAATAATTGGGGCTGGACAGGAGAGCTGCTTCTCCTGACAGTCAACACATCTGTATTTGGTTAAATAATTCTTGCCACAGGGGCATTATATAACACTCATAATGTGGGTATTGGATTTTCAGATCGTCTTAGAGGAGAACAAAGAGTTGGTTTTAAGCGTACTGATGTGTTTCTTGCAGATGTTTCTGTGTCAGTTCATGTCTACATCTAAAGATAGAAAGAAAACCACAGATCAGTGTCCTGATATTCATTCCAGCTAGTCTGCACCTGTGGAAAGATTTCTTTTTAAGCTAAAAGTCAAACTGCAAGAATCAAAAACAATACCATGTACAAAACCCGAGAATGTAACACAAGGGAACCTGAAAGCCACTAAACAGCTGTCTCATGGCAATGATTTTATTGAATCTGAACATTCTACACCCCATTCTCAGTCCCCTTCTATTTCTCCAGAAATCCAAATCACCGCAATATTTTAGTTTGCACAGACATTACTGGAAAGAAGGAACAGAGAAGTAGTTCTCTTATTCCTTTGGTGCATCATTTAGGACACAATGAACTCGATCCCTACAACTAGCACCTAGTCCCTGCACCAGTCACCTGGCCAGCCAGCCCCTGAAGCCACACCCTCGGCCCCAGTACAGGCTGGCTTTGGCAAGAGGCGCCCATAGCGATGTACACAGCTCCTCTTTACTAAATCAGTAAGGTGTGTAAAGCATATGCAGTCATTGCCCACCTTGCCCTTGCTCTGTGGTATTCAGCCCGCATAGCTGTGAATTTCTGACTCGCTGCTTTCTTCCCCCCACATCGCCCCTGATCTTGTCACCTCTTACTGGATTGAAAAAGCAGTATTTGGCCTACAGACAAAATTCCCCTTGATTTTAGCTTTCCTCATTCCAATGGCATGAGGGAATTTTATTTTTCTAGGTCATCTTTCCATATCATTAATGAATTAAAGTAGCATCTTCTCCATGGTACATCCCATCAAAAGAAGTGATTTTCATCTTCTCTGAAGACAAATGATAAAACATGAGTTTTTCAAGGGTTTTGCTGCTTATGAAACACTAAGATCTTGGCTATTGCACAGTGTAAATTAAAGGCAGATTTAGCAAAAGGGAGATGAGATCAGTTTGTTGATTTTTTGGAGCAAATATCAAAATGCATTTAAATGATAAGACAAACAGAGCAGGCTGAACAGCTGTTCTTCCACGGTGACTAGCTGTCTTCGTGGCTCACACTAGTAAGAGCTTGGCCTGATCCAGCGTTAGCTTATGCTCGGCCTCTGCAGCTGCAGCTTTTTATCCCAAAATTGAGATAAGACTCTAAAAATGTATTTTTAACTGTTAGAGTTAGTGCTGGGAGAAGATACCTCTCCTCTTAGCTAAAAGCTTTAGGACAGTTTTTAAAAGACTTAACAGATTAAAATCAGTGCTTTAGAGTATTTTTTCCTCCTAATAAATGTTGTATATGAGGCTTTCATGTTACCGCTCCACTGTTTAACACTAGATAAAGCAGCTTTCAAGAAAACAAACTTCACCTAATCTAACTGGAAAGACAGATTATTTATTTGAGAATGTTTTTTTCTTCGGCCATTGAAATGATATATTAATATAACCCAAAAAGGACAGTAGGAACATTTTTATTCTTTGCCACTTGTAAGTCACCAAGAGCCAAAGCCTTAAATAAGACACATATTTTGATATGTGCCAGATGATACATTATGAGTAAAAATGAACCATCATTGAACAAGACCACCTCTCCTAGGATACTCCACATAACTTTTGTCACCTGTATTCAGGAAAAGTTCATTCAGGTTAAAACAGGTGCCGAAAGGGTAATCAGGGATGTAAAGTAGCAATCTTGTAATTGATGGACCTGATTGGATCAATCCAGGCTGAGAGGGGACAAAACTGATTTCTGACAATACGTGTTGTAACAGCTGGACTGATTTGTGCAAGGAGAAATGCATAAAGCACATAAAAGCAAATTTAGTGTAAATTGAAAAGAATACATCTAGATCATAAATTAAATTTCTCATCTGAACAGTGAATTCTGGAAAGCCTTTCAATAGGAATAGTTAGGACAGACAGTCTACTAGCTCTAAGATGTGATGTCATAAATTTGAGTGAGACTGTATGTGGTAGTTGCCTGTGCTAGGAAGGTAAAAGAATCTGTGACCTGGAAATTTGCTTCCTTTCAATATCTTGCACAACGTTTTTCATCGTCATTGCACTTACATTCTGCCCATTTTCTTTTTTATTATAATATTTAATAAACAACAAAATCAATGTCTAGTTATGTGCCCTAGAAATTTTACTTCTAACAGCACAAAATTAAAATGAAAGAAGCACCTGAATCTCTGTGAGATAATGCACAAGTTTAAAAGTTGAATTCTTGCAAAAACAGTGTCATACATTCCGTTTACAACAGTGGAAAGAATAGATACAGATTTTGCTGGTTGTGCCGTTGGTATTATGGGATTGTTTTTCACAATCTTTGTCACATCTCAACCAAATTGGAAGATGTCAGTCAGTTAAAATTTGCACGTTTCACAGTTCAGCTCTCTGCCCTCAGAACAGGAAGGCATTTAGTTTTAAAATTCTGGTATGTCAAAGTGTGGGCAAGGTGGAAAAGGACTTGTAAGATTACCTTTTTGTCTTCTTTTCCCCCCAAAGAAATTAGACAGGCTTTTGTTACAGAAAAGCCAAATGGCGGAGAAAAGACGTCTTTAAAAACAAGTAACCCTCCACAACTGAAGTAGCTGCAGGGAAGGGGGGCAATGAATAGTAAGTTTAGTAATTGCTTCCTGGCTATGCCTATAGTTAAGAACATCTAGAAGTGTTACTGTGATGTAACACAGTCTGCTCCTACTTACAGCTACACCAGGGATTTCAGTTCTACATTATCTGTGAGCCCCAGCCTCACCCTTTTATTTTATGAACATTTTAGTGTAAACAAGACATAGAGAATTTCAGTCATTCACAAATGAATGTGTGAAAAATGATAGGCATGTCCAAGAGAGAAATTACTTCTAATGTGTAGTTTGGGGGGGTTATGCTTTGCTGTGTTTGTCTTTCAAAGTAAATATTGATTAAATATTAGAACTGCCAGAATGAAAAAGTTCAATATACCCCAGTTACCAGAGGCAATCAGATTTCTATTGCTTCCTTTACCTTTCAGTTTATTTGCATACTTAGAGAATTACTTTTGTCCAGATTTTCATGGCGGTGACTGCCAGTCTGTAGTAAATCATTCACCAGTCAGATTTTATAAGGTTATAGAAAACAGAGATATCATAATGAAAGTATAGACTTGTCTTGATCCTTGTGTTTCTATTGCAGGAAGTTATTTTTCCTTTCCAAACACTGTTACTTTCCTCAAACAACAGCTTGCACAAATACAAAATGACAACTCCTACTCATGGAAACACTTCGCTAATGCGTTCCTGCAAACTTGGGCTTATGAATTCAGAGCTTTCAGAATCTCTCTGTGATTTTGTAGGTCACATGTAACGACTGAGAAAGAATTTGTAGATCAAATGTGTTGTCCTCCGTTAGGAACAGATAATGGTCGTTATAAGATTTAGATATCAGAGCCACATTGCTGATGTGAAGCTCACAACACACAGCAACTGAGCAATCTGAACTGTCCAAACTAGTGGAAAGATGCCTATATTTCATGACTCAGGGCATGTAGATCACAAAAGAACAGAACAGTAAAGACCTTAGTATCAAGGTACCAATATTTCCCCTGTAATTACTTATGTCCTTAAAGAGGTAACTGCAGAATAATTTTGAAGGAGTTTGTTATTTTACATCTATTTAAATAGTATCAAATACCGAGCAGTAGATTAAAATCATAGAATCATAGAATCATAGAATCATTAAGGTTGGAAGAGACCTCCAAGATCATCGAGTCCAACCATCAACCCAACACCACCATGCCCACTAAACCATGTCCCTAAGCGCCTCATCTACCCGCCTTTTAAATACTTCCAGGGATGGTGACTCAACCACTTCCCTGGGCAGCCTGTTCCAATGTTTAACTACTCTTTCAGTAAAGAAATTTTTCCTTACATCCAATCTAAACCTCCCCTGGCGCAACTTGAGGCCATTTCCTCTCGTCCTTTCGCCAGTTACTTGGGAGAAGAGACCGACCCCCACCTCGCTACAACCTCCTTTCAGGTAGTTGTAGAGAGCGATGAGGTCTCCCCTCAGCCTCCTTTTCTCCAGGCTAAACAACCCCAGCTCCCTCAGCCGCTCCTCATAAGGCTTGTGCTCCAGACCCCTCACCAGCCTCGTTGCCCTTCTCTGGACACGTTCCAACATCTCAACATCCTTCTTGTAGTGAGGGGCCCAAAACTGAACACAGTATTCAAGGTGCGGCCTCACCAGTGCTGAGTACAGGGGCACGATCACTTCCCTGCTCCTGCTGGCCACACTATTTCTGATACAGGCCAGGATGCCGTTGGCCTTCTTGGCCGCCTGGGCACACTGCCGGCTCACGTTCAGCCGGCTGTCGACCAACACCCCCAGGTCCTTTTCCGCCAGGCAGCTTTCCAGCCACTCTTCCCCAAGCCTGTAGCGCTGCATGGGGTTGTTGTGGCCGAAGTGCAGGACCCGGCACTTGGCCTTGTTGAATCTCATACAGTTGGCCTTGGCCCATCGATCCAGCCTGTCCAGGTCCCTCTGCAGAGCTGAGTATTATAACATTAAAAATGAGTATTATAACAAGGAAAATATTTTTCCATTTGTATATTTTCTTCAGTGGTATTATTTATTTTCTGTACAAACTGACGTGCCATAAAAAATACCCCCTCCTTCACTTGAATGCAGTTTAATTATGCATGACATATTAGTGAATGTGACACTGTATGGTAAAATGCAGAATGTTACAAAAAGGCTGATAAAATGTAAAGATAAACATGTTTAGGTGTGTTACCATTTTAGAATGTATTCATCTTATTGAAAAATGAGGAAATTTGTGACCAGATAATATTTAATTAATTGTCTTAGTTAATGAAAACAAAAATCAGATTTTTTTTAGAGAGTATAAAATCGAGGGTTAAAGTTTGGAAGCGGTCAAGCTCATTTTAAAATGAATACCTGTCAAACCTGAATACCAGTCTTATACCATTCCACACACATACATATTTATATCTCATTTACATATGTACACATTATTATATGACCTGCAATTATGTGATTGCTATATGATCACACAAGGGACATGGGCAGATCTGTCCCAGAGAGGAAATGGGATTGTATATTCCTGAATACAGGAGCTTGGTCTGTAGCTTTTATTTTCAGGCGTGTTGTTGATAAGATCTTTGCCTAACCCCTTGCAGAAATAAGAAATTACTTATGTTTGAGGTAGGACGTTACTGCCTTAATGCATTCTGTGGCAAAAGAAAGAGTAGTTTCTTGGTCAGAGCTGTTGCCCACTGGGGTGTTTTAAAGTTTAACCCAAGCAGCATTCCAATCTCTTGTAAGCTCTCACTACTGTTATAATTCATTGCCTAAACTGGTCAACTGATTACTGTCAATATGCAGTGAGAACTGGAACAAACCCTAAGGGCATTTATATAGCTGTCCTGGTTGCGGCTGGGATAGAGTTAATTTTCTTCCTAGTAGCTGGTACAGTGCTGTGGTTTGGATTTAGGGCGAGAATAATGTTGATAACATACTGATGAGTTAGTTGTTGCTAAGTAGTGCTTACACTAGTCCAGGACTTTTCAGCTTCCCATGCCCTGCCAGCGAGAAGCTGGGAGGGGGCACAGCCAGGACAGCTGACCCAAACTGGCCAAAGGGATATTCCATACCGTGTGACGTCATGCTCAGTATGTAAACTGGGGGGGGAGTTGGCTCAGGGTGGCAATTGCATCACTTGTGGTTTTTTTTTCCCCTGGGTTCTCTCTCTCTCTCTCTCTGTTTTACTTTTCATTACAATTTATTATTCTTATTTTATTTCAAGTATCGAACTGTCTTTCTCTCAACCCATGAGTTTTCTTACTTTTGTGCTTTTGATTCTTTCCCCCATCCCACTGGGGGTGGGGGGGAAGGTGAGTGAGCAGCTGTGTGGTGCTCAGTTGCTGACTGGGGTTAGATCAGGACCCGGCTTTATTTCCACAGAAGAGATTGTTTGTATGTTTAAAAAAAAAAAAGTTAAGACGGCCTGTTGCGATTCCAAGAATAGCAGTATTTCTGTCTTCTTTTCAGGATGGCAAAAGAGTCCATATTTGGCTGTAACAAGTTTTTCAGCTTCCGTAGATATGCTTTACCAAAAGCTGTACAAAGAAATTGAGTAGTTTCCAACTAGCCCTTGAATAGTCTAATATGTAATAGTTCGGGTTAAAAACTACACCGGTTTTGTTGTATGCACTATTCAGTTTTGAGACAACATTTTCTCACAACACGTAAGGACCAGTGTACTTGTACCACTGGAAGTTCTACTCGCTTATTTTAATTACATCACTGGTAAGAGTTGTTCAGCTCAAGGAAATAATGAACCAGGTACTCTTTTCCATGTGATTTGAGGATGACCAAAACCAAAGTGGCAGAGAAAGACAATTCGGAACAAAATGGTCTGTTCATTTACATGTAGCATGTGACCTGTTTTCAGTGTTGCTACTGTGGAGCTACTGCTGATAGAGAGCGAAACTGTGCAGAGAACAGCTGAATTACACAACAGTGTTCCCAAGTCCCACTTTGGGTTTGGACAATTAAGAAGTAAGGAAAACTCAGACCAAAATATGATACAGTCCCAGGTCTGGGACAGCATTTTAAGCACTATAAAGTAATTAGTTCAGCAGTCCCAGATAAAAAAATTTAATCTTTCTGTAGAAACAGTGCACTGTTTTACAAACGTGTTCATTTGGTTTCCAGTAATCTGTATTGACGTAAGTACGGCAAGTGTTACACAGAGCAGATCCCTCCCCTGCCCCTCCCTGGTCCTTTTGTCTGTAACGTAAAAACTGAACCACAAAAGGCACCAAGCAAGAACTTACTCTAACAGAACTTCAATATGACGAGACAGAGATCAGAAATGATTACAATGTTAAATATCATCCTAACAATCTGAACCATTATTTAAAATAATTAATTTCTTAAAAAACAGATTTGCTGTTTGACTTCTCAGTAGTTATAAATCTGTAAAGGTTGACATCAACGCTGCACATCGAGTTCATTTACAAGGGTTTGAAAAAACCTGCAGCCTTCTATACATGGTTTATACAGGTTTGCTTGTGTGTTTGTGTTCTTAAAAAAAGTATCAAAACTGTAGAACTTTCAAATATATTTACATTTGTCAGTTAGTTACAGTGTTATCACATACAGCCTTTTCTGAGTTTTCTTTTCATATACACAGTGCATGGTTTTGTAGAAACAGAGCTTCATTCATTAAAACAATAATTGGATACCTCAATCACTTTTTCACTGCCTTAAAATCTAAAATTTGAATAGAAGGATGCTTGATTATTTATGTACTGTCCATGCACTCCATGAAGTATTTTGAGAGTATGTATTATGTTTGTAATGCATACTA
>NW_008824376.1:464166-472152 GCF_000699105.1 Pygoscelis adeliae | reverse complement strand
AGGAGGTGACACGTGCTGAGGAGGCCCCAAGGTATAATGAACTACCAGAAAATGAGAAGCAATATGCCCTGTTCACTGATGGGTCCTGTCGTATTGTGGGAAAGCATCGGAGGGGGAAGGCTGCTGTATGGAGTCCTATGAGACAAGTCACAGAAACTGCTGAAGGAGAAGGTGAATCGAGCCACTTTGCAGAAGTAAAGGCCATCCAGCTGGCTTTAGATATTGCTGACCAAGAAAAGTGGCCAGTGTTCTGTCTCTGTACTGACTCATGGATGGTGGCAAATGCCCTGTGGGGGCGGTTGCAGCAGTGGAAGCAGAGCAACTGGCAGCGCAGAGGCAAACCCATCTGGGCTGCTGCATTGTGGCAAGACATTGCTGCCCGGGTAGAGAACAGCCTGTTGTAAAAGCCTGTCACATAGATGCTCACGTACCCAAGAGTCGGACCACTGAAGAACATCAAAACAACCAGCAGGTGGATCAGGCTGCTAAGATTGAAGTGGCTCAGGTGGATCTGGACTGGCAGCATAAGGGGGAATTATTTTATAGCTCGGTGGACCCGTAACACCTCAGGCCATCAAGGAAGAGATTCACCATACAGACGGACTTGTGATCAAGGAGTGGACTTGACCATGGATACTATTGCACAGGTTATCCATGAATGTGAAACATGCACTGCAATCAAGCAAGCCAAGTGGTTGAAGCCTCTCTGGTATGGAGGACGATGGCTGAAATATAAATATGGGCAGCCCTGGCAGATCGATTATATCACACTCCCACAAACCCATCAAGGCAAGCGTCATGTGCTTACAATGGTGGAAGCAACCACCGGATGGCTGAAAACATATCCCGTGCCCCATGCCACTGCCCAGAACGCTATCCTGGCCTTGAAAAGCAAGTGTTATGGCAACATGGCACCCTAGAAAGAATTGAGTCGGACAATGGGACTCATTTCCGAAACAACCTCATAGACACCTGGACTAAAGAGCATGGCATTGAGTGGGTATATCACATCCCCTATCATGCACCATCCCACCAGGGAGGGCGGGGTGAGTGAGCGGCTGTGGGGTACTTAGTTGCCAACTGGGGTTAAACCACGACAATAGCATGTCCTTACAGTGAGTTAAGAGTTTCTTGCTTTATACTTTTTCTTGGTTTATGGTTATTCTTGCTGCTTACAAATGGCTTTCTATTTCAGAAGGCTTGAAAGGAAACTTTTTAGAAACCATGAGCGCACAAGAGTTTTCAGAGATTTTACTAATAAGCTGCCACAGGGTGTTTCCCCTGTCTTGCATTTGAGTGTACAATACTGCCTCTGCAGGATTTCTATCCCTTTTCTGAAGAAAGAGGGAAAGCGAGAATGACATTTTTAATTTGGGGAAGCAAAATTTGCACTAACTCTAGCATTTATACAAGTAACTGTCTTTATTCCCCTCAAGCAAAAGAGTGAGTTACAGGGCAAGCGAGTTACACCTGCATACCAAAGAGTGCGAAGCAGTGCTCACATGGTTAGTGTAAAATTTACCCTACCTGGAGAAGGTTTGCTACAATTCGTTCTATTCCCCAGAAATAAATATAATTCAACGTGTGCTTCTCTGCTGTTTTGCAGCTCAGCCACACTGCCTATCACTTTCAAGTGCTTGTTGGAGAATAACCATGTGGACAGGAGGATTGCAAGGTTTGTGCTGCCTGTGGGAGCCACCATCAACATGGATGGGACAGCACTCTACGAGGCGGTGGCTGCCATCTTTATTGCACAAGTAAACAACTATGAGCTGGACTTTGGGCAAATTATCACTATAAGGTATAAACTTCAAATTCCACATGCTGCGATTTGCTTGTCTTGTTGAGTCTGACACTCTTAGGATTCTTGTATGTAACAATGTTCAGAATGAAACTCATCTTTGCTATTATCAAAGAATCCGTTCCTCATAGGATGGTTATCTTTAAGTAATGCAGAGATCAGGGACTGTGCAAAGGGAAATTATACTGGTACCATTCAATAGAAGCATGCGGACACCAGGAAATGTGTTTCTGCTTGAGGATAACTGTCTAATTTTTACTTTTAGGCAACCTATTGATTGTTTACTAGGAATGGAACATTTTACTATTATTATTGGTGTTTAAAACACTATTTTAAATGTCGGAATTGTTTTCAACTTTAACTCTGGTTTGCACCTTTAAGTGAGAGGAAAATGTTAAAAAAAATGCAAAACGCAAATGCAAAAAGTCCTATAGCAGATAACAGGGAATAGTGTGTGTTAGGAAGCTCTTTGTCAAACCTTGGAGGAGTAGGGGAACAGGGAAGAAGGACAGATGCTACTATCAGGGCAGGTCTTCATGAAGATGTCGTATCGCTCAGATATTTTTTAAATGTCTTCTCTGCTGCTTGTTAAAGCAGAAAACTTCATAAACAGCTATGCTTTCAGTGGGTAGAGAGTGCTATAGTTGCATACTCCATCCTTGAAAAGTCTGTAATGGACCCAAAAGACTAGAAGATCCAGCTGAACAATTACTGCCAGAATAACTCCAGTGGCTGCCAAAGAATGCCTCAGGGACCGAAACCTGCAGGTTTCCAGCAGGGAACAAATGATTAGAAAAACATTCCTCATAGTCAGAGCCTTGTGCAACATATTTGAGATCTGCTTACCTACCCACCCAGTGACCTCATCACTGCCCAATTTACACTGCTGGGCCTTGCCCATCTTCTGCTGGACTTGAAAACCTTCATGACAACAGGAGGAGAGTCCGGAAACTAACCCCAGATGACAGCTGAGGTTTGCTAATGGGCTTCTGGCACGATCTGGTTAGACTAGAAGCAGAAGAAATAAATTGTGCCCATATGAGCTCTTGCTTCAGGCTCTCTCTCTCTCTCTCTGGAAATTATTGGAATAACCCTGTGCTAAAATTTAGTCTTTGGTGATTTTGAATTTGGAGATGTTTTTAGAATTTGGTCCAAAATATGGCCCAGTGCATGGGCAGACATTACATACACCTTGAAGCAGAGGGTGGTGATTTGAAAAACAACGGAGAAGGAGGGTGATAGTAAATTGAAAGAAGACAAGTTCTAACTTTCTCTTAGCAGAACCCTATTTTCTCTCTTTATTTTCATTCCCCATGTTAAGTGTTAGTACATAAGGACCAGAGAGAAGACAGTAGAAGGAAAATACAAATGAAGATTGAAAAATCCAAGAAAGGAAAAGAAATAAAAAGGCTGACTTACAAAAGAAGGGGCTATTTAGCCCTTTTCCCTATTATTTAGGAAATCACAGTGGATTCAGTACCTTGAATATCTGAAGCCAAATTCTAACTGTATTCTATGGGCCAAACCTGCCCCAGATCTTGACATTTTAGGATCTGGAGATTTGAAATTCAAATATTCCTGTGTGCCAGGATATTTCTGCCAGAGGGGAAAAAATGTTACAAAAATTATCAGTGTACTTTGCTCATAATCTGTAAAATCCAGGTTGACAGTTTATGTCCATGTGATTATGCAAACCTAGATGTAGCAGAGAAAGAGAGTTAAGAACCTATTCCCATCAGCTGAGCATATTATAGGAAGAAATATCTACATTAAGGTAAAAATTCAGTGGAATAGCAGATGAGCTTGCCTGTACAATCTTAGTTAAGCATTCCTATTTTTGCTCCCAATTAAGTCATGAGACTTTCTGGCCTGAACTGTCTTAGGAGGCAGAAGCAGTCCTAATCATCTAGCCAGTTTATAGCACTAACTGGAGAACCTTTTAATGTTCATTATATTTATCTCTTACTCAGCATCTGAGCTTCTGTCCCTTCCTTTCTATCTATACTCTGCCTATTACAATGCTATTAGGATGCAATACAAGCTAACTCTTTCAAAATGTAGTTTTAAATCTTTCTCATTCCCCATCACACCCACATGCAAATGTATTTTTTTTAATGCAGGAAAGGGCTCTAGTTATAAATACTGATGCTGCTCTACTGTACAGCTGTGAGCAAGGTACTGGATATCTCTGTGTCTCAGTTTCCATATGGGTGAATACTGTTACCCTCATTTTCCATCATAGGAGGTTGATAAGACTTAACTGCTTGCCAAAAGCTCTGAAATTCTGGATTGATGAATGCAGTGGATTATCAGTGTATATATTTATGTCATCCTTTTATAATTGTCAACATTCGTTTTTTGTCTTTCTGCTGGATGGCCTAGCTCTTGGTAGTGGCCAGATGGGCGGAAATGAATATATCCAGTCACTTTTGCTCCTGGAAAAAGGAATGAAATCCCTCCCCTAAAAATAGTATTATGAAAAAAACATTAAGCCTGCCAGGTCCACTCTTGCCCTGATCTCCCATTAATTTCTGCTTGCCTGGCTGAAAAAATGGTGTGAAGGTCAAGCAAAAATACTTTCCAGAAACTGAAGAGGTACAGTCACATTCACACTTGCTTCATATCTAGATCCAAGTATGCAAAGCCATGTGCTATGCAAGGACTTCACCCTTGGCCCAGCCTCTTTACCCTTGGCCTAGCCTCTTTGTGATGGATTGACATTAAAGGCCCTAGCCGTAGCCAACCGTGGATTTGCCTGGCACAGGAACTGCCAGTGATGACTCAGAGATGTCTGCTGGTAGCTCTGCTGCCAAGGGTGAAGCAGCGATGAGGAGTGCTGGCAGATTCGTGGCGTTGGTGCCACGTGTTGGTGCTGCACTGCGTGGTGCCATGAACTATGAGAAGCTATGAACAATGAGAAGCTGACATAACTCAGAGAAGCCCACAGCCTGGCTGCCGCCCTTTCTCTGCACTTGTGATATTAAGAGATAACAGAACTGCCCCACCAGCACCAAGGCTGCAAAGGTAGAGGGTGAGAATTTAGCACTGGGCAGACAGTTTGGTCTGTTCCTGCTCTCTGACCTGGCTTCTGTCCACAAAACACTGGCGCTTCTGTGCAGTGGCTTGTGTAAGAAGGATTATGGTTTAGGAAAGCTCCTTAGAAACATGGTGTGGTTTCTTGCAGAGCAACCCATCACTGGTAAAGCTTATTCCTTTCTTTCTTTGTTAAAGTATCACAGCAACAGCTGCAAGCATAGGTGCTGCAGGTATCCCACAAGCTGGCCTGGTGACAATGGTCATTGTTCTGACCTCGGTTGGGCTCCCAACAGATGACATCACATTGATTATTGCCGTCGACTGGGCACTGTAAGTAATATTAAGCTTTTGAGGTTTCCAGTGTGGCAACATTGCTAAAAAGGCAAATGGTCTCCAGGGGTATAGTAATACAAATATACATAAAAAGCATGGGAAGTAATTATTTTGGTTGAAATGGTGCTAATGTGGCCTCACATTAAATACTCTGCTGAAGTGGGCATTATATTGAAAAAGACATAGACAAATGAGAGAGAGTCTAGATGAGGCTTGGACAATATGACCTACATGGAAAGGCTGAAGAAGCGGAGTTCATTTAGTCTAAAACGAGAGCAGGCTAAAAGAGGTCACCACAGCAGTTTCTGATATAGATCATTGTCCTGAAGAGGACAGTGATCAATTGTTCTTCACATTCACAGGGAGGGAGGATGAAGAAGTAGACTAAAGTAACTGCCTTAAGTCAGGTCACAGGAAAACTTAAGAATTATTTTTATCTAGGAGGATAGTGAGGCAATGGAAGTGGCTGCACCTAGCCGGGTTGGAGGATGACCTTCATGAGAAGTTTTAAGGTCAGGCCAGACAAATGTCCTTCAGGTGCAACTCTGGCACTTTGTCTTGGACAAGGACAAGGGGCCGACGTTCCTAGGAAACGTAGCTTGCCTGCACTCTGCTTATCAGCCCACTGACACTTCAAGGACATCATCTCAATGTAGTGAAGCACTCTGCAGAGAGGCATGAGCCAGTGCTATAGCAGGCAAGTACTTCCACACCACAGATACCACTCTGCCTGAAATAGCCATGACAGTACGGTAATGGTTTGTGCTGTTTATAGCTACTACTACTGTAACTAGAACTGTGATATAGTCAACCTGAATGTAATACTTGCAATGCACTGCATTAGGACTAATAATGTCTTCCTTTTATCATGGATCCTGATGCAATTCTGCTCTTTCTGATTTCAGTGCTAAATAGGCAGCAGCAATTTGTAGCCCCCTGCATGGAGCCATGTTTTGCAAGCACAGCCATTCCGTAGATGCATCCCTGATTGCTGCATCCCTGATTGCTGAGGATTTAACAGCAGAGGCAGAGGCTAAAACTTAACACACTCAGAATAAGAGAGATTTGTGTCACCCATGAGAAGAACCACTTTAAAAACTCATAAGGAGTGGATTATTTGAACTCTTAACTTTTATGTAAATGTCCATAAATCAATCAAACAATTTTGAATAGTCTAGGAAGATGAATCATAAAATACTGGTCCCTAGCTCATTAGCATTTCAATTAACTACATAACTAGCGTGTGCATCCACAAGGAAACAGTCCAAATTATTTTTTATTTAATCTATATAAACTATATCTCCATTAATACAGTGGAGTTTCATTATATCAAGGTTCTGGGTAAAAATGTGTTACAAGTCCATTCTGTTATATATCCTATTTTATTCAACTTTAAGCCACTGATTTTTTGTACAAAGAATTGTGAGAAGAAATTATTTAATTTCCTGTTCAGTGTAATATTATTATTATTGTTGTTGTTGTTGTTGTTGTTGTGTTGTATGCATATTTTAAGACATATTTTTATTTTAGGAATGTCAGGAATGTTCTTCTGTGAAGGATAAATAATATCTGCTGTGGGCACCTAAACTTGGGAATGGCAGTTCAGATTTTAATAAAGTAGTCTTTCTAATGCTAGTCACTGAAGGTCAATAGTTAATGAAGCACAACAAAATCAAAGTATTTTAAGCTGTATTACAAAAGCCTTTTCCCTCTATATTGCTCCGTTTTCACTCAGCTCTTGCAACATCAACATTTCATTGTTTTTCCAGTAGGTCTTCCAGCGTATATGGGAATTACACTTCTTTTTGTCTTACAAAACTTTTCAAAACAACAGACAAAAAACTTTTTCAGGCTATAGTTCCAGATGGTATTAAAAAGTGAGCAAGGAACAGATCCAATTTTCTGTCTTCTGCAGATGACCTTTCATACAAAAAGTATATTTCTGTATTTTGGCACTTGGTGGTTTCAAGAGCCTGCAGATGCAAAGTGTCAACATGGTTGACATGATGAATATTTTCAGTATTAGTTTTGGAAGTACTGGAGTATGAAGAATGCTTAAAGAAGGCTGGTTAGATTATCTCACGAGACTGAAATACCCATTACAATGCACTGCAGGTATTACAGCTCATTTAGGTAGACATAACAAGTATGTCAACTCCATACCTTTAGCTAGTGCCTAGAGACATATAGAAGAAAATAAAAACGTTTCTCAGCTAATTTATTAAACTCAAGGTAAAAATTTTGCATCTTTAATTTTGCATCTTTATAATATCATCTAAAGCTAAAATACCACTGCAACACCTGACTCACGTGTTTGCACTGAAAGAAATGCCACTAGCAGCAGGTTGGCCTCTTAGTGGAGCAATGTTAGCGGTGTGCAGTGTGGTTCTACTCATGCATAGTGCAGACTACTCCTTACACACAGAAACATGGAATAGAATTGGTCAAACAACGTGCCAGGCAGTACCTGTTCTTAAGAGTTTCAGTATGGTGCACTGTTTCCTCAGAAACATTCTGTCTTCAGAAGAGATGCTAATCAGAGCCCAAAAGGGAGTGCAAACTCAAGCTCTGCTCATACAGCTTCTTCTCTACCACAGCTGACTCTTTGCACAATCCAAAATTAACAACTCAGAATATCTTTCCAAGAATCAAAATTTGGTAATCAACCAAGGAAAAAAAAAGTCTATGTGTAACAGGAACATCTATCAATATGTGCTGTAACAGTATTTTTCCCTGCTTAACATATTCTTGTGGGAATTTTCCTCAAGGCAAAACCCAAAATCAGAACAGCAGAAATTAGAAAAAAGAGTAGTACT
>NW_008824376.1:453295-463458 GCF_000699105.1 Pygoscelis adeliae | reverse complement strand
TTAGAAAAAAGTGTAGGACTGGGTCCTGGAGTCAACAAGCACATCTAGCTGTAGGCTGTGGAATATTATTGCTGAAGTGACTTGCAATTGCATGTATGATTTGGGTAACTGCACACACAAATAACATTTCATGCAGGAACTTTCATGCTAATTAGGCAAGGAACTGCATAAACATTTGCATGCACAGAGTACATGCCTAAATTATCTGAAAAAAAATCAGCACACAGTTTCAATTCTTTTCTATATTAAGACACAGGATCAGAAATCTGGGTAGTGTTGATATTGGACCGTCACTGACTTTAATAAGCCAAACATATGGAGATTTCTGAACCTCCATTTTATAACCCACATTTATAAATTAAGTTACCAATATGACACAGTTTTCAGATGTGTGTGTTTTTCTTGGAAAAGACATGATATATTTCAGACTTAAAAGCAATATCGTCTGTTTGAAATCTTGTCAATTTTAACTAATAGATTCCAAGCTGTTTCAAGTGTAACACTTGTCTATGACAACCACTTACTTTTCTGTATTTACAATCTGTATTTTAATAGATTTATTTTTTAGACAGTGGGTAGAAGGTGTAAACAGGGAAGAAATGATCCCATAAATGAATAAATGAAAAATAGCGAAACTGTATAGTACTGTCAAGCATACAAATTTAAATTGGAAAAGATGATAACTGAAAATGAAGAATCTTCAAGAGCCACTGCTAGCCATAGCAACCATAGCTTTTTCAGAAATGAACATGATTTAAATATGGTCAGTGCCTGCTTAGTTTGTGAGTGTAGTTATTTAGCAATCTGAGTAATTTTTATTGTATTCTGCACATTCTACCAATTCATCTACCAATTCTATCTATTCAATAATCTTTTTAACTAGCACTTTGGTTGCTGAGATTAGGACCTTGATAAGTAATACAAGGTACTGGTTGTACTGGCTGCCCTCAACTTTTATTGAATTAAGACATTTGCAGCACCAGCCTCCAAATCAGGCCATAATACTGGACCTTAACATAAAAACTCAGACATAAATGCAATCTTGATCTGCTGTGTTAAACCTTTTTAGTGCTGAATCAGCTTGCATGTATAGGGAGGCATAGCTGCTCTAGTTAGCTCAGTTACAAATTAAAGTATATGGCAGCCCAGGGCACTGAGCTCTGAAAAGGCTAGAAAACCCAACTGAGCAGCTCAGTAACTAGTGGCTGTCCTGTGCCAAACTCCTTACTACCATTTCTAAACTTGTTAGCTTATAAAAACAGCCAAACTGGCCTTCAGCTATAATTACTGCAGTGATGAAGGCATAGGTGTGTACCCAAAGAGCCCACAACTTACCATTACTATTTCATTTTCCAGAGACAGGTTTAGAACCATGATCAATGTCCTGGGAGATGCGCTGGCTGCTGGGATCATGGCCCACATCTGCCGGAAGGAGTTCATCAAGGACGGTGATGAGGTAACAACGCCATGAGCCAGGGTGTGCCAGCATGTGCCGTATTACGGCAGAGAACCTGTGAGCTCTCAGCCTCCCACATTTGTTTCATCTAGTTTATAAAAGGTGTTTCAGAGAGAGGACAGAATTGGGCAATGTGCTGCTTAGCCAAATGGGGTGGAGGGGTCCTTTTCCATGAGGTCATGCAAAAAGCCACTCAAGTTCAAGGCTTGCTAGCCAGCTGTGTCTGGCACACTGGGGCTCGGAGCAGGAGAAGCAGCTACACTGTCCTGCAAATGCACAAGATGCTGGAACTGTGAGTCTCACACTCAGTACCCAAGTCCTGACTGGCCAGTAAGTCGTCCTTCTTCTAAAAATGTGACCAGCAACAGAGCAGGGTGACAAATGTCCTTGAGTATTTGTGTGTAGGGGAGGTAAAGGTATCTATGAGTGTGTATATGCATAATCAATAAGCTCACAACAAAAGCAACTACCCTGGGTGTTTCAAGCCTCTGTGTTAGCATAATCTGAAGCCACCATTGCAATAATTTCGTTTCTGGACTAGCACAAGCACATTGCTCCATACTTGACTTCATTCTCGGGCATCTTCATGCCTTCTACATTTAATACAAGTCCCTCCTTACATCTTTGTTTTTTAGTCTCTGTATCTTATTCCATACACCACACATACCTCTGTATTCTGCCCCTGCCTCCCTCCAATCCTATGCTTTTTTTCTTTCCTCCTTGGCATGCATCATTCAGTCTTTCCTTATACTAGGAACTTTGTCATGCTCTTCCTTCAAATCCTTGACAAAGCAGATTCCTAATTCCACGAGCCCATCATGCTTGGAGGTGCTAATCTCCAACCATTTCAGCTCATGGCAGACTCTCACTACCTTTCTTCCACAAAGACAGAGTAGTTCATGCAGAAAAGTTTATTCATCAGGACTGATTTTCACAAGGCAGGTTTCATTTCTGTGCATCATTTGTAGTATTCTACAAACAACAACAGTATTAATAGCAAAGTTTTATTTCTATTATTATTTCTCCCATTTTACAGGCAATCTTTCTGGTAAATCCCATTCTCATGCCTTCCTGCAACATGCATTTAAAATTCCTGCTCTTTCAAGTTTTACATAGAAAGACAGGCCTTATCCTCTGAAGTACATAGCACCTGCAGTAATTACTGATGACAGGATTAGGCCTGAATATATGGGCTACACATACAGCTAGCTACGAAAAACCTAAACATACAACCTAATGGTAAAGTATGTCATCCGTTACAAAGCCAGAAGTGTAGTCTGAGTTCCTGCATAACACAGGCCTCCTGACATTTCATTGCTGTATTTAGAACTCAGTCAGAACTCAAGAAGAGATGTTTCAAGAATATAAAATCCCTCCTGAGGGATTATTTAGTCATCCGTGATGAGATTTTTCTTTGCATCGTGCTCTGTAGTTGTATTAAAATATACCATTAGTCTGCCATATGTTTTGGCTGCGTAATTTGTGGAGTTAGTAATGTATACCCAAAGGCCAAATTTTCTCAGCAGCAAGCCCACCTCTTTTCTCTGCCAGTATTTACGTCTTATTTTCCCCATCAGAACTTCTGGTTCGATTTAAAGGACATTTCAATGATTTAACTTATGAATCAGTCAACAAAATCCTCTATTTCTTTTGAAAGAGTGCAAACTGAAAAGACAGGTGTTAGTTTATTGGGTTAGAAGAAAGGCAGAAGACAACAACAAATAGTTACTGGTCTATGTAATTGCACTCAACAGCAAGCGCTGCCCAAAGCTCAGCATACTGGTCATTGAGAGTCTGTATCTTTCAAACTTAGCCCTGAAATTCTAGTCTTTATTTACCCTACTTATATCGCTTTACTGATGCAAGCAGTTATTAATGTGGGT
This sequence comes from Pygoscelis adeliae, assembly GCF_000699105.1. NCBI lineage: Eukaryota > Metazoa > Chordata > Aves > Sphenisciformes > Spheniscidae > Pygoscelis > Pygoscelis adeliae. The sequence continues at coordinate 460,119 of NW_008824376.1, read as the reverse complement.
ATAAGTTAAATTAGACTTGTGACAGAATTTGCATTTTTACATGCTTAGAGACACCTTCACTTTATCCAGATGGTGCAAAGATGGCTTAGTGTATATGAGAAACAGGTCCTGGAAGTCTATGGAGGCCCTAGATAATCCTGGTGAATGTAAAGCAGACCACAGGCTTTCAAAGTAAAAATTCCTTTCCTGTTGTATACAGCACACAGTGGCAGTATTCCACATCTTAATGCTTCTCACATAGGTGCCATTGATCTGTGAAACTAAGCCTATTAACATCCATCAGATTGTGGCTTACCAGAGAAATGGCTGTGTGAAGACCATGAATGAATCTCGTGGACCAGAAACAGTGAAAGGGTTTCAGCACCACATACCCGTACAAGTGGAGCAAGAAGAAAGTCCAGTGGAGAATCACACTAAGAAATCCAACAGTAAAGACCACTGCACTATTGAAATAAATGAACTAGAAACAAATGTGTAACTGCTACACTCAGTGGTATCTTATACCCCAGTGACCTGATACCCAATCTCTACCTCACAGCTGGAAGAGGGACTCTTTGCCTTGAACAGGAAAATGTGGAATTATCGCCACCCTGCTCGTAGTGGAGCTAGGAGACCAGCTGTGAACGTCAGGAAAGGCACACAGCTTGCAAGAGACATGGGCTTCTTTAGGTGGAAGATTTTAATACTGAAAAACTAACTAATGGACGACTACTGTTTTATTCTGCACTCGTTTGACTCCAGTATAGTATTTGACACTCCTTTGGCTTCTTTTTTTTTAAGTTTTTTTTATTTGACCCTTTTTGATTTTCTAACCAACGCCTTTTTTTGTGAATCTCAGTAATTATGAACACTGTATTTATGTAGATTTTTTGCTATGTGAAAATGTTTCACCAAAACTGCTAAAGATACTAATTTTGTCTAATATTCACTAAATATAGAGTTTGTGCTTAGTTTTAGAACAGCAGTAAGAAAATCACACTGATTTCCTGATCTCAAGGGGTTACATATATTACTAAATAACACTTCAAGCAGAGGTGAAGCAAAGCATGCATTTTTGCAAGAAAGCGCATTAAGGTAATTCTGATGGGCAGCCTTCAGACACAGGCATTCAAGTGTGATACATAACACGAAGAATTCCTAGGTCACTGCAGAGCACAGTTTGCCTTCCAAGTGCCAGATTTATTAACCTTTTTTTAACCTAACTCTTCAGTAGAGTCAGTACCATGCACATGCAATGGCAGAGGCGATGTGAGCCCTAATCCATAAGCACTGGTGCTAATGTGTCCTCTCCTGTAATCTGTAGGTTGTTCTACTGTAAATATGTATAAACCCTAAGCTCAAGCTTGTGAACCGTATGCTTCATCCTAAGGGCAGACTGAACACAAACTGGAACCTGATGATGCTGAGTAATATTGGGGTTTTCTGAGGAGTTTGCTGTGGAAACTGGCCCGTTATTTCTCATAATTCAGTGGTTGATCTACATTGACAGTTATTCCCTTTCCACTGTCTACTGACTCTTTCAGTTACAATAAAATCTGCTGACTTTCCAATGTTTGTGATAGAGAACATTTTTAATAAACCTGCCATTTAAAAATGGATTGTCTGTGCACTTTTACTATTAGTGTCTTCTTATTTCTCTGCCAAAATGGAGAGTGGAAGTGAGGAGACCTTTTGAAAAGCTGGGATTCGATCCAGAGATTACATACTAGTTCATACCAATACACTTGACATATTATTTTTAGCTATTTGTGGCATATCAGTTTCAGATAACATGTGCCTGATATTATAATATGCTCCTCTCATCTGTAGAGAAAAAACAACCCAGTCAAAAAGAACTATTTCTGCACTCACCAGAGGCAGAAGTGCTTCATACACGTGATGGATGGTTTTCCTGGGATGTGCGTATTCACCTCTTCTTTGAGGGCTCCTGTTCAGACTATTTCTTTTGTTATGCACTATTTAGTTGCTTCAGAGGGCTGTAGTATAGGTAGTTTAAGTATCAAATGGTAAAGCCAGAAAGAACAAACTTACATCTTATTTGCCTATAATTCCTCAGAAATTATGTATTAATTTGAAAATACATACAGTTGGTAACTATTTTCCTGATTTGATCCTAGAGTGAGAACAACAAACACAGAACACAAATAGGGAAGAGCTGAAATGATTCAGAACAATTTGCTCCTGAACAAGTCCTGTAATGGACCTGCTCTACAGAGTGCCGTTAAAATGAGTGATTTGGGAGAGCTGAGGCTGGTCTGTGCCTCTCTGAATGGGCAGAAGCACTAGCTGACAAACACAGCATCTGATACTTTCATCTCAGCAGCACTGGCAGCTCCAGGAGGTCCCCTTCATCCTTCCCCAGCTGTCCATTCCTCCCTGCACTTCCTCCCTTCCTCTCCCAGCTGTACAGACCCAATTATTTATGAGGCCAGACAAAGAATCAGATGAGAAGTATTTTTAATTCAAACCATTTCCCATATGTTTTTAGCACAATCCTAACAAACAGTTGTGTCAACACAAGTGAAGGGGTGACACAGGGACAAGAACAAGCAGCCAGGGATGAAACAGCCTAAGCGCATGTGGAGAGGGCAGGACCTCTGCATGCTGACTTTGCCAGCAAAGAGAACATAACATAAAGTTTCAACTTCACACAGTCAATTACAGCTATGTGAAGTGACAGTAAAATCCTGCCAGTCATCTATCACTTTACAATCACTTTGCATAGATAAAATGATGAAGAAAGAGGCCAAGTAGATCCAAGATTTGGAATGAGTAGTTCCAAACTAAGTAGTTTTGGATGAGTCTGCCCACACACCATGCCGAGGTGCCATGGTCTGCCAAGCAGAAAGTGCTGCTAGCCTTACCACCACCACCTTCTCCAGCCACCTACAATGTTTGGCTAACTACAAAGTGCAAATCCTTTTCCCTGCTTGCCCAAGACAGCTTACTTAGTCTGACACTCTTCAGCTTAGTCATGTCTCAAGAGGTCTAAGCCAACTCCAGTGCTAAGAAGCTGTGACTTCTACAAGGCGAACTTCAAATGAGCTAAAGCATCAAAGACCAGAAGAAGCAGCCGGTTGAGCTACACAAGTCCTACACAATAAAGAAAACCACAATTTTGCCCTTTACACTCTGGTAAGTATGGAATGTGGAAGTCTCATGTGTGAAAGCATATTTTTATGGAATCAACAGGCGGTTTTAAAATTAGCCTTCTGCATTCAAACCCTATTCGTAGACTGTCCAGTTTTGCTTTACAAATTTGAAATTAATTTTTTCTTTTACATTATATCGGTCAGATCTTTAAAGGTTGGGTTTTATACCAATATGTGCCTCCCATTCACCCTAAAAATTACACCAATCATAACTTACCGTTATCTTCATGAGTCACTGTCTCCTGTAGTTTGGAGCTACTGTTTGGTGTCTTAAGTTTTGCTTTTACAAACTCTTTTCAGGGCAAGTTTATTTTCCGTTGATGTTGACTCGGGCCTTGCACCACAGCAGCAGCTGCAATGTGAACCAGCTGGGAGGAAGGCAGTGGTCCAGTTTCTCACCTGACCTTTACCATGTGTGGTATCAAATACTGCTAACTAGAGGCCTACGGCACTTTAGTTCTTTGTTCTGGTAAATATGCCTTGCTTAGTGTAGTGTGACCTTGACTAGAACATCTGACTGCTACTACAGTCATTCTGTACTAAGAACATGGAACACCACTGTTAACTGTGGAGAGGTAAACACTGAAGATAAAATAATTTTTACAGTAAGCTTTCCTCCATGTTAGCTATTTTCTGTGTCTGATGATGTTTGTTGTCAAGCAGCTTGACACACGGTGCAATTAGGCCAGCAGTAGGTTCCATATCATATTTGCATGTATGGATCTGTTCACTTTTTCCAGCTATAATCACACTTCCTTCCAACAAAAATAATGAAGCTGTTGATTATCAAGTTGGAGTGCAAGCTTTGTGTTGGTAAATATGTTTCTCCTACTTTCAGAGCATAAAACCAAACATGTGACCTTTATAGTCTCAAAACTTTTATATTAAAAATATCAATCAATCACTAATTACAACAGTTTGCATGGAATACTTTCAAATATATGTGGAAAGAACATATTTCTTAACTGGCAACATTCAACCGTATTTTGAAGTTGCCTCCCCCTGCTAAAAAGAAAGGGAACTTAGCCAATTAAAGTATACTCAAGACACACTAGGAGAGAGTGTTGAGGAGGGAGAGAAGATAATTAAGAAGGGTGATGCATTGTATACAGCTATGGAAGAAATAATTTGGGAAGTAACCCAAATTAACACATACTTATGAAAGACAGTTGTTTTATGCTGATTAATTTGCAACTGCATTGCTCTAGAGATACTACTGAGAGGAAAGAAGCCACTGTGGATTGTTGTGGCATAAAACATTGTTAAAGACATCTTAAAACAGGTTCTTGAGGATTTTGCCAATGCCAAGGAAGTTTTGAAGTGTTGAATTGCTGTAATAAATCCTTGTGCAAGAATCAGAACTGAGAGAAAGAGACACAACCAGAGCACTTAAACATCCCACTAACTCCCAAGAGCTTTTGGTTGCTAACCCAAATACAGAAGTTTATGGAACGAATACAGTTACTCATATTCTCAGCTAGTCTTAATTGATGCCACTTAAATTACTTAATCGCAGCTAAGTTTATTTGTGCCACCTGAATATGTATCCCAACATACAAACAACATGATCTAAATAATTAGTCGAAACATCGTATCGTAGACTTTCTCCATGCTATACTAGCAATTCTAAAGCACTTAGAAAATACAGAAACTCTGTAACATCACCACTTGATGAGCTCTCTCTTTCAATTCTACAACAAACATTAATTTTAGTCCCTTTTTAATGACAACGAACTGATAGGTAATACTTTCAAAGCAGACGGAAAGCTTCATCTTCAAGCCAGATGGATACTCTTGGAAATGACCTCAGTCCTTTCTCTGCTTTCCATAAAAATGAGGTAAGTACTAGCAGAAGGCGGTTGAAGTGTGCAAGCAAAATGCGTAACCTGGGAAATGAATTGAATCTGGAAAACTCAGGCTGCCTTTGATCTTGTGCAATGCTAAGTATTCCTGTGTCTGTGGCTCTACTGAATGACCAGGTGCATTCTTACATCAAGACAACTATCTTTCATTGCAGTCACAGTGGCAATGAGGAATTGCTGGTTTTCCCCTCCAGGCACTAAGCTGGCTGAGATCACAGCCCTCCAGCTGAGGACTACAGTGAGGGGAGAAGGCAACGTAGGTTTTTCCACAGGGATGCTACTGCTGCCTATCTTGCAGTGGGGGAGCACATCTTTTTGCAGTAATGGCTGGAAAATATCTGACTTTGCTGTATTTGAAAAAGAGCCCACAGAATAGACAAATGTAATGCATCCATTCACTAAGGGCTGAGCTGCAAATGAAATACATGTATTATATTTCTCACCTTAGCCTATGATTTCACATACAACTAAGGGGCAATACATGCTCAGAATAACATTCCTTACTAACTACTTTGGAACATACTGATTGATACGTCTGGAATTTGTAAGAGGCTTTGTCCCACAAAACCCAAAATGGATGAGATCAATAGAACAGGAAGGGTGGCCACTGCTTAAGTTCAGTTCATTATTCACTATCTCAGACTTCTCGTGTGATCTCATGGTCAAGTGACCACAAGAATGCAGGGTTTGCTTCCCATCTATAAACAGAGAAAAAGTAGTTTTCTCATTCAACAGGTTGTTGCATGGTAAGGATAAATCCGCTGAAGACTGAGACAGTTACATAACACATTTAAGGGGACTCATATGATTACCTTGGATTAGCCACTCCTATCTCTCTGGAAGCACAGGATCACTACCCACAATATTCACAGGAACTGCCAGGCTCCTGTTTTGACAAAACCTTGGATTCCATCATTTACAAAGTAGGAATGGTTGCGTCTCCATGGCCTAGAACATGATATACGGGAATGGATTTGGCATAGCTGAGACTTTTGGCAGATTTGTGTCACAGGACATTTCAGATATTTTACAGGCTGTCAAAGTAAAATCATAGCAGTCTGTTACTGAGAGAGTGGTATTTTGGGGAAGGAATAAAGAAGGCTTCAGGAAGTCAAGATAGTGAGTATTGCTAGATGAAGAGGCACAGTGTTTAGTCACTTCTCCTGCAATAGAACCAAACCTCCTTTCCTTGCTGTCTCCAAGATGAGAGGGTACCAACAGCTGAAGATGTAGGGATGGAGCAAGACACTCCTCTCTTCGCAAAGCTTCTGCTTGCAGAGAGCCACTAAAGACAAAGCAGACAGGTCTGCAGGTATCCACAAGCATCTGTGAATCACTGGTCACCCCTTCACAGCTAATTCTTGGCTACCTCTCACTCCCTGAAAACTATTGGAACAGACTATGCAGTTAATGGAATAACTCTTTTCCTTCTCCTATTTGTGATACGATGAAAACTTATTTGTACTCCCACAAAGACTTTTGGTGGTAGGGCATGCTTTCCTTCCTTCCAAACTAGCATAGAGCATTCAGTCCAGCACAAGAACAAGCAAATATTGTTGCTGAAGTGTTTTCAATTAAGTAATTACAAAACCCTAGACTTCTCATACCACTGGGAATTACAGATGTGCTGAGGGTAGGTCACAGTTCTGCTTTTCAGGTTCCATCATAGGAGTTTTTATTCTGTAAGGTACAGAGTTGTGCATCTGTTGCTTTAAAAGCAGTCATCTTTCATCACAAAGAGGTATCTGCATTTCATTTAGGAATTAAACGTACACTTAATTAATACATTGCACACAATACTAGCTAAAAG
>NW_008824376.1:432435-453094 GCF_000699105.1 Pygoscelis adeliae | reverse complement strand
TGGGATGGAAAAAGCAGGGGAAGCAAAACAAGAAGTGTTTTATGTTCACAGATATCTCACATTACATCTGCTACAAATACTGTATGGGCTAGATGGCAAAACCAAAAGAAAAACAAGACTGACCTTGAGATGTTTCATTATGATTTCATTGCTTCTAGTGGTTTTATTGGGTTTTACCACGAGGCTATTAAAAACATGTGGAAATTATACAGAACTAAGTCAAACTAGGTATTTTCAACCCTAATCTTCCATCTTCTTTTCCATTTAAACACTTTAAATAGTTCTTTTATATTTCATGAGTTTTCCTGAAAACAAATTCAAAGTACAGAGATTTGGGTAGTCTTATTTTTTATTGATGGTTTAATCAGTAAATGTATGATCTTTGTTTTAGAATAAATCCTCCAATCTTCTGGGTTTTTTTAATAGAAGAAAGCATTTCTCTGACATGAAATCCTTCCTAACCAAGTATCTGGGGAGGGAGGAATCAGAACGGACAGGAGGGTATCAGTTCAGCACTGTGGTTGGAGCTAGCTCTAGCAGAAAGTTCGGAAAGGAAGTCTCAAAGCTCTCCAATGGAGAGAATTTCCACTGTGACTGCTCATTCTCAGTTGTTTTCTCACTGGTGCTGTTCACAGGATTAATGTACAGCTCCATACTGTACTTTTTGCGCAAGTAATCTGCAGCTCTCCAGAGTAAATTTCACAAAAGGTACTAGAGATTATCTGCATCCCAGATGTGTTGTTCGTCCCTCCTCTGTAAAGTAGGTGGGAACAATCTGGAAGATTCACTTCAGCTGTTCCTGCTTGATTTGGCATTGGAAGATTCGCTTTGGTTCTTCCTACGTGCTCTACAGAAAGAGTAGGAACAACCAAAGTGAGTCTTCCAGTGCCAAATCTTTTAAGCTGTGGATGATGAGGGTGCCTCATGGTGCAGCAACTCTACTGTCTTCAGCACATCAGTAAAGTGCTTTGGGTTTTATCCCACTGCTGCATTTGAATTAAACAGACCCAAAAGAGAGGTCCACCACAAAGAAGGAGAGAGATCTAGAATGCTATATAAGTAATCAAAGTTAATTTTAATCCTGTATAAAGGATATATCCTAAGTAAAGGTTTTTAAAGCTAATTTCTTTGATGACTGTCAACAAACACGCAATTATATCCTAAGTAATAAAAGCATGAGACATTCATTTCTTGTCTGCAACTGGAGCTGAGAATACTGCAAATCAATCTGAATTTTTATGGGAAGCAACGTTCTTGATAGTATCATAATCATATGCTAAAAACAGATACTGGAACTACCATGGGGAAAACCTGAGATAGCCTATACAACTGTGCATTAAAACAGCCTTTGCCTGATTCAAAACCATTTAAAGAAGGACTTTATTGATGGACTGTTTAATGTCCTTGGATACTACTGAAGAATTTTTATGGAAATACTTTGTATACTGGATTATTAGAAGACATTTATCATCCACTGCCTGCACATATATCTCACAGCTGGCTGACTTTACAATAGCAGTATGAATCAGAGCTACAGGGCACACCAATATTTTCCTCACTACAGGAAATGGAGTTCTTTAGGGAATTTACTCACTGTTCTTATATTAGCAACATGATAAAGCAATTATAATGATCTCCATAAATTAATCCCATTAGAGAAGGAAATATCTTGAAAAAACAAGGTTAAATTCATATTATATAAAACTCTATATATGTTTAAGTTTTTAGGACAACTATTCCCAAACCCAGGGAGAAAGACTCACCAATATTACAGTATAGAGTGAAATCAATTAGTAGGATACTGGACTAGATCATAGAAGCTTCCCAAGAGACTGCTTGGAATATTCAAATAATATTCAATTCAAAAATATTATTTGTAAAATACATCTTTATTCTTATTACTTTTTTGTAAGCAGAATTTGTAAAAAAGTTAGTGGGCTTAGTCAATGTGGTGACAAATGGTATCATAAACTAAACTTTCATTGACCATCAGAAACCACTGTCAAAAGAGAACGATTGTGAAGTTTCGCTCAGAGCCCTCCTGCCTCCCCTCTCTGCATGGACCACCAAGGAGTAGAAGAAATGGCAGTTGGGTCCCAGGGAGGAGGACGCTTTCCGTTCTCATCCACTTTGTTAATGCAGGTCTGTAGCCTCACTCCTGCACATACCTAACTTCTGCTACCCAGATCCTCAGCCTTTTCAGGAAGAAGTCCCCTCTATCCCTCTTGCAAAGCAGCAGAAGAGGAGGAAGGGGTTTGTACCACAGATGCCTTAGGAGCAGGCCTGCCAGCCCAACTCTTCAGCACCTGCAGAAGTTGGAGGATCCTTTCCCCAACAGCCCTTTTAATGGACAATCCTGTAGTATTTATGGGAGGGAGCTAATGAAAATAATCTCCAAGTCCCCAAAGCTCAGAGATACAGCAGATCTTCACCCCGGCATGGCTGTCTGACCCACAGCTGGCTGCGAGGAGGGTGGTTGGCAACTCTCGGAGAAAGCAGCCCCGCAGAGATGCTGCACCACTGCCAGAGGTCTGCAGTTGGCGGTTCATTAGGAGCTGCCGCTGCTCCCCCAAGGGAACACTTTGCAGCCTTCCTCCTGCCCCACTACATCCCTGTTCGAATTTGGTCAAAAGTTTTCCTTTGGAGGTTCTTTTTTCTTTCTTAACTCATTTTTTCTTAGAAGAGTGCTAAGAAGAGCTTTATTGTGTAAAGCACCTCTTTTTCATTAAACATAACAAACCCCAAACACCACAGCATTTGAGGCAGAGCAGGAACCCCCTCACCACACCACAAAGGTGCTTCGCCCCCCAGCTCCCCCAGCCCCTCACCCTGCCTCCCTCCCTGGCGGCATGGCCGCTCCCCCCCAACCCCCTCACCACACCACAAAGGTGCTTCGCCCCCCAGCTCCCCCAGCCCCTCACCCTGCCTCCCTCCCTGGCGGCATGGCCGCTGGCATCCCCCCCAACTCACCCCTCCTGCCAGCCAAGGCTAGGGACATCCAGTCACCCATGAGGTCCTGCTGTCCCTTGCAGAGGGTCTCACAAGGCGCCATCTTGGAGGAGGGAAGGCCTCGGCCTCGTGCCACCTCCCTCCCCACAGAGGAGCCGCCACAGCTGGGGCCTCTCCTTTCCTCACAGCAGGCGGGATGGCGCCTGCTCCTTTGTGGGGCCTTTGTGCCTGTTTGGGGCAGGAGGAGTCCTCCACTTCTGTGAACGTGGGGAACAGAGGGAAACACGCTCCCCAGATCCAGTCTGACCCCCAGCACCTCAGCATGGGTCCTGCGGCCCCTCCTGGCACCCAGGGAGGGAAGAGGGGCCATAACCCCCTTCTGGGGAGACAAAACCTCTGGGAAATATACAATTATCCTTGCCCTTTTTTCCCAAAAGCCCCCAAATAACAAGCCCCTGGGGTTACCCGGAGGGGAGCGGTGCAGGGCAGGAGTGAGGGGAGGGCATGCAGAGGCCGGACCGGGAAGGGAGTGGGCTCTGGGTGCCCCAGTCCTCGGGAGGGGACACCCATGGTGGCGAGGAGCCCGAAGGAATGGGGACAAGGGGGAGAACCACTGCAGAACGGCCTGTCCACATAGCAGACGCAGCTGGGCTACGTGCCCACCAGATGAAATAAAAGCTCATTATCCAGGGGCTATTTTTGGCACCCATTGCGTTCTTGATAGCTCGTGTGCTGCATTTGTACTCCTGTTGCTGTGAAAAATCGTATCCAATCTCAGAAAAATCCCATTTCCCCCCATTTTGCGCAGTATCCTCTGTAATGAGGAAACATGGCCTTTAAAAGAAAAACAGCAAATAAACTCAGACCTCTGTTTGCATACAGACCACGCATGAATACCAAGTATGTGCAAATGCATACTTAGGCATAAAGTTGCCAATTGAATTTTTTAGAATTCCAAGTTTTCACTATCCATACATCTATCTCAGCCTTAAAAACTTTCTATTCTTCTCTTTCCCAAATCCAAGCAATTCACAGGAAGAAAGTCACATGAAAACAACAGTTGTGATGTCTCTTTCTGGCCCAACTGTGTGGCCTAAGGAGAGGCCAACTTCCCAACTCTCGTAATTTTCACTAAAGGAAATAATAAAAGTTGGACCCTGTTCCTGGGTCCTGCTCCACCCAAGTTCTGGGTTGGACCTTCGGATTACAGGTACCACCCACAGCCAAAAAAATATGTGGGCTTAGTCCTGTGGACTTCTGACTCTTCCTCATCATCTCTTACTCCTTTGAAAGAAACAACCAACCTACCATTTTGGTTTGACAGTTTCATGTCCAATGTCATAGGTGCTGATGATAACAGGTAAGCAAGGAATTAAGCCTGTGATTCTGTCTCATCAATCTCTTACATGACAATCAAAAGACATTCCTCCTGGGGGGCTGTGAGGCTTTTATTGGGGGGAAGGGGTGTCTTTTTGGGGTTTTTTTTTGCTGCTGGGAAACATTGTCCCCTTTAAAGGACAGAATCAGTGTACAATTATTTTGAAATAAACTTGGGAAAGGGTTTCCTAACTCTACTTGGTCTACAGGATATGCTCCTTCCACTGTAGGTGGGTCTCCTTCGGCAAAGGCTGTCGCTTGATTAAGAAGTTTAACAGTGTATGTATCATCCTGAAATTTTGGGCTTGATTCTACAGGGTGCTAAAACGTACCTTCACCCCTGCATTCACCACATCAGACTCTTAAGGGATTCAAAGGGCGCCTGGGGCACCTGACTTCTCACAGAATCACAGTGTAAGGGACTGAAGTTTAAAGATAATCAAACAGTTCTCCAAAAAACTGTACAGATCTGCATATTCTCAGCTTGTTCAGGAGTATAATAAATTGGTCTGTTTCACCAAAGACTGGCAAAACTTCCATTGGGGTTTGCTGGAGATAGCTAATTGATTTGAACTATATTCTGTAGACATTTTACATAGAAATCTATCCCAAAAGTCAGTTGGAAGGCTATTTTATTGCTCAGCTGTATAGCTGATATCCAAAAATGTGGGTTTTTTGCAATTTTTAGGGCCAAGCTTTTGTTTTTTTCAGGAAGCAATCTTTCCTTCTATGATTCATGATCGTGTTGAACTGTCTAAGGTAGGAAATATCAGCTTGAAATTACTGTCATGTGCTATGGGAACCCAAAGGGAGAGTGTGGAACTAGATCTTCTCCAGCAGGAAAAACAGATGGTAAAAATTAAGCCAACTGTGTTTCCAAGTAAATCCTGGAATGCAGTATGCAAAACAACACGTGTTCAATCAGAAATCCTCAAAAGAAAAGACCATTTCCTCAAGCAGATTAGCTACCTCAGATAAAGTACATTATAATCAAATAAGCAGCTTGCCATCCAGGTACCTCGGTGAGTCTTCTTTTCCTTGGTTTCCTTATTTTCTGTGATTTCAACAGGAGCAGAGAATACTCAACACCATAAAACAAGCTTTAAGAGAGTATGACAACAGGCACTGTCCCCAGACTTGAACTAAACGAAGAAATTTCTCTTGATGCTTAACAGGTTTCTCCTAAGACATCCCACACCCACTTACCTCTTTTGCTTCATTAGTCTCGCTTCTGACTCTTAATGTGAATGATACACAATATGTGAAAAATTCTACCACATATGTTAAATCGCATACTGTTACTCAGTCTTCTGGATATACCTTCAGAGACATTCATACAACTGCCACATGGGCAAACAACAGCAAGACAGAAACTTTACCAAAGCTCTGGAAGGCAGACATACAGATTTTATATATATATTCACAAGAGCAATTGTTTTCTCTTAAAACCTTTCTAAAACAGGCATATACTGCAGGCTTTGGCAGTAGAGATAAAATATTATGGGATCCAGCCTTACTTTGTTTTTCTCATCCAAATATACACATTGTTATAACAGAGGAATAGTTGCATTCAGAATTATTACTGCTGCTTGATGACCAAAATGCCTCATATACTGCTCCACACATGAAACTACTGCAAATATCCATCTCGCCTCATCAACAGCAGCTTCTTTGGGGTGGAGGAAAAGAAAAGAAGCATATACATGGTTCATTTAAAATGCAGTGACAAAAACAGCATTTGAAGGCATGTGTCCAAAACAGTCCCATATTGTTATTACAGATGGAAACAGTGAAGGAAGAGAAACAGAAGAAACAAAAGCCAGCTTTTGTGAGTTCCAGAGCAATCCCTTATGATCCTGGGTCCTGTATAAGATGACTTGGAAGCTTTGGAAAGGCATTCAGGGTCTATCCCTGAATAAGGCATTGTAACACACTGTCTTCCGTAAGCCTGGCCCAGTGCCACGACAGTTTCTGCGTAATTCATTGCACGTTTTGCTAAGTGTTCTCTGTATATCTATATAGATATATACACATAGACATATATGTAATTTTCCATATGCTTTCCTGCAAAACATCAGAAAAACAAAATAAATTACATAATGGAATACAGAATTCAGAATATGCTAAACTTAGTACCCGCTGACATGTCGCACGTGCCCCAAACTAAACCAGAGATGTGTTGATTTGGAAGTTATATGTACTCTAAGTCTGTAGATACAAATTATTTCTTCTCTCATAAAGTTTTCATATAGCCTAGCCAGGAGGTCTAATGTTTGACTTTCCAAGTGGCTTCTGCCCTTTTCAAGCCCCATCATCTTTTCAGCATTAGCACTATTCCTAGCACTTCCTTGTGTCATTCTCCATGACAAAATGTTGATTTGGGACAAAACTAAACTTTTTTTCAAGTTTTAGAGTTTAGATCTCCAAAAGTAGAAGGCAGTGTCTTGAACCTCATCATCTTTCAACACAAAATGCTTAAGAGATGCATAAAGCAGATCCCTATTCTTCTTACGGAAAAATACATATTCCTCAAACATCATTCTCCCTTCATCTTTTCTTCTGCAGTTGAAAAGAAAAGAGGTTCAACTAGAGAGATCAAGTGGCTGGCCAGATTGTTTATGGAATACTGAGATCTTAATTTCAAGATTACCAGTCTGGAATCAAAGTCAGCAGCAATCACAACCTGTAACTGGCCAGAGGCCTTTCAGTGAATCTGGGTGAAATGAGCAGTGAACCCTCACCAAGACTTATCAGTAGCAAAAGCACAGGCTGTTGTGAGAACTGGCTATCCTGGACCATGCATCAATCCCGTCCTGCATACCATCTCCAAAAGTGACCTGAAGTAGATATTATTTCCATAAGAAATATGCCAAGTATAGTATTATCTTCCCACTCCGAGTGGTCAGTGATTTAAGGACTGCTTGAGATAGAGGTCATAATCTTAATGCCATGTTTAACAGACACCAATGGGTCTATCTTCCTTTAATTTGTCTCATTTTTTTAATCCATCTTCAGCTCACATGGCCTTCTGCATCAGTAAGCTTCACAGTTCGTTCTTTGTTTTTCTTTTGAACCAGTTGCTTAAAAATATCATGAAATACCTTTTCATTTATTATCAGAACTAGTAAATAATGACCTTCATATTTACCTATTATGTCTGCTGTGGCCATAAGCAGAAGCCACTATGAACAGTCAACTGCCTCTGATAAAACACAGATATATATACTGACTCTTTCATTTTACAAAATAATGTATTTTCAACCCTTTTTGATTCTGCAATTACCAGCCATGTTTTAGTGAAAGTCTTTGAGTCTAGGGCTCAGACACCCACTTGTTATGTTTCAACCATACTTGTCAATTGGAATTATTTACACAAGAGTCTGAGAACTGGGTCCTTGATTTAACTAAACTACAGTTGTTACCTCCCACATGATGTGCTTGTGTGAGTTCACATTTTATCTCAGTTCTTCTTCCTCTTCCTCATCTTCCATTTCCTTTTCTGAGTCGTCCTTATTCTTTGAACTGTTGCTGAATTCAAGGTTTCCTTCAATATCCAGTACCTGTAAGTGCTTTAGGTTTTGGAAGGTACTTTCCTTCAGTGCTCCAACTGCAATCTTATTAAACCTTAAAACAAACAAACAAAAGGCCTTCTTATTTAAATAAGCCCATTTTTATATCCAATACAGAAATGAGGAGACTAGGAGGAAACCATTCTGTAGAGTTACTCTAACTTACGCTGACCCAAGGTACTTTAACTTTACACTGACCCACAACAGCACTCTAAGAGTACTGACTCCTCTGGATGGAAAAAGGAAGGGAAAACAGGTACCGATTAGCAAGCAGCCAAATGCAGTGAGTGAACAAAGTTTGCTCACAGCACTCTCTATCATCACAAAGGAACCTTGCAGGAAAGTACTGGGAAGCATTAAGTATCTCCCACTGATCTCAAGTTCACTGACCAAGCTTCCAAAAAACTCCTACTTTTCTCTGCCCCAGCCCCTCTTCCCCCTTCTATAATTGTATTCTGCAAGGAAAAAAATCATAATATTGGAATTCGTCCCCCACAAATTCTTTCTCTTGGAATTCTGCTTTCTCCTTCCCAGAGTGGAAAGGTGTCTGCTCCACAGCCCACATTTCAAATTGTAACTTGCTTTTTCATGAGATTCTGTGTCATCCCTTGATAGTTTAATTCTTCTCCCACGAAACTCAAAATACTAGTACAAAGTATCCCTTTAGAAACAAAGCAACATGCAATAAATTTTCATCTGTTATTTGGGTTTCCAAGAATATGAATAAACTAATCTGCAGTTTAAGAACCTCTCACATATACTGCTTGGTCCGTTACTCTTGAACATGCTTAAAATCGTATTCTAATATTCCAGATGTATATTATTGTTTCACAGCATTGCAGTGATTAATAGCCTCCCATTAAGAAATACAATTTAGCTTGTGTGGAGTTGCCTCCTAAATATGTTAGCAAAACAGTTTTGCAAATTCCTTTTTTCTCTTTATATAGAAATATAGAGTATGGTATGTGGTTTCTGGTTTGCATCCAAGCATTCACTAAAATCTCATAAATATGAGCAGCTGAATAGACAGACTGCTCTAATTTACACCAGACTTTGTAATTTTATTTGCTTGGTATGGAATCATTCATCCAAAAAGGTATGATTCAGAACTATTCAGAACTACAGAACAGTTTATTTGCATACAGACAAAATAAGGCCTTATTTAGTCTCGTGCAGCAGGCAGCCTAGGCTTTTTGAACATATCCATAGGATCGGCTTAATCACGTATTCTGTAGGGTTTCATAAATTACTTCTAAGCGATATTTTCAATAATGTTCCATCAGATTGAATTTTAATATATTACTGGGCCAGATTCTTGCTTCACTTCTTGTGGTATAAATCTTTGCTTAAATCAGTTACAATACTGTCACTTTGCATTATATGTAAAAAAGGTCCGTATCTGTCACCTATAAAAAGAAGGTCCTCATCCAACTGACAGAGTAGGAAAAAAACTAGAAAAGCTTTCTAAACTTAGTTACATAACTGTCACAGCTGTAACTTGTCATCTGTTTCTGACAAAACTATCAAGGGAATACGCACAACTTCAAGATTACTCATACACGCCTTACTAGAGGGGGATTTTGTCAAAATCCAGGGCTAACAGACACCGGCAAAGCTGTAGTCCTACAAGCGGACTGTAAACTTTTAGTTCACAGCTGAATACTGGAATATGACATTATGTTAACCATTAATTTCCCAGAATTTCTAACATGCCTAATTCATTCCAATAAGCACAGAAAGAACAAACTGTCCAAACAGAAAGAGCATATTGTGTGTATCTATGTATTTTCTGAGCAGCTGAACATAGTTTCATCATACATCACTAGAAAACAAAGTTGCTTATTTAGGAAGTTAGGAATTTAAATACTTTCTAAAAAGTAAGCAATTATAAAGTGGATGAAGAAGAAAAAAATCTTGTGTTTGAGTGGAAACTTGACCTTACCTGAGGTAAATCCCCTTTATTTTGGGTGTGGATTCAAAAGCATTCTCTGAAACCGTTGTGATCTTGTTGTTCTGAAGATACAGATATTCTAGAGATTCTGGCAGGCCTGATGGGATAGAAGTCAGCTGGTTGCCAGCCATGTCTAGTGACTGCAAGGAAGAGACAACAGGGGTCTAACAAATAACTGAATTTAAATATTAACAGTACTCCAAAAAAAGATTTAAGTTTGACAACAAATGAGCTTCCAAAGGCTGGCTCTATACACCCTCCCCCCCCCCCCCCCCCCTTTGGAAGTTTATCCATTGTTTTTTATACATACACACACGTACACATAAGTCTGTAAAAATACATATATATATATATACGCACTTAAAAAAACTTAGTGTGGTAACAATGCAGAAGTGAGATGTTTATGCAAAGCTTATCCAGGATTTGCTGTGTTTGAAAATCATCTGGGAACAGGCTTTGTTTTTCAGATGGTACTTTGGTGAGTCTGTTTCAGATCCTCTCCCTTCTGGTGAGGTCAGGAAAATGACAAACACCGTGTGTACGGTGGAAATTGTAAATTGTCAGTCATGCAGAAAGGTTCAGTTTAAGTTCATTGTGGAAAACTGAAGTGATATTTTTTGTAGCATAAACTAGTTTAATCTACTTCTAATTTGCATCAAGGTTAAGTGTGGCCATGACAAATCTGCTCTCTTACACTACCATTTCGCATCATGATTTCACATGAGACATCATGCTGTTTTGTTTAGGAGTCCCAACAGTTCTTTATCTCTGTCCCCAGGCTTTAGCCCATGCCTGCTTAAAGTGAATTAAAAGCAGACTGGGTTTCAGATATGCATGAGAATTCCTTGGAAGCTGCTACTGCAAACACTTCACTAGCTAAGGTTACATTACTCAAAGTTACACAGAAAAACACCTGGAAACATTCTAACATAGACTAATATATGAGACATCAAGACTAAAGGCCATGATCATTTCTCAGATGAATTTTAAACAAGGAAATGGATCAAAATAAGTGTTTTGTTATCTTGTATTGTAGCATTTTCATAGCATCAAGATGACATACTAGTTACACATTATTCAAAGCTACACTTCTGCAAACGATTGTCATGATCTCAGTGTTTTTATTCTCCATGTAACCCCAGTCTGGCAAACAATTATGTAAATGTCTAGCTTTGCAATTGCAGATAGTCTTCAGTGATTTCCATGGAAACAGTGTGGACTGAAGTGTATGCTAAGTACATGCACGATCAGGATCTTATGTGATGGTTATTTGTCAAATCCACTCCAGTGCACCAACTCATAAACCAATTGCACAGTTAAGCCCTTAATGATAAAAAAGATTCATATATGCTATCATCAAAATAACTTACAAGTAGTAATGCTGTTCCAGAAAAAAGCAACAGCCAAAAATGCACCGTTAGTCTAACAGAACTTTAAATACGTGCTATTATCTTAACCTTGTTTAATATGAACAGGGTTTACTGTGGAGTAGGTACAACTGAAGGGCCAATGTTTGATTCAGCAACACGTTATTCTGGCTTGACACTGACTACAAGGGAGTGACAGTAGAAAAAAATAACGTGAAATAGCTATGAATTGGACCTTTTGAGAAGGAAAGCTTGTCGTTCCAACCAATAACTAAAGCTGCTTAATGGGTCTCATGACCCGTTTTTGTTTGGAAAAAAAACAACCAAGGTGACAGTGCCTACATTTCATTAAGCTACTGCAGTGAAACAGTTCCAAGATCTGTAATTCTCAACAGCATCTTCCTTCCAGACTACTCTTCATCTTAAATATATTTGCATGCACGCATGCCCACACACACACACGTATCACCGAGGCACCAAACAAATGCAAAATGTAATAATAAAGCCATGGACCAAATCTGCAGCTGATGTAAACCAACGGCTCTACAGACACTGTTGCTGCTGCATTGCTGATTTACATTAACTGAAAAACAAGCTATTGTTTATTCCCAGAAACACCAGAAAGAGAAATGTTCACATAGATAAGCTTTTGGATTGTCTGAAAACACACTGGGGACCAGTGTGGCATATGCTCCATGACCCTTATCCCTGCTCTGCTCTGAGATGTACAAACTTTGCCTGTACAGTGACCTAACCGTATGCACCCTAGATGGTTGCCATATGACATAGGTAATACCTTTTACTGCAGGAAACAGGCTGTTACCTAAAAGGAAATGCAGACAAATCCTTCAGCCAGTGTTACAATTTTGAAAGGTCATTTTGCACAGCACAAATGTGATTGTTCCTGCCTGCCTTATGGTTTGTGTTTAACTTTCTCCAACAATTAAGCAAATGAGAAGACTGCTGATTGAATCCAGACCTCCTAGCTGCTATCCAGGTGCCTTAGCCAGCTGAGCTGCTAAATCCTACAGCTTGGCCTGTCTGACTATAAGCTGATGTGGGGGCTTTGAGAATTAAAGAGTGGTTTTGTTTATGCATTCCTTCCTCCTGCTGTCTCTCTTCAGAGCGGATTTTAAATCTTTTGGGAGACAAGCTATTTGAAAGGCATAATTTCCGTTTTAATGTCAACATTCACTAATTTTTATCTGAAAATACAGGACACCGTTAGGGTTCAGAAACAAAGACGTCTTTCCATTTCCCAGAATTAGCAGTACATGGTGAACAACCACCCTGGTCAGCAGTGGGAGGTACCCACCTCTGGCACAACAGCACATCATTTCTCCTCTAGAAACAGAAGGTGTAGCACTTACAATGCAAGCCCAAAACATGAGGACCAAGCCCATCTAGCATTGGTGCTATACAAATTGGCTTAGGCAGACAGACGAGGACATCAGCATTACTAAAACAATTAGAGAAGGTGACGTTTCTACCTGGAGACTGTTGAGTTCTCTCCACGCTCTTGAATAAATGGAATTTACTTTCAGTTTATTGTTGCTCAAATACAGTTCCCGCAGCTTTGTCATCCCAGACAAAGTCCCTTTTGGGATGATGCTTATCTCGTTCTCCTTCAGCTTCAGAATCTGCAAGTTCTTTGGAAAGCCAAAGGGCACCATGTGGAGATTGTTTCCAGAAAGATCCAAGGACTTTAGTTGCCTCAGTTTACGGAAGGCCTCCCGATGGATCTGGGGACTTTTAAGCTTATTGTAGCTCAGGTTCAGCTCTTCAAGGAAGTAAGTGGTAGCAAAGTCATTCCTGTTAATCTCAGAGATCTGGTTATGAAGGATCATAAGTGTTTTCACTCGCCGGGGCAGGCCACTGGGAATCCTTTCCAGCATGTTGTTGTACAGGTGGACAGTGTGCAGCTTCTTTAAGCCCTGGAAGGCTGATGGGTGAATACCTCGGGCTTTTAATTTGTTATTGTGGAGCAGAAGGTACTCCAGGTTCTTAATTTGGGTCAAGACATCTCTGCCAATCACCTTAATTGCATTCTTCTCCAGGTGGAGGAGGACGATGTTTCGAGGTAAACCACTTGGGATTTGTGAGAGGTTATTGCTGGACAAATCCAGATATTCAAGACTAGACAATTTCCTTGGGAAAGCAGGAAAGAAAACACTCTCCATTTAGATTCTGCAAGGTGAAACGATAACCAACTTCCCCTATGATTTTACAATCTTTGCTTTAGAGTCTTTCTCCCCGGCACAGCTCCCGTTACTGCCCTTTTTTGTCTCATGATGTGACTGATGTGGACAGCAAAACAGGGAGCTCCCATACTGCCATTAGGGATTAGGACTGGGAGCTGCCATTGCTCCCCAGCCACACTAGCAAGAGAACCTGCTAGAGTCCACAGACATCCAAACCGCCACTGGGCTGAGACCTGAGATCAGTTCTGCAGTCTACTGTTCTCTCATTTGACACCACAGATAGCAACATATGAGCAATTTCAGTGAACAAATACCACAAGAAAGATGCCAGTGGAGCACCATTAGAACACAGAATTCAGCTCTCAGTTTCACAGAAATGTAGCCTGAGCATGAGTAATTACTGTCTCTCTGAAAGTGTCTATTGAAACTGAAAAGCGGGCCTGCTTTTCAGGTGATGAAATATTACTCTTATGAAAAGCAGAAATGCTAATTCAGCATCCTAGGCTAAGGTAGTGAACTTCTCCTGACCCTCCCAGCATTATGGAAGTGAGTCAGGGCTAGAGCTGCTTTGTGTAATCTACTGAATCTGGATTCCACAGACTCAACTGAAGCTAAAATAAATCCTCAGACCAGCCACTTATACCAACTGGATGTGGATCAATGGTATTATATGCCAGGACTGAGGAGTCCTCTATTCCCTTGTATTTCAAGTCAGTTTCTCAGTTCAAATGAGACTGTAATCTGCATGGCACTACATAACCCACTGCAGATGACTAGAAAGTTTTCAGGAAATGTGAGAACTAATGCCTTACAGACATTACTGGTTACTAGGCTGTTATTCACAGTTATCCAAGCATGCTCTGAATGAGCAAACATACTCTCTGGGTAAAGCACTTCATTGCTGCAAGTTGTAACACTTCCCCAGCTTGGGTACATCTCAATAGCACTATGCTGTGCTGTACAGACAGTATCATGAGAGCAAGGAGCAATATCCACCCCTTCTGCTGACCGTGACTGGTGCCTTAGCTGTACTCCGTTCATCAAAATCTTAACAGAAATGATATGTCCAACATGACCTGGAGGCAGATACAACACAGCTATGGTAAATTACCAAGGGAGTTTTCTGGGAGTGGGATGCAGAAAAGGAAAGCACAATTTGATACACTTTCATGTCTGGAGATCAGAAAAGTTTACAGAATTAAGTTATGGGCAGGACAGATTATACGATCTGGATTTTCAGGTAGAAGAAGGGCAGCATTCAGTGCAAGCAGAGACACAAATGTTAACTTTTTGAAGTGCTAAGCCCCAGGCTAAATTTAGGACAGCCAGAGGCTATTTCTGTTGCACCACTTTGTAGCAAAGCTTTTGCAGCCATCTGGCTATTGAGCAGCACCATTGCATCCCCTCCTACTCCAGCAATCCATCTGCACTGAGGTACAGCTGTGCCAGATGAATTCACAACTGTGTATCTGTGCCTGCTTTCAAGTCACCTTCACAGAAACACAGACGTGGCTTTAGCGAAGATGGAGGTCTGGCCTTAACTTTCAGAGAACTGCCCTTGAAACTGGAATGTCCCAAGTAACCTCACTTTTGACTAGTTTGGAAGAACAGAGACCAGCTTTCAACATCGTTCTAGGTGGCCTTTTCCCAGAAGGCACTTAGTACCTGGTGTGATTGGGTCTGTGGCAATCAGGGAGTGATGCAGTCTGATGTTCAGTGTTGTGTCTTTTGTATAGAAGTATTCTGCAGCGTGAATTCAAACCACTCACCCAGACCTTTGCTTTTGAATGGCAGCATCTGAATCTAAGTCTTTTCATATAGACTTAGCAGAGAAATGCATAATGTCGTGCAGCTTTTAATAAATGTACTTTTTAAGATTTACTTTTTTCAGTAGATATACTACTCTACCAGAAGAGATAGACAAACAGAGGTGCAAACTATAGATCTCAGTCTCACCAGAAAGTTTCATTGTCCATTCCTTCATTAGTCAAGTAGTTATTCTGTAAATACAGCTCCCGCAGACCTGTAAGTTCACTGAAGGCTCCTTTGGGAATCTTCTCTAGCTTGTTGTTCTAGAGTCACCAGAAGCACAAAGAACATAATTTGGCATGAAACAACATAGGGCATTCAGGTCCTGCTCACCTAACACCAGGCAGTTAAACTTCAAAAAGAGCTAGACTAAGATATTTCAGGGGGCATTGCAATTCTGCTTAAGAAATAAATACAAATACTAGACTGAAATATTACAACCTATTTTTATTGATTCCCCATGGAACCTTTGGGCTAAGGAGTTAGAATTTGCCTCTGTGCCGGACGGTTTTCTTTTGTATTCCTAGTCCTTCCACCTATGTGCAAATGTATAACATAATCTAGGCAACTACCTCTGGAGTTTGCTCAAAATTTCTGCATTTTGTAAGACAGATTTCAACATAAAGAAGAATTAGGTTGGAAGCTGGGAACCAGCCACCCTTCCAGCATTAATGGCATTCCAAAAGGTACAGTTCCTGCAATGTAGATTCCAAAATAATAAGTCCTGCTGCCTTAGTGTGGCTTTGCAGTAGCCAGCAGGCAGACACAAACAAAATATAAAACTAAATTCCACTTAGAAATTCCATACAGAAACTGTAGGAATTATAAAAGGATATATAAAACACTAGGAATTATAAAAGAATATATAAAACACTGACATTGAATTTCTTAAACTTCCTACAATCCACGTATACACAATAATGTGATGGACAGACTGGACTAGATTCATGTGCCAACTAATATAAAGTGGATACCACCACAGACAGATTTGGATGAGTGTCTCAATGAATAGTGAAAGAAAAAAAAAGATCTGTCACATCTAAAATACAACTTTTGGATGCTTTTGGTCCACTATTGGCTGTCTTTCATTTCTCATTGTCCTGTTTTTTTCCCAGTCAAAATATCAAGGTAAATGTTACTACTGACAGGCAGTGCACTTGAAAACAAAACGTTCATTTCTCTCTTCAGCTCCTCTGCCCTTAACACAACTGGTGACAGCAGGAAAGGATACGAGTTCAAAGTGTAGTCCTCAAAGTCTGAGACCCCTTTGGGAGATAATGATTACCTATAAATGGCAATAAAATGCAGGGGACTAGGAACTTCACACTTTGCAGAGAAATTCCAACAATTTAAAGGATCAGACTGTTTGCCTTTACTTTTCTTCAAGCTGGAGAAGCCTGTTTTCTAGAATACTTTAATGGGAATTAGCAGTGAAACCTTCAAGGGAAAAGAAAGCTGGGAAGCAACACAGAACTGCCCAAGTCCAGAGGCTGATAAGAGACTCCAGTCTACACATGTCCAAGGAGCTGTCAACACTAGGAGCAAGCGGAACCAGGATTCCCCACCGCTGCAGCTCTCCCATTATTAACAAGGTTGAGATCTCTAGCACAGACATGATGAAGTGTTTTTATCAAAATCAGATGACACGAAATTAAAAATGCTGGAGGCTAGTTAATACCACAACTTCTGCTATTGCACTATTGCTGGAGAAGTTGTAGCAGTCAAGATGATCCAAACTTTCTCTGTGTTGTCTGAATTGCCAGTTCAGTAGCAAACAAAAATCACTGATGCTAGGAAACAGTAGTCTATGTGAAATGAGTTAGTGAGCAAAGCCAGTACATAGTGGGTAAGCAGCTGTCAGGAAAAACAGCATCGTCAGTGGCAAACTTAACTGGGAGGCCAGTCACTGCATGGCCATGGAGAATGACCTACCTTCTTGTACTAATATGTATTAATATCATTATATGCAGGGAAGAGACCAACAATGCTACCACACAGTCATTTGCAATACATTCCTCTGAAAACACAGAAAAGCATTTTTGTCCCCTGTGAGCCTTTTGGTGTTTTGCAAAAACACACTGTTACTTAGGAACAAAAAAGTAAGGGCATGGGAGGCAGCTACTGCTGAGGATATAACAGATGAGACTTACAATGGGCCTGGGAATGTTTCCAAGTGCACTGAAATGGCTTGGCTGTGTAGTTTGAATCCCATACAAACACAGTACTTGGTCACAATCATAAAAGAATACAAAACCTTGTTGTCATTACCTTTAAGTGTAATTTATATAGTGCTGGAGGGAGATTCTTTGGAACATACTTCAAGAAATTGCTGGACATGATGAGTATCTCCACATTATCAGAGCCATTGAACATATTATCAGGTAACCCAGCATCCGAAAGTTTGTTGTTATGAAGATACACAGATCTGTTGGAAGGAGAAAAAAGATGAAGTTAAACAGATAGTGAGATCTGGGTTTTTTGTTTACCAAGAGAAAGCTGTTTAAAAACTGTATTTCAAACTTTTCTTCTTTCCTTGAGATAATTAGGTTTGTTTTTAAAACGTGCCCTTTAATTTAGCAAGGGATATAGACGGGAAAACCAAATGGTTCGTCCAAATACTCTCTGAAACTTAGGTCTATTCAAAATCCAAACCTGTGTTTGAATACAAATTTCACAAGTAGACTTATCTTCTTAACAAGAAACTGAGTGCAAGTCTGGGATTGTGCAGTGCTTTGAAACAACGAATGTCGGTGTGGTGGCCTCACTCGAGAGGGTTAGAACTCATATCTGATTAATAGATAGTCCCCAATTTTAACTTCTATTTGGAATCAAATCTGGGCTTCTTGGGCTTGCAAAATCAACCTGTGTATCTCTTACGAAAGGGCCATCTCTGACCCCTCCATTCTTTCTGCTTCCATGAAGGCTGGAAATACCCCAGGAAACAGTTTCTCTCCTACTCCTACAACTCAGAAAGGCATAAAGTACTGACAGAAAGACAGAGCAGATTTACTCAATCTGGAAGAATTTTGTTTTTTAATGAACCTTTGGGATTGAGAGAAAGAGGGTTTCTTATTTTCCCTTTGCCCTTCTTACTTTTAACCTTTAATATTCACAGAAGAGTTTCTCCAATCAGATTTTTAAAAAATGATTCATTCTTTCTTACACAGGTTTTAATTCTGTACAAAACAATTGACCCCTATGAAATTATTCCTGTTTTTCATTGGCTTAACCGCTAAATTAATTCATTTGACTTCTTTTTAACAAAACATTATAGGATTTTACTGACTTCGATTACCCCTTCCTTTCCTGTGTTTACCCCAAGATGCAGCAGGCAGCTAAAATCGTAGAGACAGGTTAAAACTGCAAAAGA
Organism: Pygoscelis adeliae; assembly: GCF_000699105.1. Classification (NCBI taxonomy): domain Eukaryota; kingdom Metazoa; phylum Chordata; class Aves; order Sphenisciformes; family Spheniscidae; genus Pygoscelis; species Pygoscelis adeliae. The sequence continues at coordinate 434,501 of NW_008824376.1, read as the reverse complement.
GCACAGTGTCGAAGTGTACTTTTTTAACTTGCTCTTGTATTCTCTACCAGTTGCAGAGAACTTGGCAACATCTTTCTGGAAGGAAGGAAAGGCTTGGTATAGAAACACAATCATGTGATCAAACACTCCAGGGAGTTCAGAGCCACACTGAAAATATTGTTCACCCTGCAGGGTCAGATGTAGTTTTAACTCACAAATATTTGCCTTTCTGAAAACCTTGCTTTCTAAATAATCAGTCTGAGACCATGAGCTCTGCTGGGGGCAAATAAACCAACTGAAACAACTGCGTTAGGATTTTATATCAGCAATCTTGGAAATCAGTGAGTTACTATTCTGACTAAAATTAGGGTTGATATAGGAGAGTGAGAAAATCACTTCAGAAGAGCGCAAGAATTTTAATATTAAATCAAAACACAGCAGCTTCTGCAACTCAGATTAAGGAAGAACACATGTATAAATCTAGCTTCTTTCATGATGAGATATTGCCAGAAATCAGTGAGTGATTCAGCCTTTTCAGCTACCAAGAGCCTACGAGACTAAAGGCTTAGTAAGTACAGAGTAGCTTCAGCTCTCAACGAATTCAGTGGGAACGGAGAGTTCTTCAGTTTGTCACAAGACTGGGCTTTAGGAGCTCAACTCAGTCAGCTGTTATTAACTGCTTCCAAACTTGGATGCGTATATTGCTACCAACAGAGTCTGAGATGTCTTTGCAGGATTTAGATGCTGCAGTGTCCATATAGATTACTCAAAATGCCTTTGGAAAACACCGTATCTCACAGGAGGTGGTCTACGTGCATCTGAATCTGAGATGGGCCAATGTGCTGCACTGGATCCAGCTGAGAAAATCACAACCTGAAACTAGCAGAGAGACCTTTGAAACCTGACCTGAGGGTATGAACCACTTCTGAAGGTGTTAAAGTGCTCAGCTTTAATATAGTTAAGTTATACTCAACTGCATTGAGTACTGTACTCTCAACCTGATTCTATTTTTTTAAATGAATGGACTATAATAAAACTAGAGATTTCTAAACAGTTAATCTCCATTTTGAGAAACCAAAGCTGTTCCTTTCAACTCATAACTGATACACAAATAAAATGGAGACAATTTAATTTTTACCTATGCAAAAGTGTCTGGCAGCTAGTAAAAGCCCTTGGAATGTGTTTGTCTGAGAGATTATTTGATCTTTCATGCTGAGAATAACAGTCAGTTTCTTTCCAAAAAACATAAGTAGACAATAACATGGTTTAGCCAGATAGTTTCTTATCACTCACCAACTGCCTCCAAGCAGCGGCAGAACACTATTATTGTGTTACTTCCTGATCCCTTACCTCAAGTTTGGTTTCTGTCCAAATGTGAGCCCATATATCTTAGTGAGATAATTGGCTGCAAAATCTGCACTGATCAAGGTATTTGGTAGGAATTTCGGAGCCACTGTTAGCTGTAAAAGAAATATACAGGGGAATTCCAATTAAATGCAACAAATGTTTTAACCAAGTATTAGACCAGAAACAAAACACTTGCAAATTTATTTTCTCTAAACAGGCAAAAATAAATGAAACTGAACGCAGATTGCATGAACGAAAACAAATTGTCCTCACTCACTAATCTCTCCAGGAAGGAGACAGACTTTTGCTCTAAGATATGTGAATGTTTGTTTTGGTTGGAAGAGTCCTGTCTCTTTTTGGTGGAAGAAATCAAGAAATAGTTATTCAGAGAGCAAACACATTGCTTATTATTGTTCCTAATTCCTCAGTCTGCTGTGCCAAAAAAATCTGACCCATCTCACAGTGGCCTACCACTTACCCCCATATGAAAGTATATTGGCGGGGGGCAGGGAAGTGTCACTTTATATGTCTGTTCCAATATTTCATCCATTTACGATGATCTTTTCAACAGAGGATTCAGGTTCCCAAAGGACAGGGATGCTTGTGAGCCAAATGATGGAATATCAAATGGGACTTCAAAGCAAAGACCTACTGTACACTGAAGATCATCGAGTCCAACCGTCAACCCAACACCACCATGCCCACTAAACCATGTCCCTAAGCGCCTCATCTACCCATCT
>NW_008824376.1:424455-432399 GCF_000699105.1 Pygoscelis adeliae | reverse complement strand
CAAAACACTTGCAAATTTATTTTCTCTAAACAGGCAAAAATAAATGAAACTGAACGCAGATTGCATGAACGAAAACAAATTGTCCTCACTCACTAATCTCTCCAGGAAGGAGACAGACTTTTGCTCTAAGATATGTGAATGTTTGTTTTGGTTGGAAGAGTCCTGTCTCTTTTTGGTGGAAGAAATCAAGAAATAGTTATTCAGAGAGCAAACACATTGCTTATTATTGTTCCTAATTCCTCAGTCTGCTGTGCCAAAAAAATCTGACCCATCTCACAGTGGCCTACCACTTACCCCCATATGAAAGTATATTGGCGGGGGGCAGGGAAGTGTCACTTTATATGTCTGTTCCAATATTTCATCCATTTACGATGATCTTTTCAACAGAGGATTCAGGTTCCCAAAGGACAGGGATGCTTGTGAGCCAAATGATGGAATATCAAATGGGACTTCAAAGCAAAGACCTACTGTACACTGATACTTTGTTCATTGACCAAGTGATGTATCAGAAACAAAATACAGAAAGGTCCTGTCTCCAAAACTTTATAGTTGACAAGAGGTATAGGATTTGATGTGTTTGCTCTTGGCCTATTGCTATTTTTGTCAGTGATTTTAAAAAATAATGCTAAGAATGTCTGCATCTGAACAAAAATTGGTGGAGTGAAAACTAATGATCAAAAAAGCTCAGATTTACAGAGCATCCAGATAATACAATAGCTAGGTTCACTGAGTGACTGCTAATAGCCAAGTCATTAATCTAGAAATCAAGAATACAGGTTACAATACAGGCTGGAGGACAGTTTTCTGGAAAGCATAAACCCAGAAGATTTATGCATCAAGAAAAAATGGGAAACAAATTCTTAACATAGTGCTGTAGTAGGTATGATCCTTGAGTACATAAGCAGAAGACTCCTGAATCGCAGTACTCAGGTGCAATCACATGGTTACAGATGTCAACTATAGTACTAATGAGACCACTCTTAATGGTATTTTATGTGCACTCTGAAAGGCTATTTTATGTACATTCTGAAAGGCTCTGGAGAGAACATCTTTTCTAGGGAGATACTGAAGTCTTTGTCATCTAAAGATTTGAGATCAGGATGGGAAACTCTGGGCAATGGAAGCGGTCTGCCGCCTAGCTTGAAATTCTTTGAATCTGTAAAGCTTCTTCCTCACAGCACTGTTGTGTGGAAGAGAACTTAGTCCTTACAGCCAGCAAGGCACAGCAAGACTCACATGATGAGAAAACATATTCTTCAAATTTTTATTACAATAAAACTGCAATTGGTTATTAATAATAGTGTAAAACCAAAATATTTCAAAGATGAACAATGTGTGAGAGAACAGATACTTTATTGGAGAACTGCCTAACCCAAGCCTTAAACTATGTATTTACCTAAAGGGCGCCTAGATCTCTCTCTACTAGTTTGTCAAGTGTACACTGACGGACCATATCCATGAACTTGCAATTTACTGCACTTATAATACAGTCCTGTTTTTTAAAAGATGAAAGTACATTATTTACTGTTTTTCATTTTCACCTGTGCCAAAACCTCCATCCTTAAGCTGTCTTAAATGTTTAATGGTCACAAACACAAGAAAGATCTTTCCCACCAATCACACTCCTATCAGTACTTCCAGACTGTACGTAAGCAGTGGAAATAGGCATTTTACATATTACTACAGTTGCCATGGTACTGCTCTTGGCTCTACTGACAATCTCTCACCTCCTGACCTGGGAGATATGATTTCAGGGAAGTGGATGAAGGCACTCATCTCTGACTAGGAAGGTCTGACAGTGCCTCAGAAAGAAAGAAGTCTCTACTGTGACATAATATTGAGAATTCAGACACAGGACTTAATCACTTTCATACATGGTGGCACATTAAAGCTTTTCTCCTGAAACACGGTCTATTAGGTCATAACTTTTATACAAAACAAAGGGCATGGCTCAGATATGTGAAATGAAAGCCATCAGAACCACAAGAAAGAGGAAAGAGGAAGAGAATTTTCATCCAAAAAGAGTTTTCACTTGCTCAGGACTTTGCTTTGGCATTTCAGCACTTAGTCGTGAGACTAATTTATCTCCACTGGTTGACTGCTTGAAGGATTAATGCTGGATTGTTGTAACTGTTAGCAAAAATAAAGTTGTCTGAGTAGCTTTGTCTAGTATATTGCCTGCTAAGTAGCAATCTGCATTTCTCCAGCTGCAATTTTCTTGCAGCTTTATTGCTGGATCTTCCTTTCCATATGACAGACACGTGTTTCTCCACTGTTAACTGAAGAGTTAACCAATGAACTCAGAAGGATTATACAAAAGTTATTACCAACCAGTTTTGAAACAAGTTTTCTTGCTTATAACAAGCTTTGATATAAACAGAAGTACTGGAACCAGGTGAATCCCATATCACTTTGGGGATACAGGGAAATGTAAAACCTTCTGTCACCAAAATCACCAGCTTATAGTAAATAATAATGACAGCTCAGGACCTGGTCTCCAGTTTGGTGGAAGAGATTTCTGTTATTAACAAGGCTTACTGTGGATACTACATGATAGATACAAATTATGAGAGTGGGGTGAAAAATTAAAAAGGAAACTACGGCATCCATTCTTTACTTGAAGTACTTGCTACTCATAAGCCACAGAAGGCTTTTAGCCTGTTACGGTATTTCTTTTCTCCGACCAACTATGCTAGTTTAACGAAAGATAATTTAGCTACATCTGATGGGATCACAACTGAAGATAAAGCAGCATTAAGATAATCCGTAAAACAAGGAGCAAACTACCAGCAAATCCTTGCTCTCCTCCAGACACCACAGTTACTTGATCAGCAGTGTTTCCTGCTGCAGAGGGGATGCAGTTTGAAGCCAATCTGGTTTGTCCGGGCTTGTGATTTATACAGAAATGTGTTATTTTTGTGGGTCCACAACTTCTCACTATAACTAGTTCTGACATTCGCTGATGTTTGCATTTTCTTTTGGGATCTTTTTCTCTCTGCAGTAAAGCCAGAAAAACCAAACACTTTGTTTTGTCACACAGGGAAAATTGGAGTGCAAAGTTCTGGAATATTAGTCAGAGTCTGGCTTGTTCTTTTTTATGGAGTTATGAACTGCCAAGATTGTTATATGGAAATGGTGCTTGAAAGGGAGAAAAGAACACAGTGTTACTGTACTAAGGAATGGCTTCTATTCTTAATCACTCCATACAGAAATCTATGGAGTGATTCTGGATATGTCTTGGCCTGACTGAAACCTGAATGTGGCCACATGTATATAAACAAAACATCAAAAGGTCACAGATTTTAAGAGGATAATAAAATATATATGCAGACAGGCAGAGAGAGAGAGAGAGAGAGAGAGAGAGACAGTGGGAGGGATGGAAGGGCAGAGGTTTTTTGTAGACAAAAGAAGCTCTGCCTGATGTTTTAACTTATATTTTTCTGTGGCATCCCAGTTTCTTCTGTAGCAAATATTTGTGAATGATCACTGGGGAAAAAGAAAGCCATAATGGGAACCACCCAGATGTAAGGGTATGTGAGAAGTTATTTCATTTCTTAGCCTTGGCAGGAAAGATGTGCTTCTGTCATGACACCCCACTTGGGTCATTAACAGGAAAGCACCTAGGATCTTCTCCATTTAAAAAGAAATTCAGCTCCTACCACTGCAGCTAAAAGAATAAATTCATAACTTGCGCAGTTTCACTGTGTGTGGGTATTCCCTCACATCAAACCTAGTAAGAATGGGAGTCAGGGAAAACTGGATAGCTTGTTACAGATTTTGATGGCTCAAACACAGGTATTAAGATGCGTTTGTTCACAGATTTTTCAACCAGTCTCATCTGATGAGATATGCAGCATTTCACATCATTACCCCACAGCATATTTGCATACAGGCAGCTACCAAATTTGCATGTAGCTGATCCAAAGCCTACTGAAGACAGCAGTAAATTATAAATGCAGGGGCTCTCTGTACCTCCCTACACACACAAGGGATACCTTTCACCAGTTTCACAAATAAATAAGCATTCAAAATATACCGGCATGTGTACCCTCTAATTTTTTAGCACACTGGTTGTCTTGACCTTAGATGAACCTGCATTAGAATATCACTTTAGCACAATTTTACTTATGTAGCATATGTATTTTAAAAGAATTGAAGACTTGCTTGTTTAACTTTCAGACCCCGATTAGAAAAGAACTCTGAAAGCCTTGTGAACCTCTTACCTTATTGTTTGCCAGATACAGGTAATTCAGATTCTCCAGGTGCTCAAATGCTTCCTCTGGCAACCCTTAGAAACAGGAATAACTCTAATCAGTGACATTGGCACCTTATTGCCTCTCTGAGTGAAAATACCAGAGGGTAGCTTTCTCTCTCAGATAATATCTTTAATGTGAGGTTTAAGCATTTTTCATTGCCACTGAAACAGTCTGACTCAGACCTATTGTTGTCTTTGGGTTTTTTTAAATTAAAAAACCACAGACTGTTAAGAGCAATGGAAAACCATTAAAAATCCTAAGCACGAAAGGCCTGTGGCCAACCCCACTGGCAAGGGTCAGGTACAGAGCTGTGTAGACTTACCGTACGGCTGATTATCGGTGCTCGCAGCAACCATGCTATCTGAGAAGTTTATTTTGTCATTTGCTCATGAATCTGCAAATCATTTTTCTTGGAAGGACATAATCTGAGGTTGTTTAATGATCAGATCAATCTGACCTATGACCATGATGTTGCCAAAATAACACCAGTATCTGCATGTCATAACCCTTCCCTTGTTCTGCTCCCACACAATCCAGATAGCTACGCAGTAACCAGCTCAGAGAGCTGATCCAACTTGGAGCCTACCCTCCCCCAATAATTATTAATTTTCAGCTGAATCACTCCACATCCAGCTGATCACACAAACACAATTGCTGTCACAATGGAAAGGCTGCAAATAACATTTTCACCTGGCACTTAGATAACCATAAGTCAAAGGTGAAGCTATTTCCCACGTCAAAACACATTGGAAACTCAGGGCTGCACTGAAGCTTGTGAAAGAAACATCAAGCCCCAAAGGTAATAACGTCAAAGTCTGAATCTATTAAGCATAGCCTTCCTTGTGCTAGGTAAGAGTGCTTTGTTTTGGGTCCCATGCATAATATGCCCACATTCTCAATACGGGCTGTTCTCTATCATTGGAATAAGGAAAGCAACAGCATTCAGCGCAACTGGGTGACACACAAGCTAACAATTATATCTTTTGTATTGCACATCCTCCTCTCTTAGTATTTACTCCCATTCCTCCGTTTGTTTCACTTTCCTTACTAGCCCCTTGAATAGTTTCTCTAATAAGCATATGACTTAGCAAGGAAAACCTGCCTACAAAAATCAAAACGGTTTTAGAAGAAGGGTAGAGGTTGCCTTATTTGCAATACATATTATTTGTATTTATACCAAATTCAACAAGGACTGAACTGGACTAAACTGCACTAACTGACTGACTAGACTGAACTAAACAAGTGGATTAAGAAACAAGGTCAGTCAGAAGGAAATCATTCAGCATGTAGACATTTCTGGTCCTCAAGTGCATTGCACTGATGTGCCTGTGGGACTGGAGGGAGTTTCCTGGACGAGAAGATCTCACGCCACAGTACACAGTGCTGCTGCCAGGTCTCCTCCACTGGTTCAGTAAGGCTGCATTCTTATACACTGAGTATTATGTTTCGGATGATAAAGTGCCTCCATGATCTGTGTGATGGCCAAAGGAGTGAGGCTTATAGCTAACCACTCCAATCAAGTCAGTCCATCACTCTGTGGCTTTCCTTATCAGCTGTCACTGGCCTCACTGCACAAGCTGGTGCTGTGGAGGCACAGGCTCTGTCCACTTCACGGCTCTGCCAGCTTACCTTTCGAAGTTAGCCTGTTGTTTTGCAAATTGAGAGTTTCCAGTCTGTAAAGACGAGCAAGCTCTTCTGGAAAGATTTCTTCTATCTGGTTATTCTAAGAAAATGGAGAGTATTAATCATCAGCAAAGTAATCCAGGAAGGATCCCAATAAACCCAGATTGTGAACTCCAACAAAATTTGGAAATGAACCCACCATGTCAAATCACTGTCAAGACTTCTCTCCACAATGAGCCAAACTCAGATCTCAAAACCAAGACATCCAAACCCAGCAGCATTTGAAGGCCTGAACCAAGTTTTGTAGCTTGTGCTCACCTCCAGAAATATCCGGCTTATGCACTGATAGCACACAAAGAGCGCGATTATGCCTGGCAAGGCCTATAATCCATCTGCCACAGCCAAACCTTGTAGCTGCAGCAAAGCATTTGCTAGAAGGTTGGCACTGCGGATTTCTAAGTTTATTACTTCTGATATTTATGTGTTGTTTTAAAAACAACTCGTCAAACAACTGTATCAGAAATAGTGTGGCCAGCAGGAGCAGGGAAGTGATCGTGCCCCTGTACTCGGCACTGGTGCGGTACGGGTAGATGAGGCGCTTAGGGACATGGTTTAGTGGGCATGGTGTTGTTGGGTTGATGGTTGGACTCGATGATCTTGGAGGTCTCTTCCAACCTTTAATGATTCTATGATTCTATGGGCAGAGAGAGTCAAACCGGGCTCATTTCCTCTGGTTTTACTGTCAGGGGTGATTGCCATCAGATTTTCATTAACTTGCTGACTAACAGTCTGACCATTAATGAGTGATTCTAGCATTTTAGCATCTAGCGGCCTAGTCAAGGACCCACTGTGCTGGAAGCCAGGCCAATACAGAGAAAGTGACAGCTGCTCCTCCAAAAAGCTTCCCTGCTGTTGGCAGTAGAAGTGGGAGCCATGGCTAGCACACACCTGGAACAGATCTGCTGAGGAAGGTGCCAGCTTACATTACAGTTTTTCTAACTATGCTGCACTTGGAGGGAAAGCTCTTAGCAAAATCTGCAATTCATCCATTGAACAGAATTGGCAAATGGGAGCAATAAACAAAAAGCAGTTGGATAAGGGCCAAAGAGGCATTGAAAAGCCTGGAACTACTGCCACCACTCGGAGGAGGAACAGCCACAGGGCTGCCATGCTCCCGCCCTGCCCACGTCCTCAGGTGTCAGAGCGCAGGCAGGGAAAGGATGCCTGCCCAAATGCTGGTCATAGGGATCAATTAACTAACAGCAGAGCATGGAAACCTGCTGACAGTCTAGGACAGACTGCTGCTTCTACCTGAAGCTTGAATCTCATATCCTTACATGCCCTTCTCCTGAAAAGACATGACGTCTCTGCAGCGGGTGTGACTTTCCCAGGTGAAATGAGCCAAGAGTCTCCCGGCCGCATGCAGCCCAGCAAGTGCAGCACCAGCTGTCTGGATGTCACAGGCAACGCTGCTCACTGTGATGGATGGCTTCGGCCATGTTACGCCTGCTCCTTGCTGAGTCCATGTGCTGCAGGGAGAGACGGGACACTGCGGGACACTGGTTGGGTCTGTGTCTGGACTGGTACACTGTGTTTACAACACTTCAACTAACATGCAGTGCTGCCGGAAAAATTGTTGTTAATGAAGTAATTTAGCCCATCCTTTTCAAAGACACCTCAAAGGGAAAGGCCTTCACCAGAAACAGTCATTATTAGTTTGGACAAAAATTCTTCTCTTGGAGCTGGGAGAGAATAAGGAGAAAAATTTCCTATCCTTTTTCCTCCCTGGATCTGTGGGGAGAGAATTCATGCCAATAACCAGGCGCGCTTGTCGAGCACAAGCGCTGGGCCTGCTGCACCTCCTGCTTCCGATGTGAAGCCAAGGAGCCGCTGAAGGACGCGGGAAGGAGCCGGGTTCAGGCGAAGGCAAGGACACGGGCCTGCGCAGCCCGGGGAGACCCCAGAGGTGGCCGGGGGCGCGTCTGGGAGCTGGGTGGTCCGCGCCGGCCCGGGCACCTGCGGCCGGGGCTCGGCTCCCCTACCCGCCGGGGGAGGGGGTTGGGCC
>NW_008824376.1:406285-423679 GCF_000699105.1 Pygoscelis adeliae | reverse complement strand
AGGATGCCTCCCGGAGGGGCTGCTTCACGCGTATCAAACAGTAACAAAATCTCATGGCTACTGAAAACAAAATGAGCTTCCTATTGATTTTGGACAGCACTGATCTGAACCTTAGAGGCCTGGCTAATGTTCAGTTTTTATCTTTCTGGCAGCATGTTAAAACAATTCAAACAGAACTTGAGTATCTAGCGGACCGGCCAGCTGGCCCTAATCCAGCCCCCTCGGTCTCATTTGTTGCCCTTCTCAGGTTCCATACATAATGATTTGCAGTAAGGGCTGGTAACGGCTTGTCTTTTATCCTTTCGGCTATTCTTCGCAGAAGTATTCAACAGTGATGAGAAATTCTTACTTAGGCTGATCTTGTAAGGTGAAAAAGCACAATGGATTCATGACCTTCATATGAAATAAGTACTCTGTTCACCTCTGCCAGCCCAGGTTCCTTCTTTGCACTGGAAACAAGAACCTCCCAGAGCCAGGCTGGCAGCCATCAGAACTGGCAGATCTCTGTTTACTTCCACAGGGCCTTGCTGCTTTGCACCAGCTGAAACTCTGGGGCTCTCACAGACTTTGGGCGCTTGGGAAGCATTGGAGAGATCCTGCTCTCAGTCACAGTCATGAAAGTCTTAAATAATTTCTTTAAACACTGACTTATACTTGAAGAAATGGGAGAAGGTGGGACTACAGGACAGAGCATCCCGAGACGTGGATGGTTTTGCTTTGGTCCTGGTCCTTGTTACCAACTTGCTGGGTAATTTTAAGCATTTAACACTGTTTGCTTGATCCCTCTTCCCCCTGCTCCACTATTCCACAGCTTCCATATCTGTAAAAGCTGAATATAATGAAATTGATCTCCTCTATAAAACATTCCAGAGATCAGATGGTGTTCCTTATATGGCAGCTAGATATTAATAGTGAGATCAAAATTGGCCATATGAGTATGCCAACAGTGGATTAGTAAAATCCTTAGTATTTGGTGACCTAATCTCCGAAAACATTTCAGAAATCTTAGAGAAAATAATCTCAGAAAGTATGATATATCAGACTTCTAACAAAGTATTTTTCCTATATATCAGCTTACCCTTATAGATACTTACAAAAGAAACTAAAGAAAGGAAAACCTTCTTATACACAGGTCACAACCAGCCCTGCTGCAACAATACCAACACCGTTCCCGTAGCACACATGGTTGGTATTGGGCTCTATAGATGTGCAACATGATGACTTTTCCACATATATAGCTGAAAATATGTTAAAAAATTAACATGAAATATTCTATCTATTGCACACTAAAATTTCTGAGACAATCTCACCCCATTGTCATCAATATGCATGCTTCTGCTACAATGTCTTTGAAGTGAACGCTGTTCTGGTGCCACAGGGAGACACTTTGGATATAGAAACATCTGCTTGCATCTGGAGTGCAGGCAGTAAAACCAAGCATGATTTTGATTTTCTTTTAGTTCAAAGAAAGTCTGAAGTAACTCACTCCATTTACACTCATTCCCATGGGCCTGATCCAAAGCCTTATTAAGAAACCTTATTAAAGGAGTAGCTCAAAACCCACTAGAAAGAGTCCTCTTCCCTTGCTGTCGGTGGGCTTTGGATCAGGTCCTTCCACCCAAAGACTGAAGTTACACTGAAACCAGTTCAGGGGTTTCTGTGGTTGCATCTTTCTGAGTCCAGAGAGAACCACCACTGATTTCTGCACTTTGCTGCCACACAACACCAGAGGCAGAGTGCTACAAAAGGCACAGTCTCAAGAAGAAGCTGAAGTTTCAGGAGTTACTGTATGCTTCTCGGTGATTACAGTTACCTCAATAAATAACAGAATCATATTAAAAATATCTCTGTATCTATTATTCTCCACACACATTCTCACAGGACACACACACAGAGATGGAAAAACATCCTCTCCTTCGATATCAACAGGTTAACTGAGTTTGTTACTTACACTTAATATCCTTTCCAAAAGCTGCAGCTGAAAGGCAGGCTGCTGCATGTTGTCTGACAACCCAGCATTTAAAAAAACACGAAGTGCTGAAAAACTCACCTTTGCTGTCAGAAATCAGATGAATGGAGAAGAACATTTCTTTTGCCCCACAGGCTCCCTTGGCTCATGCCATGTCAGTTACATGTGCTGAGCTCAGAGCGAGTCTCCCCTTTCCAAGCCAGATCCTTTCCAGATGTGAGCGGCAGAATTAGAGAGTAATAGGCAACCCTCTACCAACGAGAGTTTCCTGCACTTCCCAACAAAATCGGAGAGGAATTTTCCAAAGTCACCATATGGGAAAATGTGAGTAGGACAGAGGAAGCAGCTATAGTCTGAATATAAAGACTTGGGCAAGAAACAATCTCCCATTGCTTTTTGTCAACACAGTTTGCGAGATCCATGAGAGATGCCAAAAGAAAACATGCTGGAATTGACAGAAAAGAAGCAGAGACGGTGTGTGCTTTAGCATTTCATTGCAGGATACCAGAGCTGCACTATCTGTTACTAAATCTTTAATTTTAGCTGTATTCAACACAAAATCTGAATTCCAGGTGGGAATGTCCTCCCATTCCCTGGGGGTCTGGTTCAAATCAGCCAGGAACAGACAGATCAGCAGTTTTTCCTGCATTTCATCTCCCTCCCCTTTTAACTCCCCCTGGTTTTCAACCCATCAACTGATCCTCAGGGATCAGGGGTAGATAGGCTGAAACTACAAATGTCTAAGAGGCTAAGTCCCCAAATTGGATATAACACCCCATCTACCCAATCTCTTTTTTATCTTCTAAGCCCCGTATTACAGCACTAAACATCAAAACAACCCTCCAACTCTCTCTCTCTCTCCCCCTCCCCCCGCCCCCCAGTCACGTTTAGCCCAGAAGCCTCCCAGTTCTTCTCTGCTCTTGGTAAAAAGGAGAGGAACATGCTGTTTATAACACAGAATGCTCTAAGTGCAGCAATACTTCCAAGAAAGCAGCACAGCTTTTTGTCACTGACAGCAGAGTTACTATTTTAAATATAAAGCCACCTGTTCTGCGAATGCCCCGCAGCGCTGCATACAGTACCTCCACAAAATCTGCAGAGGATCTGTCCTCACCAAGAACACGACCTCTTTGCTGAATTCCAAAAAAGGGACACTGATTCTTTCCTCTCGACTCCAGCTGAACTGAAGTCTAAAGCAATTAAGTTATTTCCTCCCTCTCTTCTTCCAGGCTCCTATCAACTGGAACTGATCCCCCTCTGTGCCACGTGTAAGTTTCAAGTTAGTGTGGGAAGTGTGTTTTTACTAAAACAAAAATAAAACCAAAACAAAGCTGGCTGCTTTTTCTTAGTGATTCAGAGATCCAGGATGCGTTTGCCTGCTACCCTCTCTATATTACAGTACCCTGAGTCCATACAACAAAACTTACACCAGTGTTTTCAGGGAGAAGAAAAAAAGTGTGCTTATGTTGGGGGACCACCCATCTTACCCCAGTCTGCAGACAGAGAGAAGGAGGAGTAGAGTGATTACCTGGCTCACTATTGATGCCAGAGCATCCCACAAGGGAGAGGAAGAGAGCAGGATTCACCCTTCCCCAAAAGTGCATTTTTATCTGTGTTTTTGTTGTGTAAGTATAGTATTTAGCTGTCATGTAGCATCTAGAGGTACTACAGGACATTATAAAAAGAGGGGCATTATGCCTCCTTTAGTGGGGAAACAGAGGCACACAAGTGTCATAACCAACCCAGGATTATCCAGCAGGACAGAGCCAGTACTAGAAACCAGATATCCCATGTGCAAAGGTAACACAGCCTTACACTATGCTACAAATTACCTATATAGGCTGTTTTTTTCCAAGCTTTCACTTCCTTCAGATCTTACCCTCTTACATCAACATATCCCAAACTTGCAATCTCCTATCTCCAGGCCCAGTGCTGCATTTCCATCATCAGAACCCACAAAACCCACAGGAAAACCAGAGCTGGAGTCAAACCTATCTAAAGACGTTCTGACCCACCACTAAGCCAAAGGCTATGCCCTAGCATGGTATATGGACTCAGGCAACCACTGTTTCCATCACTACAGCTTTCTGGTGCTTTCAGAGGAAAGAACTTCCACTGCAAGACTCACAACCTAGAATTAGTTGCAGGAAACATTTTCAAACTCGAGTCTTTGTACTCTTGCATGTTCCCTGCTGATGGGTGACAGTGGTGGTTGCAGCCTAAAGGAAGAAACATTTTCAGGTTTAAAAACTGAAGCTGAAGACTCAGTTTAAACTTTGGTACCATCACTTCTTCGGATCACGTAGATGGCAGAGAAACAGGTCCTTGGGCAAACAACTGCTAGGTATTTCATTGAACAACTGGCAGCTATCACAGACTGCATGTGCCACAGCACGCCATAGTGCTTTTGCAATGGGCCTGGCACACAGTGCAAGACCCAACTTTCTGCACTGGCTCCAGCAGAAAAAAGCCCCAGTGGTGGTCAAGGACAGACTTTGCTAACTTGAGCTCTTACTTTTCAAAGATACTCTTGCAGACCTCAGCATAAGGACAAGTCCAGGGCCAAGCTGCAGTATGCAGTACACTATATTCCACTACTATAACTGAGAAAGCTGGACAACTTACCTAAGTTACACCAAGGCTGCACTTGCCCCATGGAACCATGGAAGATCAGGACAGCACAGAGGTAGCTCAAACCCCTGAGACCTGCTCAGCTCTGACTTTGCAACTATTGTCACTGTCCTAAAGAGATTACAGGCTAAATTTAGATGTGATATGATAAACTCAAATAACAGACACCCCACTGAAGCAACAACATGGCAGAGAACAAAAGGTATAAGCAAATCCATTGAAGCATGAGCTCCAAAAACAGTGGTTCCACAGGCAGCTATACATCAGCTCAGAGTGAGGCATTCAGATTTAAGTTTTAGTTGTATCTTAAAAGGTAATAAAACGTTCTTTACTCTCACCTTTATTTATCTAAGTAAGACTCTACAGAAATACTGGCATTGCTGAAGTGTCCACTGCTATATGCTGATACTGTGCCTTTATTTGAAATAAGAGAAAAAAGCCCATTAAAATTCTTTTAAGTAACTTGCCATCATTTGCTTTAAAAAATGAATAATCAAAACACAAAGAGTAAAAGGGGGTTTTGTCTCCAAAGCAGGAAGGGAAGTATTTTTCAAACCTAAGTATGCACAACAGAGCCTGGCCTTGAGCCTATTGGCATCTGTGTGTTGATCCAAATGAACTTCAAGATGCCTGTTCTCCCAGAGGACATGTACTGTTTGAAAAAAAAATAAAAAAATCCATGACTGCTTTTAATCTACCTGAAATATGGGATACAGACACAGCATATTTTGTACTTGTTTTATACTACCCATGTTCCTTTTAGCCCGCTGCAGCATTATTAGGATATTTCTGTTCCTGTATCGCAGTATATAACTACCATTTCCCAGAGAACCCACCCAGGGCCATATAAAGCCATCTGCTTTTAAGTTAGCAACGAATTCTTCTTACAGATACAGGGTACAGAACAGCTCACACTGTCACTCCAACAAATTACGCTGCTGTTTGTTTCAGTAATAAAGGAATTTGTTCCAAACAGTTGGGGTTTTTTTCCAGCATTTGTTCTCCACATGTGGTTTGCTTCCTCAAGTGTTGATTTTTCATAGTTAAGAGACTTTTTCCTGCCTTTTATCCACCAGGCTAATTGCATTCTTATTCTTTTCTGTTTAACGAGAGCTGACATCCAGCTCAGTGCTCTGTAAAACAGGAAGCGATGTAGTTCCTGTTCCAAGGAGGTAACAGTTTAAACTGACCTCAAATGAATTGGACATACGGAAAATGGACAAATCCAGCCTTGAGATTATTTGAATTTTTTTCTCATGAGAGGGAAGATGCAGTCAAGTCCCTTTGTCCCATTCTCCTGCACCCTGAAATGATCTGTCGCCCAAAAGAACAGCTCCTTAACCCAGCTGCCACAAACCATGCTCAGCTGTTCACAACCTTCTCACCTGAGCAAGCTAATTTCCCTCTGCTGCTTACCAAAGGGATCCCAGATTACCTCGTACTAGGAGGACTTGCTTTACACAAATAAAGCGACGATGAGCCACCTGCCAGATTCTCCATTCCCTTTGTAACACTTGCAGTTATGAACACCTGTACTAGGCACCCTGTGTCACATACCCCCATGAAATTACTCAAGGTAAGGTCAGCCCCATACAACAACATACAGCTGCAGTAACTGCCTTCCCCCTAGACTGCCTCATCTGCCCATGGATATGCCCTCATTTATCCACAGAGAGCTCTCTTGCAAATATCCCAAACTCAGAATTTCTTAACAAATTCCCATTTGTTATCCTGATCAACATAGGAACCGAGATTTCTTGAAGTAGCACATTTTCTTAAGGAAGGGAGCCATGTTCTGACCATCAGCTTTTCTTCTAATGACTCAGATTAATTATAAGACAAGCAGCAATCACTTTCGAAAATGCATATGGTATAAAGTGTGTAAGTGTAATGTACTGTATTGTACCTATTTCTGACTAAGCAAAGCAGCAGGACTGAAACACAAAACTCAAGTAAAAGTTTAAAAAGAAAATCTGTGCTCCAAAACCAAAGCATTCACTCAAATTCTTGCAAGCCAGATCTGCCGAGTCAGACATTGCTCTGCTCACTGTCTCCAACTCTGACAGACCTATTTGCTTCTCTTATAGCAATGAAACGTGTTTTACTTTTTTTATTATGAAAATTCATATCCGAAAGAATAACATGAATTTTACAAAAGAAAGTAAAGATAAGATATACCTGCCAACCTGACAGCATCTCTGGCCATCAGATGATTAACACCAATAGCTGCAAAGAGTATTCACCAGAGTCCACGAAGGAAGAACAACCCTTCTGAGCATTTTAATGTCTAAAGCTGAAGTTTCCTCCCATGTGAACTCGGAATCTGAGAACACTAAACCCTCTGCCTAGAGGATTAGGGTTTTTATTTTTTCTTTATGCAAGGCCTTTGAAACCAAAGATTTAAACTTTGCTATGTTCAGTGACTAGCCACCTCTTGGTACCTCTAGCCACCTTTCTGCCCTCAAGGAATCAAGAATTGCAATAACATAAACTTCAGAAGAAAGGCTGATATAAAGTTACAGAGGATCTTAGCTGGAGAAGAAGTGCTTAATGCTGCTTGGTCAAGAAAGCATTATGGAGTGAGAAAGAAAATCTTTGTAAAGAGATTTCTAAAAGGGTACAAACTTAGGAACTACTTTGAGTTATGCAAAAAATAAGTAACAACTTAAAGATGATGTCAAAATCTGCTCTGTATGCTCCGTATCACAGAACTTTCCCTAGCTCCTCATCATGATGAACAGGGCAAATGATTTCTGTCCACTGTGGAATTTATTTATTCAAAGTTATCAAATTCTAAGACTGCAGAATGTAAATAGGGGATCTGGGATTTTTAGAGAAGACCACACACCCCCCCCTACTCCCAGAAAAAGGAAAATTAGAAAAAGTATTATATTTTTTAAATTCTCAGCAAGTTATGACAGAAAGAAGGTGCTGAAAGTGAAGGAGTAACACAAGACAGATGTCTAAATAAGACATTAACTGACAGATGGGGTAAATATACGACTTTGTCCTTTACTCCATCTTCTTTAATACTGCAGGAGGAGAAATACAAAATTGACTAGTTCTCTTCCAAGCAGAGAAAGTAGGCTGTGCTAACCTCTGCATTACTCCCTCTAGCTACAATCAATAAGTGAACTAAACATCTACATTTAATCTGGGATCTTTCTGTTATAATGATATCATATCTGCAAGTGCCCAAACCCAAAAGTCCTGGGCCTGTACAAACCTAGAGATTTCTCTGAAAGCCCGGGTCTCAGACTTGGATAGTCTTTCTCTTGGTAGCAAACAAACTCCAAAGTTATTTTTGCATTATTGTGGGTTGGGGTTTTTCTTTTTGTATATTCCTGTGCAGCTTTTTTCACCCCTTAAAAAGTGATCTCAATCTGCAGGTGAGCACATCTTACTATGTGTGGACTACTATGATCCATTTTAGCTTGTTTACACTTCAAAATTAATTTGCTTCTTTAATTAAACAGTGGCCAAAAATATGTTGTGTCTGCTCAAAATTCTTGGAAAAGGCAGGTTCTTAGCTTGCAAACAGACATCTACCCAAAGATCTCCTGGTAGTATCAGTGATTCAAAAGGAGGACAAAGCTTGCTAACGAAAGGGTGTATATGCAACTGTGTAGAGGAGCAAATTGTTTTCAGTACAGAATTACTGCTGCAATCCTGTAATTCCCCTTTATTTTAACCCACAAGGCAAATGGCAAGAATTTAGGAGAAAGCAGTGGATACATTAGCAAATGTTATTTTGTGGAGAGCTAACCCTGCTTTCATTTGAGACACATGACTCCTATCTACTACAACCCTTTGGGTAAGTCAATAAACAAGTACACAAGAGAAAACCTGATTCATGTGACCAGACTGTATTTTAAGACGTTTTCAGTGGAGCGAGGCAATATCTGTCCTATTCAACACTAAACTAATGCCTTGGAAAAGAAGATGAACAGACAGGTGATAAAAGTTGATTCATCCAGACATTAAAGACGAGGGCCGAGTACAAAAGCTGCAGGCAGGTCTGAACACTGAGTGCTGGGACAGTAAAACAGACAGTTGAAATTCAGTATAAATAAAGCAATGAATATGGAATAATTAAAAAGTTTCAGCTTCACAGTGCAGAAACAAGCACTGAGTTAACATGAAAGAAATGAGGCCCCAGTTCTAAGAGATCTAAGAAAACAACAGCTCAAAACTAGTAGTGCTCAGAAAAGCAACCGGGGAAAGAAAAATAAAAGCAGAAAATGCTCTTGTATCTTGAAAGCTTTTTAACAGGACAATCTGAATGCAGCATACAGGAAGGATACATGGATGGCCAAAAGGTTACAAGGGCCTCTCCATGTAACACCGTTAAATAGAATGTCCTCTTCTTTAAGCTGTGAAGCCTGAAGGTGATAGAGCAAGACTATAAATACCGGGAGTGCTTCAAAGCTGTTCCGTTTCTTTCAGTAAAAAAACCAAAAAAACAAAAAAACAAAAAACCACCACCACAACAAAAAAAAGCAACTAAGAGGTATAAAATAAAACTGCAAGGGATAAGATAAAAAGGAATAAATTTAATTCCACATGATGTGTAGGTAAGCTACAGAAATTCTTGACCCATGCTAAAAAGCCGTCAAGGATTCAAAAAGGGACTGGGCAAACTCATGAAAGACTATCCACCAAGAACTTTAGACACAGACATACCACTTCTGGCTCAAATTTGTGAGCTGGAAAAAAGAAAATTAAAATCACTGGCAGCTAGGAAAGTATGCTGGGTAAACAGATATTTGGGCCATCTTAATATTCCTTCCAAGGTGTCAACAGTCAGAAAATACAGTGCGCTAGATTGATTTTTGGTCTGATTCAGTACAGCTATTCTTCCTGCTCAGCAATTTGCTAACCATTCACACCAGATAAGCAGAATGATTGGCTTGAATTAGCTAATTTTTATTATGATTTTAGTTAAACCAGGGAAGTGAAAGTTTATGCATAAGTTCCTCAGTCATGGCCCACATATGGGAGGGTGTGAGGTGTATATACTGGACTGAGATGTAGTTTATGGAGTATCTACTGACAATGCCTGAGGAGTCAAAAATGAATGACTGCAGGAGCCCTTCATGGCAATCTGTAAAAAACAGTCAATTCAGAGCATTAACATGCAATCCATGTTTACAAATCCAAAGAAGCAACACACAGAAGAACAGGAAAAGTATATTTAATTTTCTATTAAACTTCCAACCAGAATACATTTTCCCAAAACAGAAGTTAAAGCTTTTACATTACTGATAAGAATTTCATAATGATAAACACCAGATTTTCTCAGGAGAAAACAGGTAAAACGTTGGTTATACTTCCTCTCTGCTCTCCTGGTGAACCTAATCTTTTTTCAGGGTGAAGTATTATCAAATCCTGTGCATCTCAAAGCAACGTTCCTAGTTCCTACTTACTTCTGGATATTTTATTTTTTAATTCCAAAGTAGTAATAAGAAAAGTATTTTATAGCAAATTCCTAAAGCCTATTCTAAAAAAAAATGTTGTTAGAGATCCCCTTTATAAGACCATTTTAATTTAAGCAGCAGCAAATGTGTTAGAATGGAAGTCTGAAAGCATTTGTATGACCTGCTATTACAGCTTTAAAAAAAATGCTACTCATTTAATTTATATGTCAAACTATTTATAACCTTCCTCACTCTCTTCCCAACTAACCTGAACAACAGTAAGCAGCCCCATTCAACTCTAAGTTTTATGAAATTTTTCATACTGATTAAAACAAAAATTGTCACAAATACCCACCTTATACCATTTGTAAGAGTTAGTGCCTCAAGCTTAGCCTAAAAATCTTTGCCACAGACAAACTGATGAAATTTATTAAGAGAATTAAGGTCTCTAACCACAGAATTTAGGTGACAAAGGTCCAATCAAACCCAGCCTGCGCCATATTATTGATAATGTCTAGTTTCATTCTACTTGTTTGTCAAAAATATCCAGTACTGACTGTTTACTCTAATGAGCTCAAAGTTTAGCTTTGCCTGGCTGAAGTTGTAGATTCTGAAGTTTCATTGCCATGCCCATGTTCCCAGAAACCTTCAATTTGCCTTGAAAGAATGCCTAAAAAGAAAGACAGAGGATATGAAATGCAGTACAACATATTACCCCAAATGTACCCCTCCCAAAAGTTATGGACTATTATGTATGTGCAGGTCCTGGCCTGCACTTTCAGAATTCCAACAGTTCTAGCAGATATCTCACATTCATCAACAAATGTAGTTTCTGACACTAGAAGTTAGAACAGTAAACTGACAAAGTTGTATGCTTATTATATTTGTGATACCTAAAGAGAATAAACTTGGTATTGCATGCTTCTTGCATTATCGTAACAACAGACCTGTATACAAAGCAGGGCAGAATACCCAATGGTTTGGTGACGACAGTTCATAGAATAAAAGTTCACAATTTCAGTTGAAGATGATAAAGCAACAGCGTACAGTAGATGCCACAACTGTTTTCTTACTCAAATCCCCCCCCAACCATTACCAATTTTGTTACTGATCAATTCAGTTCTACAAATCTAGTTTGTGAAGCAGACACGCTAAAGATTTGGGGTTTTTCCTCCAGACTTTGTAAAAAGATAAACTGCATGCACTAAAATATCCAAATTGTAGATGTAAAATTGTAATTGCTTCTGAATTTCCTACATGTACATGACATGTCTATAATGTGCTTTACCTTCAAACTTCTCCTAGACACACTTCAGTTTGTGAAAATTCTTATCTACCCTGTGATTACCAGACCAAGAACTTAACAAGAATGTTACCCAGAGCATTTCAAATTTAGAAGTACGTAACAGCAATTTAAAATTAACTTAAAAATCCCATTTATTTGTACCCTATGGCTGCTTTTGACACACTGAGGAATAAAAAAACCAAATAATCATAGGCATTCAGTGGATGCTCACCTCAGCTTCCATTTTTCAGCATCAAGATTACTCCTTACACTAATGCCAGCTATGAGCGTAAAGCCCTCCGAACAGAGGGACAACATTCCTCCTTTCTTAAGTCACACTGCAAACACTAGTTTCCCCCCTCTTCTCTGCAAACCAAGCGCTATTATATCCCCTTCTGGATTACCTACAGGATGTCTGAGGTAATATGTACCTGTTCAGAAGAGCAGATACTGTCTTTCTTGGTTAATTTTAGTTTGACCAATTTGTTCAAAGGAAGTCAAGAACTGTCATTTTTCACATCAGCCACGGCAGTTTTGGAAGAGGGGATTTATTTAAAAGGTTTCAACTTAAACACACTCAAAACAAATAAGCAAACAAGTCAGTCCTCTTATCATCTCATCTTTGCTATACTTACTGTCTGAGGATTCATTTTGCCAGTCATGAGAGCTAACAGATCAGTGTCAGCCATTGTAATTGTACAATCCGCCTTCTTATCTGTAAGATAGAGTTGACTATGAGGATTCAAACTGAGAGATGAAACAGTAATAGAAGCTGCAACTCCATGAAGAATCTGTTGATACTACAGGTTAGCAAAATGGTACCTGAAGTACATACAAGTAAGGGCCACTATAAAAATATCAGCAAGAGATCATCCAATAGCCAACAGGCACCTGTGCCACCTTGTAGCACAGACCATCCCAACACTGAAGAAAGATGGACCTTTCTGAAAGGTGCTAAGCAAATTCATTCCTTGAAAAGAAACAATAATCTACTTGTAATCAGATATAATGTTAATTGCAAGCACTGACAATCATCTTAAGTTTTATCAAGTTTAATTTGCTAGTATTAAGATCAACTCAGAATAAATGCGTTTTCCCCTGTGACACTCTCTGAAGATATTCATCACTGAAATTTGAGGCATTTCCTGCCCTCTCCTTCAATGGGAACATGTGCATTCTAAAAGCACTCATTCGAAGTAATTCAAATCCAGAAGTTTTTAGAATCTTCTTACCAGAAATAAGCTGAAAACTTATTTTAATAAGCTGTGATAGAAATATTATGTATATACCAAAGGGCTAAAAACTGCACACATCTTTTCCTAGAGTCATCTTATTATTAAACTTAACTTTTTGAAAAAAATGTTGTCCATACAACAGAAAACAGTGCTTTTCTTTTTGTAATAACTTAGATCAGTGAATTACAAATCAAGCCCCCGGTCATGTTTTTAATTGAAAGCTTTATGATGCAGGTTCATGAATATATGAGATTCTCAGGACAGACTGCTGTCTTCAGCTTTTTATTTACATTACTAGGATGCATGACTTCAGACACATGACAAGACATTTTCATGGCAAGGGTACAAATCCTTTGTTTCCAATACTTTTATGGGGTTCCCCACCACCACCCAGTCTGTGTCTTATTTATGTCTGCCTTTTTTAAAATGGAACTTGAAGTTTATGTCAGCTGGTACAGTATTGAAATCAGTCAAGTTTTATTGCTTAACTAGCTGCAGAGGAGAAGTAACTTGACGATATAGACCAGCTTACCACCTACCAGTGTCTCCAACAAAGCAACTGAAGAAACAGCTACAAATTACATTTCTGGCCCAAATTTTAAGAGGTTAGAACAACAAAACCCCCGAGGTTTGAATTTTTTTTTTTTTAATTCTAATTCCTGTAAAAGTCATATGACAGATCTGTCTAGAGCCCCTAAGAAAACATGCAATTATCTACACAGAATTCGGAGCAGATGATGTTTAATTCTTGGTCCGAAACATCATGGATTAAAAGTGCCAGTAATAAGAAAAGTTTAAAATTAAGGTAGCTCTACACCACTTTTGCTCAAGGTCACTATAGCTTAAACAGAATATGAATTTATATTCTTTTCATTAGTTTTATGTGTTTTCTGCAATAATATAATAAAGTAGCACTGACCTGAATTAACTGCCACAGAGCCTTTACCATTTTTCACATCTACTATCCAAGTTGCTTCTTTCCCACCAGGACCATCTTTTATTTTAAAGGCAAAAACCCCACCAATTTTCTTGACAAATTGCTCTCCTTCCTGTAATGACCATGTAATGTGTAAAATTATTCAAAATAATTTTAAAACAGTTTGAATTAAACAGAAAGTAATTTAAAAACCTTTACCCTTTTTACTAACACAGAAATATCTACCTCCCTCTATTAGGCTTCATTTAAACAACTATTTAAAAGAAAACCCCACAAAAACTATGACTATCTGTGTTAAAATCTATCAACTAAAAAAAATGACCACTGTCCTAACAGTCGTCTTGCCTTAAGTCTGACAAAATGTGATTTCTTCTTCTCATCACACTTACAAAGCAAGCAACAAACACCAAACACAAAGTTTCTTGCATTAGTTAGCAAGCTCCTCACATACAATCTAAACTTGCCTTTACTGAAATACCCTTTCAGGGCAGGTAGGAACTGTCTGAAAAAAAAAAAAAAATTTAAAACCATGGCACAGCACAGACAGATTTCTGACACAGCGAAATTCAAAGCTGTAACATTTGTTTCAATGAGCAGTACTGAGGAAGTGATTGATGCTACTATATTCCCATCCCATGTTTCACACTTGTTCTGTCATAAATTAAAATCCTGTTGTAGGTAAAGGAAATAGTCAAATACCTCTTGGAGCTTCTTTTCAATCTCTTTGAAGACCAGATGTGACTTAAATCCATCAACAGCTGCGCTGAGAGGCACAGCTGCAATACGGCCAGTGCTGAAATGAAAAAACCATTCATTTACATACCTTTAATCACATTTTCAACATCTTCAGATTATCACGAATAGGCCTAACACCAGCAAGAACAGCCACACTGAAACACTTTAGCAGTACAGAGCAACTATATGATATCCAAGTGAAGCTTACTCTGACGGGCTTGACAGCTTGAATTACAATCACTTCAAGTATCTAGACGATTTTGCATGTATGAACAGGACACTAATTTTATAATGGAAGTAAATCAGCAAGCACTACTACCACACCTCGTGTGAAGAGAGCGCAGCACATGCACCATCTCAGAGAACTACCTTCTCTTTTTTTGGCAAAACAAATCCGCTTTTCCCTCGCAATTCACGTGGGTCTCTTAACAGTCACAAGAGGCACTAAGCATTATTCCTGGTTCTCTGGAGCAGTCATCCTGCATGACCTGACAGTAGCATGAAATCTAATTCTTCATTTCTGCAGAGGCACCCAGAGCCAAAGTAAGTATAGAGATGTCCAAAGAAATGGAAATTCAAGCAGCAGGAAAAACAAGTTTACAATTATTACCATCTCTTGGCAGAGTTCAAAACTGTGGCAAGGTTTGATATTGCTAAAGTGACAGAATCGCTTAAGAAATGTTGCTAGAACTTATATTTGTGTGGTACTAACACAACCCTATAGATGTATGCTAAGGTAGCGATAGTAGGGACTGTCTCATCTGAAGAAGACACATCAATTTTGCTAATAAACCAGGGCTGTACTAACAGGATGTAAAATTGTAAGGTGTCAAAAAAAAAGCAGAACTGTTTCAAAGACTAATCCAAAATGGATCAAGTCCTGCTGTCATTTACTTTGATGTACATTCTTGGCAGCTATTACTATAGCCACTAATCACAGGCTAAATCTGAATCCAATGATTAAGTCTACGTGCATTGCTGTAGAAAAAATGGTATGAAGTATCTTCATAAACATGAAATGCCACCACCTTTCCCTTAATTACACAATACACAACATCATTCAATTACATAAGCAGTGTCTGAACAGATTAGCCGCACTGTTTCACTCCAAAGTCTGATATACATTGGTGCAACTCCTTGTGTCAGGCATCTCCCACACACAAAGCCTTTAGGAGAACTAAAAGTTTTTAAGCTTCTCTAATGTAAGATGAAACTAGTATTGCCAGGATTTCTCTGTTTTGAGTTGTCCCTAAGAAAGAAGGTAAGAAATTCTCAATACCAACAAAGGTGATGTGAGCTGTAGTAAATTAGACTTAATTTCTTCAGGAGAAATGTTGTCTATACATGCAAAGCTTTTCCTGACAGGAAGGCACTACTTCCAGCAGTACCTCCAGGTTAAAGGTATACAAATTACAGCAACAGAGTCCCTGTACCATAAAATTACAATAGTTTTAAAGACAAAGTTCAAAGCAATGGAAAATAATATATTCCCTATAACAGTCTTTTCCCCTCTGATTTAAAACTGTGTACCAACATCCACTGCCAAGTTTTGTGAGCATGTTTGAAGAGAATCCGTGAGAAGACATGATTTTTCCTGTATCACACCTATTTTCTCGTATGGTTTAACCTCTTACAGATTACAGAAGTGATAGGATTATCACTTCTGACACTGTACTACAAAAAGTTACTGCTGCAGCCCTTCAAAGTTCAATTGCTTCTCTCATTACCTCTTCCACAGATTATATTGTCGCCTCCCAGGAACTGTACAGGTCTAGCTAAAACAGACATTAGAAATATGTGTTGGGAGGAGAATATTTCTTTCTGGAAGCCCAGTACATGAAAAATTTTACTGTTCGCAGGTTTTTAGAGCAAATATAAAGTATTCGCATCAAGCTTTAAAACCAAAACCATAATACCCATAAAGAGTATCTCAATCTTTCCAAGCAAAGGTGAAAGTGAAAACATAAAGGGAACTGTGTATTAAAAGAGTATCTCCTGAAATTCTGGTATATTTACAAATTTTAAGTATTTTCTTTCAATTCCTGTCCATCCTAGCATAGAACTGTAACAGACTGCAATACAGCTTCATAGCAGTGTTCTCCTCTCACTCTGAAGTATGCTACAATTGCAAGTGCAAATGCTTTAGCCAGGACTGGACAAGTAACATGCCTGAATTCTAACAAGTACTTAGAATACCACATGTAACACATACAGCTGAAATCAATTCTTCATGAAACCAAACTAGTAACAATATTAGCAGTGAAAGAGCAGTGGGTATCTCTATTCCCGTGGATGTCTTGCTTTTTTTTGTCAAGTCCCTAGTTTCAAGTAATTCATTTCAATGTGGCCTGTTTTGTTCTTGGAATTTTTTTTTTTTTGTTGTTGTTCTGTTGGCTTTTTTCCCCTCCAAACATTAGACTTTTCCTTACAGGAAATCATGTGAGCCGTTTTTATGGGCCAGTCTGCTCTTTTCAATAACTTAGCACCCGCAGTGCATACTGTTTATCAGGAATAAGACACTGTGGAAGTTATAATCTCTGTATAAACCTGCAGGGCCGTTGGTACACAACAGTTCCAACTGCTGAGGAAGTTTTAGTTTACAGTGCAATTTCTTCCTTGCGCAGAGGCAAACAATAACTCTAAAAAAAAATAAATTTTGAAACACAAAGGTACGGGAGCTCAGTCAAGACAAAGTGAGCTTAGTCTACAGCACTACTGAACCCACAGTGGAAGTTTCCAATGACAGAGTAACCAAGGCCTGTACACGAATGCTGAACATGCGTTTTCATTCAGCAGTGCATTTTCTCGCCCTACGCTCTGTAGAGGTACAGCCGAAAGATGACTATTTTGTAAGGTCTTTCAGTACACACAGTGCTTTCTTCCTCCTCAAGAAGTCAGCTGCACGCAGAGGGCAGACCCTCAACTGCCCCGCCACTTCTTCTCCCGGGGCGTTGGGCAGGGGAATCGGACCGTCTCGTCTCGATTGGGCGCAGTGGGCAGCCCCAGCCCCGCGGGGCTCTCACCTGGCGGCTCCGGGGAAGCCCATGCCGTAGAGGGTCACCACCACGGCCCCGCCGAGGCCCAGGTTGTGCTGCAGCGCGACCTTTGCCCCGGGGCCCTGCCTCCTCCCGGCCAGACCGCGCAGCTGCCAGCAGAGTTCGGCGCACTGCGCCAGGCCTGAAAAA